>NC_136605.1:11351127-11736127 GCF_910589615.1 Taurulus bubalis
AGCTAACACTTTGGTTATGCAAACTTAAAAGGGGGAAACTGTATTCATCAAGAGCTTGAGCCTACAGTAATATACCTGCTGAGTGATAGAGAGGCAGGCAGTCATAGATGATGTCCACAGGACTCATGCGAAAGGCAAAATACCCAAAAGCAGCAATTCTGTAGTAGCTGTTGTGGGAACAAAAAAGAGGTTCTCAGACATCTATCATTAGCTGTACGGCAACTGTAACAACTGTACGGCAACTGTAACAACTCTGGAAAGTGATTTTGTGTGTAAATGGCATACCGACTGTGTACTACAATGGCAGCCTTGGGCAGTCCTGTGGTGCCGGAGGTGTAAATATAAAATAGGCGGTCTGCAAAAGAGAATACAACAGGGCATTACAGTAGCACACCGTAGGTTTAAGATCCATACAGCCATCAGTGAATTGAAAACAGAAAATATGGTCCTTGTTTTCAATATGCTTCATGTTTTCCTGCACAACGAACACCTCTGGTTTGTGAGGTAGGATATATGTTGGGCTCACACTTCAATGCTGACTTTAATATTCATTCGTCAAGGACATATTTACAATAGTTAAGGAACATGGTTTTATATTCAGACAGACAGCTGTCTACAGAAAAATGTCTTTCTGTCTTGAATACAAAATTACTCATAACTCTGAAAGTACTGCACAACCAAGTGTTCACCTCATCACGCTCAGAAACTAGACCCCCAGAGGTAAATAAATTAATTACTCTGGACACACACAAGAAAAAAAAACGGTTTGACCCAAACACAGTATAAGGAAATAGTTTGAAGGTGGTATTTTCAAAGGAAACTAATGCATACACATTAAGTCCTCTTCAGTGATAAATAAGATACTAACCGTTCATGCCCTTGTGGGGAACACAAGGTGAAGGGGGATGTCTAGGTGAAGATGCTAAAATTGGGTCCAGAGGTTGAGCATTCAGTCGGGCCAGATGTTCTGCACTGAGGTCCCCCGTACTAAACCGCAGCATGGACTGGATGTTGGAGGAACTGACTTCCAACATGGCTGCCATTCAGTAAGAGGACCAAGAGGGAGATGGGAAGAGAGGACACCAGTCAAGTTAGTTCAAGCTGTCTAGTTTGAATAGGAACGCAATGTAAATAGATTTTTTATATTGTGAGTGAAATTAATGTAATTATAGGCTGTAACAATGCGCCTCGATTTAATGATACGTTTGGTATCAGGTCAAACTCATTATTTAATTTCTGAAGCCATGACGCCTATAAAACTGACAAATTAAACTCCACAGACTTGTGTGACAACATTAGGACAAAAGCAGAGTAAACTGACATCCGAGGATCAAATGGAGTGCTGCTCAAATAATTCAAACACTCACAGTGGATAAAGTAAAGTCACAGACAGAAACACAACAGAGACAAATTAAACAAGTGTTGTCACAGAATCAAATATTAACTAACTTCAAAAAGAGATGGGACAGGAGGCATATTACTGGCAATGAGATAATCGCCAGCATGTCCTCCTGACCACATGACAAGCTGGAGAAAGTCATTATCACAGTTTGTGCTCAATCACAAAATTCATATTAAAGTGTGACACCACAGGACACAATGTTGACCACTTCACATGCTGTTAAACACAAAATGTTAACTAAACGTGAAATGTGCTTATTTTAAACAGCCTAACCATATGCCTATTTAGATAATGTGCTGAATAAGAGTGAATATATTATCATGTGAAACAGTATTCTATAATGTAACCCTTCGTTGATACAGATTCAAAATCTAAATGCTTTATCCACTTTTTTTTAACTTTATGGAACAAATTCTTACCATCAGCAAGCTCAGCTCCGAACACCACAGCGCGAGAGCCCGACACCCCGATACAGTGCATGAGGGCATCATTGCGGAGGTTGAAGTTGATGAGCGCAGCTTCCACCCCAACCTTGGCAAAGCCCAGCCAAAGCGCCACTTGTAACGGCCTGCTTTCCATGAAGAGGGCCACCACGTCGCCTGAGACCCACCCCTGACCTCTCGCCCAGTGGGCCACTGCGTTAGACAGCTCGTCCAGCTGGGTGAACGTCCACATTTCCCCTGTGGCCTCAAAGATGAGTGCTGGTTTATTTGGATGTCTTTTCACTGTCTCGGCGAATATGGCAGGAACGTTACTCTCACTGCGCATGTAGCGCCACAAAGCCATCTTCACTCTCATCAGCACATAGAGGCCACTGGTGAGGGTCAGAGGAGGGAGACAAAGAGAAAAGACTTAAGTAAGGGTGTAAACCCAAAAGCATGGTCAGGACAAGGGCTGGGTGATATGGCCAAAATCTTCTATCGCAATAAAGGTAATTTCATATTTCGATGACGATATATACCACGATATAGAATGTTTTCTGGTAGTTCAATAAATAAATAGTCCAATATGACATATGGTTACCCTATTGTTTGAGCAAAAGGAGTTCCTAACAGTTCCTAAAGCCTAAATGTTCCCGGTTATATACTGACAATGTGTACATGCATGCACACAAATACAGAGTAATCAGATTATGACAACAGTATTTTATTTAATTACAATGGGGTATTCCCAACACAGCAACCTCATCATTTCAGATTTTCTGATACATTTGAGTTAGTATGCACTTGTTATTACTACAGTCCTCTTAGTCGCTTAGTTGACTAATTGTTCATTCTGGTTTAAGTCGACACAGATTTATTTTGTCAAATTGTAATTTTTATTGCTTTTTTCATGCTGAATTATTCTTCTTCCAAGAAACTTGTATTTGTGCATGTCTTTGTGGAGAGAATCCGTTTTACAGATCAGCTGATTATATCAACTAATCGGTTAGTCAACAAAATTGTATGAGTGTTACTTGACTATGAATGTCTTTGATTGAGAACAGCTCTAGTTACTAACAATTTAGATGAAGTAATTACAGATCAAGATTTTTTTAATGCATGATTTTATCAATGATTCAAATGAATGCTGATACATTATCATATCGTTATCATATCGAATCAGAACTATATTTGGACTTACTTGATGTCTCTCTTGGCTGTGCGTGCTGCAATGTAGAAGTATTTCCAGCTTTTTGTGCCCAGATAAACCCCAAGGCCTGCTGCCAGACTCCAGGACCACGACACCCCGAAGAGACGCAACAGTCCCATGGACCCCAGAGAGGCTGAGACACTCGCCGCATTGTGCATTCTTGTCATGGAGGAAATGGAGAGAGATGAGCTTTTAGGGCAGAAACTGGTATGAGCTGGATCCTCTGGCCTACATGGGTTTCACTCAGGCTGTTGATGCAGTGCAGTGCATGCTGCTGCACACAAGCAGCCTGACGTTACAAACCAACTTTTAGATAATAGCTAAAACTGTTGAGCCCTGAACAGAAGTAGGGATCACGTTATCACACGTCAGCCAGCTCACATGCCAGCAGCTACACGCAAACAGACATCACTCCAGGTCACACAACGCATCATTGTTAACTTATATTTGACGTTATTACGTAATTACGTCCATGCGCTGCACTCAACTTACCTCCGAGTCCACAGACTGAGGCGATGTCACCTTTCACCCGATAACCCCGCCGCTCGACTCAACTTGGGAATTGTTTTCACGGAAACTATCGTGTAGTCAAACCTTCCTCCGGATGTCGACAGCGGAGAGGGTGTTGTCGCGTTTGGAAGGAAACCAGTAGTTTGTAAGTGTTACAACAGTAACAGTTGAAACAGTTTACGTCAGTGCGGTTGTAACTAACGTGAAGTAGGCGAGGAACAATTCAGTCAGACGATATCTTGACGTACGTCAAACGTACGTGAACGAGTCCTGTCGGTTGAAATCTACGCGGGGGGAGTTCATAATTTGTGTCCGAAGAGCGAAAGTGACCGAGAACAGATTGAGAGCGGCGAAATGCAGAGCGAGCCAGGCTATCTTCTGTTCTCCATATTGAATGGAGTCGCTGCCAAAGAAGCACCGCCCACACCGGGTGTGAGGCTTCAAACACAGCTCAGCGATTGGTTAAGCCCAGCGCTTGTCAGACCCATCTCAATTTTGATTGGGCAACGCTAAACCCGCCTGATTGCCCAACCAACAGTTTTGCAGGTGGTTGCTATTGATAGTAGCACCGGCACAGACTACTAACTAAATGTTGTGAAATGTTGTGAAAGTCTCATTCGATCCCTTATTCACACTGCTGGCCTGCTGACTATGGGCCCCATCAAGCCCCGTTGAAAACAACACAGCATAGTTTACACTTTTTTTCACACCACAACACAAAAGTACTAATTTATTTTTGTCCATAAAATAAAAAGTCCAAGAGCAACATGGTCATTGCAGACTAAACGCTTCCCTGTGTGTGTCTGCACATGACCTATTTTCTCTCACTGTGGGTCTCTGTCCATAGAAAGCACAACAAAGTCTGAAAACCACTGCCTTCCTCAGTAAGATGTAAACCCAAGGGTCCAAGATCTGATTCCAGGAGGCCATGCGTAAGCTCAGGAGAATGAACCCATCTTTCTCATGGGTTGAGGTTCTTTCGTTGAACTGCATCACAAGAATGTGGATCTGTATTGAAGGAGACACACAGAATCATTCATGAGGTTTAGCTGTTACTTTATCATCTAAAAGATTCTTACACCAAAGGTGGTATCTTTCAAGAAATCTATTCTGCAAACTTAAACAGGAGTACTCACAAGAAAGGGGCTCCAGCATACACAGGAAACCACAGTGATCACTGCCAGTTGTGCCATCATCTCAACATCCAACGAACAAAACAAAGAGGAAGACGTGGACGATGCACGACGAGTGTTGCGAGCTGATGATTTAGCATTAACACTGTGGGACTTCAGTCTGGCCTGCAGCAATGCCAGACCACTCAGGATGTTACACAGAAGGGAAAAAGTGAGTGCAGTGAGGCCCAGGCAGGAGAAGGCCAGAGCCAGATTGGTGTCAGCTGTAGACTGTGGATCATGGATAGGCAAGAAACACCATGTCCCAGGAGACTGGGTAGTGTAAGTGCCCACAGCAAAAAAAGGTAGAACTGCCAGCACGAGAGCAAGAGAGGACAGAAGTAACACAACTCGCCACACGTGACCCAACGTGATCATGGCAGCGTGGAAAAAGGGCTGAGTGATGGCCACACAGCGCTCCACTGCCATGGCACAACCCAGCAGCAAAGAGCATAATCCAAAAAATACCATACTTGCCCCAAAAATCTGACAAAACTCTTTGGTGGGCTTCCCAGTCTGTACTCTATACCTCTGATCTATGTGCAGATACAAAGCAAATGTGCCTGGAATCACATGACCTGCAAGGTCAGCCAAAAGCAAAGCCACCGTCAGTAGTAGAAATGGTGCTTTGGATTGGCGACGGAATCTCACACGGGACTTAGCCAGGATGCCCAGAGCCGTAAGGTTGGAGATGGCGCCAAATATCATTGTGAAGCAGGACATCCCCAAACTTGAAGATTTGACGGGTGGCCAGGTGCTGTTGTTCAGCCAAGGACTGGGCTGCTCAGAGGAGTTCATCCTCAGGTTCTGGTGGAGCGTGGATGGCGTAGAAGAGGTAGAAAATGAAGTCATGAGTAGAGACGGTGTCCTCATCTTCAGTGTCATCTACAGAGAATCACAGGCAGTTAAAAATATTGACATTAGTTCAAACAAAGCCACTAAGTGATACATTTTAGCGATTGTTTTTATGTGATCCTCTTCTGCTGTCTAAAAGGTGTCGAGAGTAATTAGTAGACAGCAGGATAACAGAAAGGTTGAAGAAGTCTTAACCTGCTAAATTATGTACTAATGAATGCTGTGATACATATTTCTCTGGACTAATCAAAGACTAATTACAATAAGGGAGCTTAATTAGAAGAGCTACTTCCCAGGCAATATAAATAGAGGAGTCTTTTTCAAGAGTCAGCTCACATGAAGCGCTTCCTTGGAGCACATGAATAGATGCTTTCTCACAAATGCAAACTTCAAAAAGCATGACTGTTCATGGAAATTGCATATAAACCATCTCCAGCAGTGTGTCATATTTGTAGGATATTTTAATTCAGCTGACAGTCACAGAGGGTGGAAAGATTCGTAGCGAGACACATGACAACGGCCTTAGACACAGAACAAACTGTTTAGCCGAGTAGATGTCCTAAAAAGAGGATTATCAAACATTTAACAAACTTTACTGCTATTTTTGGTGTTGAAATGTATGTAACTTTTGTACTTTCTGCTGATTTTCTTTGGTTTGCACAACAAGCTCTTAGACAAGACATTGTGTGTTCCTGTTTCACAAAATATTCTTCTTTACCACATTTATTTCCACTCACCCACCTGCCATAAACAGACATTGCTTATTTATCTTTAGCTCCTGCTCCACAACTGCTTGCTTGGCTGGTTCTTTAACTCATTATGATTTCAGATACTAATATTTTGGTTTTGGCTGAACTGTCACGATGCCATTAGTGGGCAACAGTTTGTCTGTGTTGGAAAGAGAGAGTGTGGGATTTTCAAATGTATAGATCATAATAACTTTGAATCAGTAATTGCCATTTAAGATGCTTTGAACCAAAGCTCAAAATAAACTAAACTCATTGATGATTTCAAACAGCAAATTGTGGCAGTCTTGTATTTGTTTAGCTACTTGATTTTTTATACAATTAAGCTTTAACCAGCAGGGCCTGCCGATGTGCATTAACAGGTTTCATCCTATTGTCATACATCATGCATCAGACAATAGGCTTGTGTTCCAGGTCAATTGATTCTCCCTCTCCAGATGCAGCCTTTTCACCGGGGCACTGCGATAATGAGCACAGACTTTCTTAGTAGGTATGGATAGAAATCTTTCTTCCTGGTAGCTTCATCAATAGTCAGTGAACCTACGGAGAGAAGTGTTTTCCCTGGAGAGTGTGAGGATATTACAGAGGAACTTAATTTAAAAGAATCCAGGGGTTATATTGAGGATTAAGAGGATGTTATGACAAAAGAAAGTTGTCTTGGCGACCGTGAAATCATTTATCATGCAAATTCTTCAGACAGATACTGGATTCTGTATCTTTTCTCAAACACCTAGGTTGCTGCTCTTGTTTATTCTTCTTTTACTATGTTCTTTAAACAGAACAAAACATTTATCAACAACCCAGCTGACCCCTGGGTAGTGCTCCTTCTGTATTATCCATGTCTCAAATACAGCTTTCAAGATGTCTGAATCTCTCTCGAAATGCCCACAGCTCTCATTGATAATGAAAGTATATTAAATATATGAAATAAAGGATGAATCCTAGAGCTTTCCTAGAGATCTAATTTGCTTCTAGAGAATAATGTGATAAGTATTTTATGAAGTAAATTACCATGGAATGGTTATGAATAATAAATTAAACTTACCTTCAGTGGACTTCGGATGAACACTGGATTATTTGGGATGGCTCAGAGTAAATGAGAGAGGACGATTGCGTCTATCTTGTCCGCAGAGCTGCCTGACTGGCCACGTTTAGTACTAATCACTAGTGTTCATGATCATTTGCTCTCGTTCTCCTCCCTTCTTTTCCCCTGCCTCTCTGACATATTCTCTTCTTGGTCCGGCTTTCTCTCTCTCCAGAGGTTTGGAAGCTATTTTATCTCTACATGCCGGATCTGCATTTTCCATTCTCTTCCCCCCTCTTGATGTGGTCCTTCCATCTATTCATCTTCTCTGCTGATTTTTTTGTATCAGAGAGGAATCTCGGCAATCACTTTCATTTTGTAGTATTGATCCAGTGCAAGCTGAATAATTCAACAGTGAAAAAAAAGTCAGTTACCTCAAATTCTCGATGATAATTCTATTTTCCTCAAAGCTGAAATAGTTTGTTATTCAGCTGGTACTTATCACCCCCCGTCAGCCGAATAAACATACAGGAAAGCACAGAGACGGACATGAAAGGAGTTTGAAAGCGCATGATGATTAGGTGCCTCAAGGGCTTCTGGCATACTTATACAAATGCATCGAAGATGCATCAGGAGTGACTCCACCGAGGTTTGCAATTGTTAAAGAGGGAAGTCGGTACAGTACAATGTGTTGTCAGGACTACTTAAGGTTTAAATTCAAGTACCAATTTTGAGACTTCAGAGTTGCTTTTGAGACCATCATGTCTGTATCCCACACAAACAGGAAGGAAAAGGAGATAATTTTCTATTTCCTCTGTATGTGTAACTCTCCATAGCTTAAGATAGATAAGTGTTCCTGCAGTGAGCGAATGTAAGTGTCAGATATGAAGGTGGAAATGACGATACCATCATTGCATGAGTTTGGCAATAACTTGCTCGAGTTGCCATTTCTGCAAAATCCTGGCTCTCACATGAAGAACTATAAAGTAAAAAATGTATTTTACCTTTAGATGCTCAACATTTATTGTATATTTTAAAGTAAGTCAAGGCCCGTGGCGGGAGGCGCTTCACGTGGAGCTCTGACATCAAAATATGTATTCAATTTAAAGCTTCCAGGAGAGGCATGAAAAGTATGAAAACACAATTTTAAATAATACAAATTATGAAAGACAGAAAATGTTTCTCGGAAATACAAAAGCTAAGATATTTATTTTGACCAAAAAAGAAAGTTCAGAATTGAGCTAAAACCAGTGCTTACAACACTAATATTCCTAGAGACAATAATACAAAAGTTATCTTTGAACATTCAAGTTTTTGAAAATATACTCTTTTGAAATAATTTTATATAAAACATTTAACGTGTTACAGCATGCTGATTGGAACGGGAACGCAGTTTCTTACTGTATTAAATACTGAATTGTCCAGCAATATATACATACAAACACCCTACATTAAAAACAATCTATATCTGTCGTATAATTGTCCTTCTTTTTGTTGGTCATATTAAGATAATATCGATTTAAATAGAAGTTCAACAGTAAAAAGTACTTGCTTCAGAAATCTCTTTGAGATCGTCTTTGTTAATCAAGTACCTGGATGACACGCCAAGCCATATTACATGTACCTGATAAAACAGGTCATCATAACATTATCTATCACTTTGATATTTTGGTCCAGTCCATTCTTTCTTTACATAATGAAAAGAAATGTTGTTTTACCATTTGTAAATACTCAAATATAACCAATGTGGGCATGGAAGTAAAACATCTCATTTGGAAGAAAATCCCTAATTTGTAAAACATTCTAACAGTCAACTTAAATAGCTAAACATAAAAAAAAAACTCAATAACAAAAAGGTAAAGAAAATGTAAAGAAGGATACTATTTACAACATTTTGCAGTGATGCAAATGGGGCATTGACCACAAATAGCATAGCGGTAGTTGGCCGCATGTCTTCAGGAAAAAAATCTGAATTGGCTCCTGCTTCTCTTTGTAGCGGCTCAGATGCGAGACTCTCCCGTGTCCTGGCTGCTCTTTGATGCCTGAGGACCACAGAGAGAAGCAAGCCCATCAGTCACGACAGACACATTCAGTACTCATTATCAGGAAAGGTTGTACTCTGAGGTTGTACACTTCACTTCACAGCTCCTACAATACCTCATAATCTTCAAGCCCTGAAAGAATTATGTGTTTGCTTTTGGAAGGTTTCCAAATTAAACTTCCAATGACTTAAGTCTCTTAAGCGATCTAATTACAGATGAAATGTTAAAGTATGCTGTCCACATGCAAACTTAATGTTTGATTTGCTTGGTTGCTCAACATTCAAGGCATGTGTTATTGGACTATACTGCATAAGCATTGGATAAAACAGATTCACTTTGATGTTATTCCACCTGAATCAGAGACACTGTGGTGAAACATGAATAACTGCTTACATGAGCTTTGCTGGTGTGCGAGTAACTGAAGTTTGAGTAAGTCTTCTTCCAAGGAACACAGAATTCGGACAGGATGTGTCCATATTCTTCTCTCACCTAAATACAAGAACAATAATTGAGTTTTGACACCAGAAAAAAAGGCAGCAAAGCTTGCACTATTATTTTTGACAGGAGCTTGACCCACCTGTTTGGAAAACAGACAGTGCATGACAAATATCATAACGCCTTGAAAGCTGGCAAAGATAGTGAACAGGTAAGACATGATTATTGTGCCCTCCTCGAACTGGAAACAACCAAATATCCACGTGGTGCCCAACAAAGTCAGCTGAGCCATTGCAGTAATGGTGAATGCCCTGCAGGAGGCAACAAAGATACACACAGGGTTTAACTGAGGCACTTTAACCAGAAATAACATTTCACTTATTTTTAGGGAAGAATAATTTGTATTTATTTCATTTTGTTGGAGAAGCAGTAATATAGAAAATGTGCAGTTCCACATGTCAAATATATTCTTTCATATTTAAACATATGGACTGAATATGTGGGCAGTTTGTGCTGACTCACTTTATTTTCTGCAGATTGTCAAGGTCAGGGTTTAAACTTGAGAACTTCTGTGCCAACTTCCACACAGTGATGAGAAAGAAGAAAACGTTCACCTGGAAGGCAACATATGATGAATTGTTTTGTTTTTCAAACAACTTTTATTCATTTTCAGGATTATTCTTAATTGATTCATTTCTTACTCACAATGATGATGACGCAGGCAGGGCCAAAGAAACCCCAAATTAATTCCAGGTTTAACCAACAACTGCAACGAATATGGAGAGTTTATTGAGCAGAAGATATGTCAACATAACCTGGGAATCAGGAATAAATTTAAGATAAAACCAGATCAGCATCAGTGGGAGAACTTACTGTCTCTTGGTGCCATATCCCCCGGCGTTAGCTAAGGCAGAGAAAGCGACAATAACAGCTGGGACTCCATAGCCACCTGCCATCATGTAGAGGGTTTTGAAGTTGGTGTTAAAGACCAGGACTACCATCCTAAAGAGTTGTATGCCCTCCAGACACATCCAGCAAAAGACTGCCAGGAAGAAGAAATGCAGCAGCCCTGCTACCACGGCACAGCCAACCTAATGCAGTAGGGAGAGCGATGAGGATCACGATGACAGCAGTGAAAAAGGGTACAAAGGATGCTGCAACATGGGGAGCAAGAAATAGGGAGAGAGTATTTGCTGAACAGTTGTTTATCAATCTTCAGGACCCACATAAATCATTCAGTAGCTCTGCTCTTTCTGAGAAACTATTCGTCTGCTGTATTTCGACTGCATTTTGACTGTGCAAGCGGTTACAGAAGTATTTACCCGGCTCTCTGTCCGAGAGATGCCTGCAAGGAAGATGACGGTGGCAATGAAGAGGCTGATGCAGAGGTGCAGGTGGATGGTGGTTCTTGGGCTTTTGATGGATCGGATCAACGAGAACGTCAGGATGCAGAGGAACAGGCAAATTAGTGAAAGTGACAGACCCACCCATGTGATCAGCTGCAATTCAAACTTGTCCTGTTGAGAGAGACAGAAAGATAGATTTACATTACAAGAGACAGAACCAGACTAAAGTTTAAATTTATGTAACATGAGAGTTTTAACCTCTATATCATAGAGCGCCATGAGCACAGCAAAGCTGCTCAGATGGTTGCAGGAACACACAGTGTATTCAGGCTTGGACTCCACCACTTTGCAGTCACGAGGAGACCATGACCCTCCTTCCTCTGAGGCGTCCCAGAACACACAGGTGGGGTTGGATTCATTTGTCTGTGAAACAAAAGAGAGAAAAAACATTACACAAGTAACAGTTTCCTTCAGAGACTGATTATTATCCTTCATGGAAAACTAGATGGTACCTTTTTGAGGTGATAGAAAGTTAATTTGACTGGCTCCTTAAGGTGGCTTGTGTTTCTGTTACTGACAGAGACAGTCACGACTTTAGAGTTGAGCTCAAAGCTTTGGTTCACTTGTGGTTTCATCCCACCAAAGAAGCCATCGGCGGAGTCCTCCAGGTTTGCATAGCTCAGCAAGGACACTGTTGTAAAGCCTTTCACAATCATAGCAGCATAACAATAGATTAGGTGGACATTCATCACATTGGTCACCATTGTGTTACTTATAGGTATGATCATTACCAGGGTAGTCGGCTGGATCTCCAGCAGCGGTCTCCAACTGGATGTCCAGCTGAGCTTTCTTAGATGATAGAGTCACAGCTCCCTTGGGTAAGTCCGCCCCTTTCTCTATCAGCAGCTTCAGCTCTGGACCCAGACAGATACGTGTTTATCATCATGAATTGCTTGTCTGTTAATACTGTAGATGACTTCAGAAGAAGATAAATCTACCGGCTTCTGAGATACCATCAGATGACACGCTAACGTGAACAGATGGTCTTTGTACCTGTGTGATTGGAGGATCTCGTTGTCCCGGGGGGCTTAATGAAAGCACCGATGAGCCCCAGCGTGTTCTCCACCATGTTCAGAAAGGTGGAGACTTTCCTGTTATCGTTGAAGGCTCCACCGGACAAGAGCTTGTCGATCGCAGACAACAGTCTCTACAGCCACCGGAGAGGAGGGGGAGAGGGAGCAACATAAGCATGAGCAGGGAAAACAGGAGATAGAGTCAGTCAGAGGCAGACATTCAGGCTGCATACCACCTCAGGTCAACATAAACAGTCCGCATAGCTGTGCAAAGACATCTGAACTCCATGTGACAAAGATTGAAAGGGGGGAAAACATCCTACTTCTGTGCTTGTTCTGAGAAATTGAAGGCTCTTTCTGCATAATCAAATTGCATTTCAATGAATTTATGTAGAAATACCATCAGCATGTCCTCTCCATCCAGCTCTGTTGGATTCTCACTTAATGTTAGGTTCAGGCAGCTTTCTTCCAACTGCAGCATGAGATCATGTGCAAACAGAAATTTCTAGAAAAGCAATTTGGGAAGGGCGAAACAAAAGTAAGTAAGGCAAAATAACTTTAAATATATATTGAGCTGTGATTTGTTTCTGGTGTGGCGGTATACCTCTTGCAGATTGTTCATAGGTTTGAATACATCACAGTTTAACGCTGAGGAAACAGGACATTTTGTTTCATTAAATGTGCTTGCTGATGACAGCAATGTTCATATTATGAGAACACCCATGCTCACGAAAATGTTCTGTTTATATATTTACTGAGCAAACACCAGTCCAGTGATGGATGTTGGAAAAAGTGGAGTGCTGCAGTGTTCTTACCAGTGCAGCGAGACCCTTTGTTGCCATAGTTAGTGAACCCTGCGTGGCATGCACAGTAATGGCTGCTGGCTTCACGGTGGCAGGTTCCATTTCCACAGATTGTCTTATCAATCACACATATATCTGAAATGGAAACAAATCAGGGAGAGGAACAAATGTGTTTCAGTCAGATAATGCCTAGAAAACATAAAGCAGCCCGAACCAAAAACCAGACCAGCCAATCACTAAATCAACCAACTTAGAAATCAGAACTAAAATCAATTATTTAAACTCTCTGTTCCACTTATGTGGGAGCACTTTTCTTAAAAGACCACTGGTCAAACATCATTTGATAAAACAACATGGAGAGTTACATCTGGATCAAATTAACTTCTTTATTTGTTTTTTAACAAATTAAAATGTTCAAACAAAAGTAAACGGTTTTATAAAACAGCAAGAACATTTTTTCCATTTTCTTTGTCTCATTATTGTATTTTTTATTATTGTATTTTGCAGAATCACGACATAGCCCTCACCTTCACATTTCTCCTCACTGCCAGAGAAGTTAGATCTGCCAGATTTGAGTCCAAAGCCAGCATTACAGACACAGTGAAAACTGCCTGGTCTGTTGACGCATGCTGCATTTTGACCACACACATTTTCCTCTTGACATTCATCAATATCTACATGATCAGGAAGAAGACATCATATAATAACTTAGAAAGGAAACCATCACTGAACCACATAAAGAAACCTTCATACCACTGTAGCCACACAAAAAGAGAACAAATATACATTCAGTTCATAACCGACAACCTACCACAGCAAGCTCATAGGGTGCTGATAGGTATCTCACCTATGCATGTAACGTTGTCACCACGGAGAAAGCGCTCCACTCCAGTCGTGGAAATGAATCCATCGTCACAAATGCAGGAATAATGTGGAATTGTGTTGTAACATTTGGCACTAAGTCCACAGATGTCCTTGTCTTCCAAGCACTCATTGACATCTTGAAGCAAAAGATCAGGACAGGACTTTTATGCTTAGATGACTACTGCAGCAATAAGACTTCATCTGCTTACATTGATTCAATGTATACGATGACTTACCTTTACATGTCGCTGATGTTCCAGCTGTAAAATTCAAAGCCCCTGTTGAGGATGTGAAACCATCCGCACATTGGCAGTCGAAGCTGCCGATCGTGTTGCGACAGTCCGCATTCTCTCCACATGGCCCAACATCTTCAGGATACTCGTCATCAAAGGCACATTCATCATAATCTTATTTAAGGAAGCATGAATGTGTGAAAAACGGATGCAAGTTAAAGTTAGGTAATATTACATTATATGTAAATGTGATTTGTATACGTTATTTGAATCTGAATGGATAATTTAGCAAACCATATTATATATTTTCAGTTTCTGGCTGTTTTTCTATGATGGGTTGTGTGTTAAAGTACGTTTGTTTTTCATACCAATGCATGTTTGGTCCATCAAAGTTAATCCAATTTTGCAGGGTTGTTCTGACATGACCACGATGAGGAAGAGGTACAGAGCTGAAAAGCAAGCAGGCGACTGTCAGTTTACACGTTTAACACTTTCCCAGCATGAACATGCTTAATTTACACGAACCACTTAAAAAAAAATCATACTAAAATGTTTCCATGCAGCTACAGCAGCATGAAGGACCAGTTTGACCACATAAATAACACCCAAAATGTTCAGAGTTCAAGGTACGGTAGATTTCCTCATTTTCTACCCTCCTTTCCTCAGATTGTTCGGCATCTGCGTCATATTTCAACGCGGGTGTCTGCAGAACTCTGCTTTCTATGTATGAAAAAACATCAGCTGTCTTGGCACAAGCACAAAAAAAGCAACACATCCTCAAACTGTTCGAGTGCCGAGTCAGTCCTCTGTGGCCGCTTAAATGACGCCAGATGGGTGTAATGTGCGCTCAGCATATGGAAACAGGAAGAAACACACACACACACGCACACACACCACCATTATTAGTTTAAACAATATATTACGTATAATTATCAAAAGAAGCAGGTAGTTATCATTAATTAAAGGGACAGTTTATTCAAATCACAAAGAGGCCCATTCCCTGAGGTATCTTGTTGTATTATTTGTTGAAGATTGCTGCAACACTAATACATTGGTTGGAGTTGAATGCTATTTTGTTCTTGAAAAAACTCATTGTGAACATGTTCACATTTTACCTTTGGAAGAAAATAGTTCACAATAAAACCTGTTGCATAGATACAGTTGATATTGGGGGTACGTTTTGAGGAGCTTTAAAGTGCTTTGAGATACCATTTTGTTTCTCTCTGTGCATCTGATAATCATAACGATTGCATTCATATACAGGATTATATCAAACAAAAAAGAGGTTTGTTGAGATTGCAACCATGACATTATGAAATGTGGAAGTTGGAATCTCTCAATGTTGTGTTGTCTCTTGGCAACACATAGAGTTTCTTCCTGTGTGACTGTGGCCACTAAGAGGCGACAAGCTACATGGACGCTGTGCGATGAGTTCATAGTGTATAAATATCACTTTAAAAGCAAAAGAACAGAGGTCCTCTGTGCAGTGGGACCAGATAGTGAGTTGTTTGAAGAAAAGCTGCTGTGTTCAGCATCACTCTGCTTCCTTTTCACCTAATTCATTGGGGCTCTTTCCCACACTCAGGCTTCAGGCTCTGACTGTTGTAGAAAGGTTTGCATTAATGAATAATTGTGGCCATGTGAGTTTCTCACTATTATCATTTCTGCCAGGGAGACTTGGCAGGTTTTTATATCAACGGAAAGTGAATAAACAAAGTATAAATACATCGAATTTAGAAATACAAATTGATATATAAAACTGTTTTCATTTTGTCTGTTTTTTGTTTTGATCATGTGATTAATTTATTTTTATTTTTCTGGCAAGCACTTTGGTCAACACCTTTGGTCTATAAAACAATTTGACTTGACTATTATAATAAAATGACTTGATCAATTCCGCTTTTTAAAAGGTATATGTTTAATTACTGTATACAGTGTGTTCAAAAGTAATAAACAACATTATATTTTCTTGTTAAATGTTTTATTTGAACAGAAAACCCACATAGTTATACAGATCTATCTATTCTTAAAGGTTTCAAGACAGTTAGTTTCCCTCTTCGGGTCCCAACGTTCTCAACAGATGATTTTCCATCCCAACTACTGTGCAAATGGATGACAGATGTAACTCACCCAGTATCAGGAGGTTCCACCTGCCCGCCATGGTGAAGTCGGAAACACTGTCCGGAAAGTTACAAGGAAAGTAAAAACAACCAAAACGGGAAACTCTACATCTAAATTGCACAGTTTATCCCTCTTCTATTTTCTTTTTCAAAGTTGCCCCACTTGTTTCTGTAACAGTATGCTGATACCAGCATATAAAAAATATATAAAAATGCTGGAATCAGTCGTCTCTCATCTCATACAACGAACTCTCCTCTGTCTCTTTCTCTCTTTTGAATCGTCATCTGCTCTCACTAATGAGGTGACATGCTGAGATGACTGTTTTTTCTGGGGAGGAGTCTCTCTCTCTCTCTCTCTCTCTCTCTCTCTCTCTCTCTGAATCACAAATCACATCTCTTACACAGAGTCAGCCAGAAGTTACTGAAAAGTAACTCCTGCTCTTGTTGGGGTGGGGTGATAGTGAGAGGAAATGGTAATGCCAGCTAACTCTGCTCGACTTCCATGAAACAATGTGCTACTTTACAGTATTTTTGTGAAGTTCATCTCTCTCTCTCTCTCTCTCTCTCTCTCTCTCTCTCTCTCTCTCTCTCTCTCTCTCTCTCTCTCTCTCTCTCTCTCTCTCTCTCTCTTTCTCTCTCTGCTCATGTCTGTGTCTTTCCTCTCTGTTGGGCTCTGAGGTTAGGGCAGAGACAGGGGGTCAAGAGGAGTTTATGAGACTGGTCATTGTCCAGCTGGTGGGTATAAGCTCCCATGAGTTTTAGGACACAGCCGGCGAACTATGGCGATGACATATATATATATATAGCTTTTGCATCTGAGTGCGTCTGTTTGAGACAATGAAACAATGGTCACAATGCTGAGCTTCATTTGGAAATAAGTGAACAAAGAACAGTACATTTAAGTATATATATGTAATTCCCCTACTCCCTGAGGGCAGACATACTGCACTTATTTTCATGAAAAGGGAAAAAGCAGCAAATGTAGGGAGAAGATTAATATTAATCTTCTACCTACATCAGGGGCCACCGCTGGTATTGTGATCTCATAGGAGGGCCACACAGAAGCGCAATATTTTTGAAAGTTTACTTATTTATTTACTTTTACATTAACAACATATTTCGTCATACTTAACAAAAAAAGGCAACCAGCAGTTTCTATACATTTTTATATTAGCTTTAAACAGTGCAAACAAATTAGATTTTTTAAAATAACTTATTGAAACATTGCACCGAACCAACAAATGCAATCCCTGAATACATTTGTACTTTACTCTTTTTCTTGCCAGACATCTGGCAGCGCTTCTGCTCACACAGCTGAGCCACTGAGACCCTGATCCAGGTCACATTGACCATGATCCAGATCACATTGACCCTGATCCAGGTCATTGTGGAATCCCTGATCGAGGTCACACTGGAAACCCTGATCGGGGTCACAGTGGAAACCCTGATCGGGGTCACAGTTGAAACAATGAGTACAGCTTCAAGATAGGCATCACTAAGCCTGGACCTGTACTTGCATTTAATAAAGTTCATAGTTCGTAGTTCTCCACTGATCATTTTTGTCTGCTCAGGGAAGGATGGAGGCAATTCTCCCAGTCATGTCTGGTTTTCCTTGTTCCTTGTGAATTTAGCTTTTAGATCACTGTTGCACTCAATAAGTTCCATTTGCAACATACTCGGGACACTCTCCACATCCACTGAGAAGGGGTCTGCAAACAGCTGCCCCGCGTAACCTGCTCACTTCTTATCCAAACCTGCCCGGTCATGTGCGGTCACCTTTGACCTTTGCCATTATTTTGAGCCAACCTAAATAAAAAATGTTAATAGAATTTTGTATATTAAGATGTAGTTTGAATTTATATGAAGGAAAAAATATTTTTATTAAAATAAAAACGAAAAAGGAAAATTGCAGCCCGGAAATATGATAATTTTAGCATTATGTAGCGGGCCGTTGGGAGGGGGGAGAGGAGGGCGCAAATGGCCCGCCAGTTTGAGACCCCTGACATACATCAAACTGCTAAAAAAAAACAATCTTTATCGTAAGTTTCAGAAGGTGTCTTATGAAAGTATTGTCAGGAAGAGGAAATACAATTCTGAGAAACTTGCATGAAGGGACCTGATGTTCTCTTCTTTATAACACATCCTTTGATGTTCACTCAGTCTGTGTCACAAGATGCATCCTCTGTTCCACACAACTTAACTCATGCAAAATTGTATGGGCTGTACTGGCTTGAGTATGAACAAAAACGGAGGAAATGCTGTAAGCGTTCATAAGAGCAACCTAATGGGACAAAACAAATTGTTGAATTTTCAGCCACTTTTCTTTTTTCCAGCTCACAGGGGCAAGGTCATTTTCAGGTCTGGACACAATGTACCAAGACTTCACTGACAGCCAGGGTGATTATTGCATTATTTTACACCCTTAAACAATGAGGTGGGCTTTGTGGGCCTGGGAAAATGGAGGTGACAGACAGCGGGCCTTTAGGGACTGGCGGTGTAGCGGTGTAACAGAGCATGCTCGCAGTTGGACTTTGAAATGTACTGACATTAGCATGACCCCTGCCTTTAAATAGAACATTAGTTCCATTGGTGACAGACTTCTGGGGCCCACTCCATCTATATGAATAATCAATTAAACAGGAATAAATGTATTTAATGATGCTCACATTCGACGCATAAAACCACACGTGGTTGTAGCCTACAATATGTGACTTTTGATAAAGCAATTTAGCTTTTAGTCCTTCAGCTCGGCCTCTGAGTAGTTGCATTGTAGCACTATGGTCTTAACTGGGAGTAAATACAAAATGAAACACTTAAAAATAACTAAATTAATTAAAAAGCAGATTTTTAAAAGGTAGCAATAACTTGAAACACACTGTAATTGTAAATCACTAAGACACTGAGCTCATGTAAAGACAATATTTATTTACCACACGACAAACAAAATGAGGATCTCGAGCTGCCTCACCACATGGGAACGTACACTATAACGGTACATCATGTACGAAGTGAGTTGTGCCCTGCTCTTTGGTGAAACCTCGAGCCCACAGCACACACTGTGCAGCGCTGAAAGGAATGGTAATAGATGATCCAGGAGTGGAGTTCCACATACTCATACTTTATCATAATCAAGTGCACATATTACAATCAAGTATGTAAGCCATATGAAGGCAAGAAATTGCTGTTTATTTACAGTGCAATTAGAAGAGATTTACTAGTCAGTGCAACATATGAATGCACAATGAGGCGGCCTATTTAAACTGAGAGGCAGCTGATGCCACTGGCCCACACATGCAATCCACATTATAGCCATTCTCAGGTCTGTGTAATGAATTTTGGGGGCGGATGTTGTGATCACTTCCGCATCCAAGCGACGCTGAGCTTGATGAAACCTTGCAAGGAGGTCAGAGCCCGATATCACCTCTGTACATGCTCTGTATTCAGATGATGGATCGGTTCCACTTGAGTTGGCAAATTGAACTATGATTTCTTGCTACAGTTTAACTCTGGCTCCTTTTTTGAATAGCAATTTCCAGCCATTATGATCATGGCAAGCATCCAGGGCTTATCCTGTTATCTCACGACCTTCTTCCTGTCCGCACCAAGATAGTGTGCATATTGAGTTTTGGATGTTTGGTGTTGGCTCTGTTTGTTTTCTTTTTGTTTCTTTCTGAATGGTCAAACAATGAGGAGGGACCTCAATGTGGTCCAGCTGTCTCAACAACTTCCTGACAAACCCTGAACCAGAAGGTCGAGTAGAGACTGAGTAGTCTGGTCAAACGCCTCATTATTTAGACTTAGTCATTTCCAAATAAAAGTTTCAGTCTGAAGTGCATGCATAGATATTTCCAAAGTTGCTGCACTGATATGATGTAATCCTTGTGGTACAACGTTAAAGTCCTTCCACATAAAATGTACTTGGTCAGTAAAAGTGCTATTGTGTTTTATAATTGCACTACCTTGAAAATATACATTGAAATACACATTGACTGCATGGGACACAGTGAATAGTTTTGCCAAATCAAGACCATGTGTGAAACATTTACTGTACATTGTGGTGAAACAAAATGCTTGTGTTTTAATGTATGAACCACATAAGGACTGGCAGAGCTATTAGATCCTGCCAGCCCACCATTAAGTTGTTGTTTGGATATGGAAGCATAGGGAGAAACACGGAATAGATACAGAATATCAAACTTTTGTCTTTCATTCTTGTGCCTGTGTAACTTTCGGAAACTAAGAAGCTGGCAAACCCATGAAAGGGGTTTTACTGTCCAAATTCCATTTCCCTTTTTTCCCTTATACTTCCTTAAAAGGGCCCACAGAAAGAATGTATATGGCTGCTGCCAAAACTAAAATGTAGTTTCAGAAAGCTATTGCGAAACTTTCAACCCTATTTTTAGCAACTCAACATATAATGGTTCTTTGAGATTTTGTTGGCTGTTATGATCACTTGCATGGCTCGTATGGAGTCAGATTCTGACAGGATCCCACTTTTATGTGGAGGACAGACTGACATCCTCTGGTGGGTAGGCTTAGTAGGGCCGCTTTTATAATTGTTTTAAGTGTCTTTTTAAAATACATGATTTCATTATCATCTTTGTTAAAATTACATTCAGTTGTATTAATTGCTTATCCTATCAGTATTCATATGTTTATAGATCTATATTTTTCATTCCTTGTGTATATGTTTTGATTTTATGCTTTTCATAAATACCTTTGCTTGTCTTTGAAAGTGAAATAAAGCCTGTTATTAAGCCCAATCTTTTTAAAATCATGGCCTCACCCAGCACAGTGACATTAAATACTACATATTAGAATGCAATGTTTGTATATGGATATATAAAACATGAGGATCTGTCTAATTTCTTCAGTCCTGCAGTTTCCTTAGAGTTTATAATCTGCCAGTCTGTTGATTCCTGTAGACATTTTAATCTGAGTTACCTCACATTGTAGTTTAAACACTCACTTATGTTGAAGTGTATCTGACAATGTTCAGTTTACTGTGTTGTGTATGCTACAAACATCTGCAATGTTTCCATGTGGGTGAATGTTGAAAGAACGTCACCGTTAACCCCAAATATATGCTTTTGAATGCAGAGTCTGTACTAAATGCAACAATACGTGTAAAGTGACATTTCCTTTATATAGCTGTGCAAAAATAGTTCACAGGCATATAGAGGAACTGTGCTCATGTACCTTCTCACTCCTTCACACCTTCAAGCTGACCTTATATGTGCAAAGTTCACAATTGCGAAAGTGGTGACAAAGTTTTTGTGTTGCTGCTAGAATTGTGTTGACAAGTTTAACAACCAGATTACTTATTTTCACAAACTCTTTCAGGACAGTACACCAGAGTGAATGTTCTGTTTGTTGTTGTTGATTTTTGTTGCATTAGAGTTGTGCAAAATTACTTGTTAGCCCAAATCTTATTAAAGGAAGTGCTGTGTCACCTAAAACAATAACATTGGAGTAAAAAGAGGACATAACATCAAAGGGTGGACGACGATGGTAGCTTTGAAATTGACAAAATAAATAATGTTCATTATACCCTCTTTTCTCTTTCCATGAGATGGCGGGTGGAAAAAAGCTCTTGGGCTTGTCCAAGTGTAACACAGCAGAAACACAGCAGAAGCTTTGTCAAAGTGAAACAGCATGGTCCAGTGGAGAAATGTGGGTATTACACCATCACCCAACGAGATCCTTCTGTGAATTACACTGTAAATGTCCAGTAGATGCAATTATCTCAATTATTGTTTTTTAATGTCTAGTGTTCATGTCTCTTCTGCACCAACCTGCTTTTTAATTATCTCGATAGATAACTGCATGTAGGTACAATAGTACATCCATTACATCAAGGGGACTTTTCTGAGTTTGTTTACCTAAACAAACAAAAAAGAAGTCTTCTTGGCGGTGCAGATTAGGGCAAGCGGTTTCTGAGTAGAGCCCATAATAAGTGGAAGATAATATTCAGTTTAGAGAATAATTCTTATCAGGCGCAATGTGGAACAACAATTCACCTTCGTGTTATTGGGTTGGAAATTAAGGAGGAGCCACTAACTCAGCGATTCAGCAAGTTTAAAGAAAACTCTAAAAGATGCTGACTTTAGCAATTTGAACATGAGTCTGGTTTACACGTACAGTACCAAAGCCAGAAGGCCGCTCCAGGGGAAATGATCAAACCATGTTTAATGTTACTTGCTTTGCAATTCCCTCTCTAACCTCCTAGGTCCAAAACATAATCTTTTAAACTGTAATTTAATCTTTTAAACTCTAAACTGGATTATTGGACGGTATGCAGTGAAATTCTCAAAAACATGGTAGCCTATATATTCTATACTACTTTTGACTTTCAGGAGCTGTCGAGCACCATCGCTTGTGAACTGAAGACATGCAGGCTTCTTTGTCTAACTCCTTTTAATATGAATATATGTATTTAATAAGTTACCTGCAATCAATTTAAAGGTGCAATATACAGGATTCAAAGCATTACTATAGCTGCAAACAACTATTATCTATGTCAAGATATAGTGGAGTAAATTCTACCTGAGCAGAGAATGAAGTCCCTCTCCCTCTGTGTGAGTTGTTCTTCAAGCTTTTCCAGTTTTTGTTTATAGTCAGGTGGCTTGTTTCAGTGCATGTTAATGCATGTGAGCGTGCCCCACTGGTTAGCTGGCTAACTGCTGCTGCTTTGCACTCTTAAGGAGGAGGAAGAAGCAATATAAATGCTTACAGACATGTAAAACAAACATGTTTAACAAGAAATAAATGCATCCAATTAAAAAATAAATTCTAATCCAAACATACAAGCATTTGAAGGATTAGTTTTGGGAAGTAGGCGACCTGTGAGTCACACGAAGTAACAAAAATCAAATACACGCACAACAATGTCTCATGACCAACAGGTGCATGTTGGATCGATGTACAATTCTCATGGTGGATCTAAGAAGTGTGGTGGAACCTGAGAGGCTGAGTGGGCTGGTTATATTTTGCATTGAAACAAACCAGCGAACAAGTTGAACCTGTAGAGCAGACTGTGGAGGAGTTTGCGATGCACATGGCTGACAGAGTGCCCTTCAGACAGATGAGTACAACAATCTCACTGATAGATTCGTCACTCTGTCGGAGAACGCCAACAACCACTGCATTGCGTTGCAACATAGGTTGTGTGAGTGTGTGTGCACACGAGGCTACGTGATGTATACACATTGGAGCTGCTGTGGAGTTTTTATTGACTAAAGCCATGACTATTATGCTTTATTCTCCTGTTAATTCTATCAGAACTTTTTTTCAGTTGTTGTAGTTAGTTGCACCGGCTGCTGTGTCCATACCCTCTATTTATATATTATCGATTATCGATTTTAAACCTTAATTCAAGTGCAGTTTTTATTGAAGTTTACTTATTTTATTTTTTACAGAACTACTTAGTTATGAGTCCTCAACAACTAGCATCTGAAAAATACAGCTCTGGCCTTTTCAACAGTCTTTTTGACGTTAACTCCTGCATGTCAAGATTCTACATGAAAGACTGACATTTTACTGCTAATAGAGAGCTGTGCAGAGTGGCAGATGCCCTTTTAATTCCCCGCAGAGAGATTGAACTGGACCCGTCTCATTTGCTCCAAGACTCACGACCACCCTCTTGGAAATGGATGTGGAGGAATTTTGAATCATCTTCCAATGCAATCTGGTCCACATAATCAGTTCAGTCCGACCGTGTATTAGAGACACGACGCAGATATTATCCTGCCCCGCGCAGTCATTATCAGGGCAGCCAAGGAGAGACTGTCTTTTGTCACTCACAAAAACAGAAAAGTCTGCTGGAACATTTGCAGATGGAGAGTAAACGGCAAGATAAAGTACTGTACTGTACGAATGTGGATCCATACAGACCTCCCCAGGTCTGTGAATACAGAGTGACAGTGCCTGCTTGCAAAATCTATACTTAGCCTATGGGAACTTCATCCACAAGGACTTTTGTATATCACAGAGAGGCTGCACAGGCCTCTGAGGTTACACTCTGTCCCCAAGGTGCTCAGGCCTCCACGAGAAAATTGTGTTCTCCACAAAGACTACTTCTCCTTGCCTCAGGCTCTGGTCAAACCCTTTGTATGCTTGGACCTGGATGGGGACATGCAGGAATACATATAGCCAGGCCTACTCTCAAATTGTTTCTCACAGCACGAAGCAGATCAATTTTAAACATTCCTGACCAGAAATTGTTGAAACTAATTCTTTACCTTTCCCTCACAGGTTCTTTTGATGTATGCTATTCATAAAAAGGTCGATGAATATCAGTAAGTCTCAACGCACTTTGCAGATTTCAGGCAAGAGCACACTAGTTTGGACTAGCGCATCGTGTTTGGGTGTATCAGTAATCATGTTAATGGCCACATTCTAGATTATTATAAGATCCCCATTAAAACTGTCACATCCTACGGCTGCACCCAAAGTTATGTGTATTGCATTATAGTTAAAAGAAATATCTCATAAAATACAGTTTACTAACATCTTTTGACTGTGAAGCAGAATTCACCAAGCGTTGGATTGTTCACCCACTAGTAGGGAACGTGAGCTGGGTTTAGACTGTCGTGAGACTGGTTAGTCTTACCTTGAGCCGGATTTGCTTTTTCATGGTTAATAATGAGGATATTTATGTTCTGAAAACAGTAACCACTATGTGTTAGTAAAATAGTGCTTCTCAGTAGAGGGCAGTGCTTTTAATTATATCACTGTTGTATTGTACTGTTGTTGTATGTTGAGTATGAAGTAAATTGCTACAAATTAATTACATTAATGTGGTAATTATTATTGACATAATATCAGGGATCTTTGCAAACAAGTACTGTATTTAAAGCCAGACTAAACCACTAACCGCTCAGCAGTTGCACACTACAGAGCGCTGTTGCCTGTGGCTAATGTGGATTTAAGCATTCGCTACTGTCAGCAACCAGCTCGAGATAGCTCATTTGTCTTGAAGTGAGCCCCTCCAGACCCATTCAACACCTCTAAGTTAATAATCATAGACGGATGTACTTCATATTGCATGAAACGCATTTGAACTTGATTATGCCTTCATTTGATTGCAAGCGTATTTTCAGTAAAAATGTAAATGTGTTTTCGCTTTTTGAATAGCGTGAATAAACAAAAGGCTGCAGAGCTGCTCAAGGGATAAATGATCAAACCCTTATACATGAGAACATTAGGATAATTGCATTGCAGTATCCTCAGTAGTGTAGTGTAGTGATCGTACCATTAGTTGTGTCCATGCATGCACGTGTAAATATCACAGAGTTGCACCCATAGGTCTTCTAGGAGTCCTGAGTGCAAAAGAGTGCTTAAGCAAAAAAAAAATCTGCTTTCTCTGCAAAACTTTAAGTACTTTGGAAATACTGTTGATTAGGAAAGTCAAAATAGTGATAAAAGGTGGAATCCAACAGAACTCTAAAGGCTTATAACCAACCATATGACCATTTTGTCTATTTTATTTATTGCAAAAACTACAATGACTTTTAAGGTTGTTTAAGAATATTTGTCTTTGCTTTTTTTCTGTTTTGACAAAAATTAAAAGACTTAACACCAGACTGTACAGTTAAGGAGTGGCAATTTGTGTGAGCAGACACTACTGTATTAGTTGCACTCCCAAATCCCAGACCTCAGTTTGGAAGCTGTGTATGTGCATCGTTGTCTTGGCATTTTTTAATTCCTTTGCGCTCACATCTGAGAAATAAAGATTTGTTGATGTTCTTATGCTTTGTACATTTGTCTCTCTAATGTTTCAACTTCAGGAGCTTTAGGAGTTATACAACAATAGCACAGCTCTACGTCTCATCAGTGAGTTGTAACTGAGCGCAGTGGTAGGTTAGTCATGTGATCACAACTGACATGTCTGCCAACTCCGAAATAATTCAAAGGCTGTCAATTCTACAAGTCAAAGATCCAATTCAGTCTCTGAGCTGGAGAAAAGTGATAGAGCTTCAGAGTTTTATCAGGCTGTGCATTCCAGTTTAGCTTCAGTCAGGGCTGAGTTTGCAAAGAAATCCTGCTGTAAATGACAAATTGTAGATAAAGCAGGAGTTGGTCAAGTGGCCACGAACAGTAGGGGAGGGAGAGAGGCTTGTTGTGCTTGTGCTCAACCAGCAGGATGCACTGCAGCCCCATCAAGCACCAGCTTTAATGTCAGGAAAACTATCAAGCTCATGAGCACCATTTCAGCGAGCCTGAGATGAATATTTATGTGTGTGGGAAAATTAATACCATTTTTCACATAAATGAATATCTGTGCTCAAATTAGAGGTTGGAGAAATGGCTGAGATTATCTTGTTGCCTAATGCTTAATTGAAGTCCGCTTCTAATTAGCTTGGCTATTATCATCCAACTTGACAACAATTCACCATTTCTTAAACTTTTTAACATGTTGAGAATAGAATTTATCCTCTCAAAATAAATTTAAAGCTACTGCATTATGAAGAATTGTAATCTGCGTCCTCTTGTCACAGCTTCACCCACTGTGACCTCTTTTTAATTTTCATCCTGCTCAACATTAATTTAGCTAAGAGCAAAAAATCTCAGAATGAATGTCCCTTCATTCCTTTTTCTTACCCTCACCCTCATTATATGCTATGTAAGTCCTGGGTGTTTTACCGTTCACAGGGCAAATGGAAGTGCTATATCTGCAGCACATTTTCTTCACTTTCATTCTGAACACTGTGCAGGCTGAGACAAATTACATAGTGTTTGCTATACAGAATGGAGTTGTGCATTGAGCTCTGGGGCTTTGAATGGACTCCCCGTGGTTTTCATAAGAGTATAATTCCTCTCCTTGTGTCTGCACTGCAGGCTGGTGGCAGCACTGATTGTGGCCATACTGCGTGGCTGCCAGTGTGAATGAATTGTTCCAGGGTGATGTCCTGCACAAATAGCTTACCTGGGAACAAAGCGCGACAGATTTCGTTGCACTGCAACTAAGCCAGGAATTCTGGACCGCAAACACTGGCTCAACTGCAAGGTGATTTCTGGCAACGTCTGATGTCCACATGCTGCAGAAGTGGCGCTGGTGCTGATTGATAAATTCTGACCTGTGAGCGATCAACAATCACCCTCTCACCCTCCAACCCTGTAATACAGTATATTCTAAACACCTGTCAGCCAGCAGCTCCCATTCTGCCACCTTATTCTCCTCCACCTTCTTTTTTTCCACCTCCCTTTGAATTATTGAGCTCTTTCTGGGGACCGGTTCCTCTCATCAAATGTGTAGGCCATCAAGCTTGCTTCACCGCTCCTTCACCCGTGGCTGCATCCGCCCCCATGTTGCCTTATGACATTGAGGAAATCACTCAAATGTCCCTCACTTACTTCTCAGTCACTCCACTGCTTGCTCCCTCTCAATCTTTTCTCAAGCTCCCGCCCTCCTAACCCCTTCTTTAAATCTCTCCCTTTTGCCCTCACAGTTTCTTTACCTCTTTTTCCACAATCTCCCTCCCTCCTTTTCCCCCCACACTCTCCCTCAATCCTTTGGTCTGTTTTTCCTGTAATGACACGGCCCACTGCTGGGTGTCACTGAGTTGATGGAGGGAAAAAAATGGAGGACTGAGGCTAGGGAGGGGCTTGACAGGAGTGTGTGTGTGGACATGTCGGTATGAGCGACGGAAGGGAGAGACAGACAGACAGACCGACAGAGGCAGAGCGACAGACATTATGCCTGCGGGTGTGTCTTGTTTAAAATGCTCCATCCTGGTCGAAACACACTTGGCAGTTAGTGCGCCACCGCTTGCAATAAAGCCATACAGCCTGGTGCTTGTGACTCCGCTAATGGTGTTCCATTACAGTTTCCCAAAGGACCTCTTTCTGTACATACGCACAGACTGTCTGTCAGTTTCCTCCGCCTCGTGCAATCTTGTGCCACCTGAAGCCAAGTGTATTGTCTGACACTATATGGAAAAGCTGTAGCATAGTGTTTAAACTGATTGTTATGCTGCATCACATGTTTACCTTGCAGGCAACCACCTCTACCTGGCTGTGGAAGAAACGGCTCTTCGTAGAAAGAAAGAGACCAATGATGGCTTTATTCTCTCCTCTGTTGTCGTAGGCTCATTTGGAGCCACAGAGAGCACTGAAGCGGACCTTAAGGATCCCTTTTAAAAGCTTTGGTAGCGGCGCATGTGATCTAAAACCTAATCAGGGAGACATCCCGGCTTGGTGCAATTGCAACATTATGAGAGTCGATAAGACCTTACTGCTTAATGCAATGATTTTCACGTGTCATCTCTCTTTATCGCTCAGGTCAGTCAATAGAATTGATTCAATCAGCAGCACGGTGCAAACAAACAGAAAAAAATTCACACGTTCAGACACTAGTACATTTCACACTGACAGTAGCAAACATCTCAACCCCACAATGCACCAATACACATGCTCACACAATTACTAAACAGGGATTTGGGGATTGGGGTTTTGGAGGTATTTATGTGCGTAGGATTTGGACTGTGAATTTGGGTATGAATTCTGTTTGAGGAAAAGTGCTCAGCCACCAAGACAGTAAATTCTGCAGGAAGTGCTTTTGGAAAGCCCCCCCAAAGCTATTCAAACAGATTAACAGCAACAAACAGCCAAACAAAGCACAATAAAACACTGACAGTGGATGGTTGCAAACTGACCGATGGCAACAATTGATTTATGTTTAGTGGGATGTATGAAGCGTATGGGGGGGCAGGAGGTTTGCAAGAACAAAAAGACGAGTACTGTGTGTGTTTCTGTGTGTAGGATTAGGGTTGAGAGAGGTTTCTGGCATGAGTGGGTGGTAAAAATGCCCCAACTCCTGTGATACGTGATGATCTGAGGAGGAAGTGGAAAGTGGCTGATCCGGTCCATGTTATTAGTCGAGCTCTGTTAGACCATGTAATAGCCTCACAGCGCAACAGGGAGTCGCTGTTCCAAGAGCCGACTCTGCCCAGTATGACATCCTGATATGGAAGATATTTGTAACGGTGCTACAGCAAACTCGCTGGATGGCTGTGTACAGGTGTGTGTGTGTGTGTGTGTGTGTGTGTGTGTGTGTGTGTGTGTGTGGCTAGCTCCTCAGAGTGTTTGCATAACTGCTGATTCTGCTCTTTCAAACCCTTCAACTCTGCATTTTTTCCACAGACCCCCCCCCCCCCTCCCATGCCCTCATCTCCTCTCCTCTCTTCATTGCCACACAGCTTGCCTCCTCACCCTTTGCCTCAATTCGTCACACATACCTTTTCATTACCCCTTCAGCCCCTTCCAACCCTGCTAGGAAAAAAAACACAGAAAAAAGCCCTCCCCTCCACCAAGTCCTCCAACTCCTCACAGAGAGTTGCAAACAACACGAGGTAGTGGGCATCAAGCAATATCCTACTCTGGAAAAGTGAGAGCTTGACATTTATGCGAAAGCTATGAAGCTTGGTGATGGTGAAGGAAACGAGTGTGGACGGAGAGTGGAAGAGTGGAAGCAGACGATAAGAGAGAGGGGACATCATCTAAGAGCCAAGTGTAAAGCAATTACTCAAGATGAGAAAAAAAAACACGTAAAGAGGGGATACAGAGTCCTACTACATGATCAAAACTACATGGTCTACATGATGAACTGCAACTTGAGGACAAAAAGGTTCTGTATTATGCGAGAAAAACAAAAGAATGCAGGCATATTGGGATTATGAGTCACTCCAGGTCTGGTATGGAGCTCAGGAGAATGTTGATCTTATTCCTCCGGAGGGCACCTCACCTGTTTCCTGTACTTCAGATAACAATAGGTTGTCAAGTAACAGAGAAGCATTATCACTCTTAAAGATTACACAGGAAATGTATCTACCTGCAGATCTTAAAAAGGAGCTGTGTGTTGTTTAAGAACAGACACTTAAAACGTGTTACTCTGCTGTTTTTTTTAACTTTTTAAAACTCTTTCAATTGCTTTACTAGAGAGAACATTTTGGAATGGGTTTCTTGTACGAACACAAAGAAGCTTTGATACTCATCGGAGCATAAACACACCCACACACACACACACACACACACACACACACACACACACACACACACACACACACACACACACACACACACACACACACACACAGTCCACACTGCATTGTGTGTGCATGCTCATGCAACCATACAGCATATTTAGCTAAGTAATAAAGCAGCATTGTTTAAAGAGAGAAAATACAGCAAATGAATCAATATACAGCCCCCATGCCAGGGCATTTTATGTGGCATCTGTTTTCCATTCCTTCGCTCGGCACAAAGAGCTGGCCGGATGCCGCGGCACTCTGGCCAATATCTCTCAGCCAGGGTTGAGGTATGCAATCTGCATTGGGATTCATCTCATTTGAGCTCACACCAGCCTGGCTGAACATGCCTTTGTCTTTTCCCAGGAGTTTGGATGTATATCTATCAGAATGGGTGCAGAACAATGAGAAAAACAACTACTGGGCTTTACAGGAGGGCTGTAATGCACTTTACAGTGAGCCAGTGCAGTGTGGTACCATTTCCCCTGTCCTCTTTTGCCAACATTACACTTCCTCTGTTGTTCTCCATAGTCCTTCTTTTTCTTTGCTTGCCTGCCTCCCTCCCTCTTCTCCACAGATTATTTGTCTATCCCCTCTCTCTCTCTCTCTCTTTCCCTCATTCTTAGCTTTTGTAGTACCACTGGGATCTCATTAAGGCACTAACTTCAAATAAATAAAACAAACTGCAGAGACAAAATGAAGGATCTATATATTTAAGAAAAAAAACAGGGTTGTAATGACTTTTCCTTTTCCCTGTTCTGACACCTTTCTCCACTCTCTTCCCTCTCTTCTCCGTCTTTGTCTCGCTGGCTGCCTATGTCAATTCAATTAATTTCAAACAGGCTTTATTGGCAGGACTGAGGCATTTTGATGGTGCGAAAGCTTTACAAAAAAGAGAAAAAAAACATGCTGCATTATATCTGCCTCTCCATGTCTTCCTCGCTCCGCAGCGCTAGCGCTTCCCCGCTCTCTCCCTGCCAGCGTGCAATCACTGCAGCCAGCAGTAAGCACAAAATATCTCCTTCCTTCTTGCACATCTCCCTCAGCCCGCCCTCTGTTTGGGTGTTTTTCCTTTTTTTTATCCATCTGTAAGAGCCCTCAAATAGATATTTTATACCTGTCTTTCCCATTAGAGATGAAAAGACAGCAGTATGGATGGATTAGAAGCTACATCTTTGCTTGTTTTTCCTCTTCACCCTCTTACACTTTGTTTCCCTCAATGGCCTTCTTCCTTTTCTCAATCTGCTTGTCCAGTGTGTGTATGTGTGTGTGTGCGCGCATAGTAGCAGGTCTGGGTATTTTACCATCTTCTGCAGGCTTCAGTCCCAGCTCATCATTCGTGGCTGGGTTCTTTGTCCTGAGGCGATGAGAGAGCTGAAGCTGATCCAGGAGTTTCTTTCAAACACGTGAACAGGGAGGCTTGGCCTGCTATTGCAAGGGTCAGCTTTGTTACATACAGATGAACTGGGAGTAGAATGTGCTGGGGCAGAGGTGTGTGTGTGACGGAGACAAGATGAGCGTCCTGGGAAAGTATCTTATTATTTTAATCGATCAAGCTAGGAGGGTGAGCACCACCAAAGATCTGCCAGTGGAGTGATAGGGCCTGGTGCTCCGAGGACTTCCACTGAGATCAAGAAGCTGCTGATGTCGATTGAGGAGAGAGAGAGAAAGAGAGAAAACAGAGCGATGGGGAAAAGAGAATAAATAGAAGGATAAAAGAAATCTTGATTTTGTCTGAGAGAGTATTGATTTTTTCCTCTGGGTTGGCCATGTGCGCACAGCCTGTTATTAGTTTAGAAACAAAAAAAGTGGAGAGAGTTGGCGGATGTGTGCGTGCTGCCTGGCTGCACTGTTTGCATGTGTTTTTGTTCTGCGTGAGAGTTCATGTTGCCTGAGTGGCATCACGTGTGTGTGAGGTGAGTGGGCTTGTGTATTGTGTGCATGTGTGTACGTGTGTACAGAGGCCCGGCTATTGAACTGATGTATGGGCCTGCGTGGTTTAGAGTCTCTGGCTGGTTGGAGATGTTGGGATTAGGAGATTAGAGCAGTGATTACACAATGTCTTCGCTCTAATGATCCCAACTGTTTGTTCATCTTATCAGCCGCGCTGCACTGGATTCCACGACTGCCGCTGATATGAGATAACACGCGCATTACTCCCATACACCCCACCCTCCACAGTCCCCCAACTAAACCGCCACCACCTCGCCAGTCAGAGAGAGGAGTGACCTGGTCCGAGTGGGCAAACAAAGCCCCAGGGAAAGAGAGAAAGAGATGGACATGTACTGTAGGAAATTCATAGACGGTGAGGGTGACTCACAGGGCTGACCTCTCGAGTCCACAGAAGCATTAGCCAGAGTGCTCATTGTTCACTGAGACAATACACTGACCCCCCCAGAGAGCCCTCGGTCTGCAGTGCAATGTACCCACAGAGCCGCAGCATATTACAGAGGGGGCAGTGCGTGGAAATAGCGATAAGGTGTCCAATGTATTCTGCTACACTATGTGGTGTGAGTGTACATTTTCTGGTCGTTGGGGAGAAGTATGAGGTTATTAGTGTGTGTGTGTGTGTGTGTGTGTGTGTGTGTGTGTGTGTGTGGGTGTGTGTACATTTGGCCTGAAAAAGGAAAAGGTTGTAGTTGGTTTCAGTCAAAGCGGTGGCCTATGAAATAAAGGAGTTTTTAATAAAGTAAGGATGCGCAGATTTGTGTGCTTAAGTGTGCTTGCCTAAATATGACTATTTGCGTGAGAGAATACAGTATATGTGTGTATCAGCATGTGTGTGTGCACTTCTCTCCATGCCTGCATGCCACTCTGATCTCCCCATTACAAGGTCGATTAAGCCACTAATCCCCAAAATACACGCGTCCAACAGCACGACACTGAAAAAAAAAAAACTCTCCCAAGGAAGAAATGGCTGAATCTTCCCTTCCCTGTTGCTCGGCGCCTAAGCCAAACACCAGTGCAGCATGCTACAGAGCATGAGCACGGAAATGTGTTTTACCTCCATAACCACACAGGCAGGGGATTAGCAGGCACCTAAACCCTGGAAAAGCAGCTTCTTTTACACTTTTATGTCCTCAGAAGAAATAAATAATAATACACAGCCACAGTGACACAGCATGACTCTGAATGCTATACATTAGCTATCATTCAAGTTAATGTCCTATTTTATGGCTAGTTTTGGAAGACGTGACTGTCACACAGTTGGAGGAAACAGAATATAAAGATTCAAAAAGGCTGAACACAAGTTAATGGAATGAAGATAAAAATCCCCTGACATCCTTTGTTTTTCTCTCTAACATAGACACGTACACGTATCCAACCCTTTTAAACTCATGACTGCATACTGAAAACCAGTAATTACTGTGGCTTTTTACTTATGCATCCCTGTTGTCCTGCTCTGCTCACTGGAGGAGATGTGGAGGAATCTGCATAACCTTTAATTAGAGCGCTGGTGTTCGTAGCAGAGGCTCCGTCAGGGAGATGGACCAGAGCAGAAGACCAGGGGCCCTGACTCCACATCTACTGCATAACTTTGATTCACCCGGAGCGATGCTTGAACCCTTATTCTGTTTCATTCTTCCTTGTCTTTCCCTCTTGGTACGGTTGGTTAGCTTGAATTCAACAAATGTGTTGGACTTGTTTCGCAGAAAAGTATTTCATGGAAAAACACGATTTGGGTTTATATCATTATTTTGGTTGTTCAGGGTGAGTTGACATCACATTTAGGTTGAAACCTGCAACTAATGATATAAATTCTACTGTTTTTTTTAGATTAAGGATCATATTTGGGTCTGTTAAAATGGATAGTGTGATCAATGAGGAAGAAACCAATACGGCATCTTTGATATGAAACTATCATGTGTTCTGCTCCTGTCAGTCGCTCTTTATCACACACCATATTGCTACACACACGTAATGGTATTTATTGCTTGGCAACAGCTTGGATCCATGTTTACTTTCTGTCAGTTGATGTTATTCACGTAACGGAAGTAAACTGGAACACACGTTTACGTGAACTGTGAACTGATCTATAGAATACATTATCTGCACACTCTGAACCTGACAAATGTTTTATTTATTGCCATGGATGTCGTTCAAGAAGAGTCCTTCTCAGTCTGTTATTAAATGTTAGCGTTCTGTTTTCGGAACGAATGCCAGCTTGCTCACCTGAATGACCCCAAATGTTTGTACAACAAACAGTAGCTGGTCTTGCTCAGTGAGGAGCTCCTGTAAATACAAACATAAACAACAAAACTATTCAATCATGATAATCCACGAAACAGCCTGCAGTGTTATGTTCCTCTATTAGACAGTGACATCTCAGAATCTGGCTTGCAGAGTTTAACATATTTTTTTTCGCACTATAGGACAAATATTATAGAGGGCAAAGGACGATTTGGAAGGCATTGCATTATATTCATAACTCGTTTTGCCTGTATGGCACAGTTAAGATTTCTCCCAAAACTTTGAAGTGGTAAAAACAATTTCCGTTCCCCCTAAATGTACTGTTCGACGAATAGGGTTAACAGAAAATCATTTGCTCCACAATCCATGTTCTTTTGAAAGTTTGACTCTGAAACTCAAGTTTTTTGTTTATCCACCTTCTTCGTGTCTACTACCCACATACTGTAACCACAAAGTCCCTGTGTGCAGCAGTAGCAGCACACAGTTTGTTGTCGGTTCCTGTGGTGTCTGCTGTAATACTCGGGTCCTATCGCAGCTGGTGGTTTCTTGGCTCACCTCTGCAGGGGATAGATCTGCTCTGTTCTCCAAGGATCCAGTTAACATGGCTGACCCCTCTCTCTGCAGGTTGTGGGCTCTTAGAGGTCTGTCTCTGGCTGGCGTTTATTGGGCCACCAAGAGAGCATCGGCCATGACCCCCACCCTATTTGAATTGTAATGAATCTGAATGAATGTCTGTATCCTGAGCTTGCCGGAATGTCTTAGACTTAAGGCATATCTTGTAATCATATATATTTTAACCATATTCGTAATCACGATGGCAAAACTCAGATTTCCAGTTTTGTGATAAATCAAAACTATGCATAAGGGTTGTGATACAACTAATTAGCATCTCGCTTACTGAGATAATTAGTATGAAGTTATGCAAGCGCATACTGTTCATTTGTCCTGCTTACTTACGGCCTATGCATGCATAATTGTCCATGTTAAGGGCACAGGTGATGTATTTTAGCAGCACAGGCCAATCATTAATTATGGATATTCATCACCTCTTCTAAAAATTGGAAGTGAGAAAGTGAGAAAGTCCACCAGAGATTTAGATGCATTACAATAAAATTGCATGTAAATGATCCAACTCATATGACAAAAATAGAGATCAGTGTCATTCTTTCTTGTTGTATTCTCCCTTATGTAATAATTACAATGTGTGACATTTTAAATAAAATGATTTCCTGACTCAAACGGCTAATGCCAGTATTAATTATGATAATAATATGTTCAAAGCATTAGAAGTATCCCCACTAGTGCTCAATTTAAGCTAAATACCTGGTTTATCCTTGATTATCTTCTAATGAGAAAATAATTAGTGTTTTTTTAAAAACAGAACACAAGAGCTGAAGATCCCTCAATTATAATATAAATCTCCCAGTTGGTTGTGACAACCTTAAAAAACTCATAACAATGTATCCACATCATCAAACACCCGAAAAAAAACATTGCACAGTTATATAATGAAATAAGAATAAGAAGAAAAAAGAAAAAATAAGGCTCCAAGAAGAAGCATGATAATGTTACTCTGGGTATATTGTTTCTATTGAGACAGAATGTATTCAGAGACTTTACTGCAGTTGTTTACCTGGATTGTCTCAGGAAATCTCCAGAGTCCAGGTTTCGCCTGTGGGTGAACAAGCACGAGTATGATTTTGTGTTTGTTGAGTATTATTTTGTTTTGCAATGTAATTATATAGCTCACTTTACAGAATGGTTCTGCTGCTCCAGGTGACCAATCAATGAGTAATGATAGACCTGTAAGAGATTGACTGCAACCCACGTCCCCTCCGTCTCATTCGGGTCTTAATCACAGTGGTCCCGCAGGACTGCATGCCTGGAAAGGCCTGTTTGAGTCAACAGGGCTATGCACTTCCCAGATGCTTCCCTCCTTGTTCCCCCCACTGCACTGTCTGATGGAAGTGAAAGGATGGAATTGAAGCCAAGAGCTGGACTGTAGTATACCTGAGGGGGCAAAGTGGTTCTATAAATGGAGATGTGAAGCAGCTCATGAATAGCATTTTAACCTGCGGACAAAGTCTGCAGGTTAAAATGTCCACTTTCAATTGGTCAGGGTCAAAATTAGAATGGCGAGGAAGGATTCAATGAAATCCTTAATGAAAACCATTGGTATCTACAGGAAAGCTAATTCCTGTAGATACCAATGCAATTCACTGCTTAATTGCATTCTCAAAAGCCTTATAATTTGATTGGTATATTTTGCCGTCTTAACACAGCATGGGGCTAGACTATGAATGCTGTTCTGTCCTGTGTCTTTCTTGTGTTTGATTAATATTCATCGCTGGTTCTCCTCCGCTTTTAATCATTCTGGTCGCTATGAATGTTTGGCCTTGGCACACCCACACGTCACAAACCTCAGCACTCCAGTCAAGCCATTGTGGGATTTCCATTCGACTATTTAATAGCCTCAATGTAGATTTGAAACACCATGTCACTGTCATTGCAGTCAGCGCTGAAGTTCCCAATTTTTCTACGGATGTGATTCATTTGGAAAGAAGCGGAGAGCATGTGGGAGGAAATGTGTTGTTGCTAGACTGCATTATTCAATGTAACATTTTAGGGTCAGTTCATTTCATAATGCTAATGTGGAGTACATCTTTACTCAAAATGTTACCACAGTAACAGCAGAGATCTACTGAGTGGTGAAAAATTAAAGAGGGAGAGATACGGATAAATGGAGGGAAAAACATTGTAAAAGTTGCTTTAGGTGTCGGGCAAAAATTAAAAGGCATGAAATATTCAACAGTTAATTTTTTAACATTTTTAATACACAGAATTAGACACCTGCACCCTGTTAAGAGAGGGGAAAAGAGTGACAAAGAGAGAGAGAGAGAGAGCGAAAGAGAGAGAGAGAGAGAGAGAGAGAGAGAGAGAGAGAGAGAGAGGCAATTGAAAGGCAGAGGGGGGAAGGGTTGTGTGCTGCAGTGAGCTAGTCCCTCAGGAGCACATTAAGTGAACAGTTCTTTAGTGTGTAGGTGTGTAATGTCCCTTTGTAAAACCTGCCCTTGCTTCTATAGCAACGCGCCTCTGTGGCTCGATGCACCAATATGTAAACTCAGCTCTGCACGCTTCCCGATGGCCACCATCCTCAAGTGTTCCCACACTCTTTCACTGAACAGAAATAAATACACTTGAGCCACAGTGGCTGCATTGCATGTTGACACTCGTGATGCTTTTACTAGTTTATTTGTTTGCCATGTTTTTGTTCAAACTCGCTAATACCGAAACAATTACAGATGCAACCATTTACAAAAAAAAGAACCTTCCTAAAAACACAGAAAAACTCTGCAGTATTATAATAAATGTTTTCCCTTCAGGCAGCAGTAGGCTGATTTAAAGGTCTGTTGAGTAATCTATGACCTCTATCGACCTCTATTGGCAACCAGCAGGAATTGCAACAACATTAATAGAACTCATCTCCTCCCACACAGCCAACGCCCCCCACCCCATCCCAACTGCTCCAACTGCTTTAATCCAAGGTGGTCTGTAACCGGAACAAACAGTGAAGTCCCATATTCACAAGTGAGATGAATACGGTGGCTAATTAGACCAGAAGTCCAACATAAATAGTCTGTAAAAAGGTAATACATCACCATGCAAAAATACAAAACACTGCAATAACGATACTGCTGTGTCATTAGCTTTTTTGGCTTAAGCACGAGGCTTTCCAGCCTTTGTAGCTGAAATGTTAATACATCAACAATTTGTTTTAACATCTGTTAAATCCTCCATCATTTAGCAATTTAAAATGTGAGTATAGATGAGCAAAAAAGAGGCGCCTGTTTCAAGAGACGGTATACGCTGGGTGTGGGCTAGAAAGACAGGTTTGAAAGCCGCCAAGGGAAATGATCAATGAGTCATTTGTATTGATAACAAACTATATAACACCTCCTATATTATGGTCATATTATAAGCTATATTTTGTGGATAAGAGTGGACTTATTGTCCCTTGAAAAATGTGGGAAGAAACCCTTCCTACAGCTCTTTGACTGGCCAAACAGCAGCTCACTGTGCACATTAAAAAACCTCCCAGAATGGAGGATGTTCTTTTCCGTGGACCTGTCAAATGAGTTTCCTGAGATTCACCCATTAGACAGCTTGCATGTTTAGCTGCTGCACGTTCGGTCCCATCGCCACATGGCGAGTATTATGCCTTGAATGTTGAATATGACAACATTTTAAGAAACGCATTGTCTGTTCATGGCAGATGGGCAGATTGTACACACAAATTATGTATCTCTCACACACACACACACACACACACACACACACACACACACACACACACACACACACACACACACACACAGACGCATTGAGTTATTTTTGCTGCTGTGCATATTTGAAATTTCTGAGCTTCAGGCAAGGGGCATGTTTGGGGAGAGAGAGGATGTGCAGCAAAGCAGAGCTTCTGATAAAGCCACTAAAATACTCCTTAAGCTTCACGTTCACACCGAAACATGTCATCTGGTATTAATTCATAAGCCTTGCTGGCTGAAAAACTATTACGAGGCTCAATATAACTCCCACTTTTAAATGCCCAGATTGGTTCAAGAACATAAAGACAGTGAGTTGATTTGGTAAACAACTGTGAAGGGACTCATAAGGACTACGTCCCATTTGGGCACTCAACACCTGTTTTTTTCCCCCCAAAGTGAAATAATTCTTTCGCAAAAGCATTGTCTCTCAAAACTAAGCAAATCCCTCACAAGAATAGACTAAGTTTATTTTGAGTCTTTGCTTCCAGAGAAAATAAACTGGTCTGCGGCATCTGTTACCATGCCTACTTGCCAGAATAGTATCACCAGTGTCCATATGGTCACCACCACCCTGAGTCAGTCCCTTCATAACTTAGTTTTCATAATTAAAATAAATATTGCCATTTTTCCTACTGTAATTGAAAGTAAATTGGATAAACATTGGTAGAGAGAGAGAGACACACAGAGAGAGAGAAAGAGAGAGAGAGAGAGAGAGAGAGAGAGAGAGAGATATAATGAGACAGGACAAGCGAAAGGCAAAAAGAAAAACCTGTAAATGAAGGAAAAGTGTAAAAAGCTGAGAGAGCACTTATTGGGTGAAGTATGTGTGAAAATTGAGTCTAAAAGCTTTGTCTGTGGCTGGCAAATGTGTTGCAAGGGAGCCTGTTCACCATACTAATAGACTAGTCTGTTTTTTTGGGACGGTGAAATAGACAACAAGACCATGTAACAGCCTGAACATGTAAAAAATGAGGACATTACTTTGTCATGAGGTAGGTTTGTTTTTACAGCATTTACTGCCTTCAGATGATATGACCCTCTGTCGTACAGCGAATACAATCTCTCTGCAAAAACACATGTTTGTAACTGCAGCTGACACACACACACACACACACACACACACACACACACACACACACACACACACGCAGCATAATAATACATGTGTCTATACTTGCCAGTTCTTCGGGCAGCACAAATAGGTTAGATTAATTTTCATTGCTTTTTGGTTAAGTGCTTTTCCTCCTCTTCTGCAGTACAGTCACAGGTCTGTGACAGCTCTGCCAGTCCATAACACATCTCAGTTTCCCCTGCTGATATGGACAGTTTTATTTGATTTTGTACATTATATTAATCGAAAAAGAGAGTGAGATGCACTGACTCTTACGTACTCACATACATTATTAGGAACGTGATCGGACGCCTTCTTCCCGACAGGTGACAGTAGAATGAAAGGCTTCATATCAGGATATTCCGTGTATAAAGATTTTGTGCGCCTTTCATTATTATTAATTGCTCTTGGGGAATTTCAGTGCATGTTGGTTCCCTGTCAATTAAGTGCACAACAATGGAGACAAGCTCACCTCCACTGGCCCTCTCCTGCAAGCACAACTGCCTTTTTTCCCTTCTTCCCAGGAATCAATTCTCGATGGTAGACTTCAGTAAGCTCATTAGGCCCTCACTAGGCACCGACTCCATTACGGCTGCATAATTACCACAGTTCTGCCTTCATCCTCCTCTCTGAAAGAAACACCTCCATTCTGGGCCTGACAGTGATTGTTGTTATGATACATCACCTGGGAACTGAGCGCTGAAAACATTCTTTACATTGCACCATTCTGTATCTACACGCTCTGCACTTGTAAACCAAAATTAACTACATATAATATATAGTCATAAAAAACTTCGTCCTTTAAAAAAAAATCTGCTTTTGTCACTGTTGGCAAGCAGTATAGGTACAATTATGTTTGGGTCTTGTGATTTTTCTTTCTTTCCTGTCTAGATTATGTCCGTGTTCATGTTCACTGCTCACGCCTGATGTGCCTGTCTTATGTTCATCAGGTATTCGACCATGCATACACTACAATAGATATTTATTTGATTTACATATGTTCCTCTGCTCTTGCATATGCAATTGCGCGTGGTTGCATGCTCACATGCAAGTGTGCATTTGTTTCTATTTCCACTGCCTGTGTGTGTGTGTGTGTGTGTGTGTGTGTGTGTGTGTGTGTGTGTGTGTGTGTGTGTGTGTGTGTGTGCTTCCGTGCAAATTGTGCATGTGTGAATAAACGCGCAGATGGGATTCGGGTGGCTAGAGCAGGGAAGGCTGGAGCAGCAGCAACGCTTTGCCTGTCTTTCCTCTCACAGGCGGTGCAAAGAAAGTGTAACATGACATAAAGATAATTAAAAAAAGCCGATACATATATATTAAAAACAGCAAAGCCCACGGTAGGAGGACAGGGCCAGGAGTCATTAGGATTCTGTCCATAATTTATACTTAAACTGGGCCTTAACTAACCACCCTGAAGGCAGAGCAAGCCTCTCAGAGAGCTGATATTTCATTACTCCAGTCTGGAGGGAGTTTTGATCTGAGTGCGCCCAACCACTCCGGCTCCCTGGCTTGATCTGTATCTGCCTCATGCAGAGCTGGAGACACCCTATGGGAGCACAGCTCATGCTGTGCAGCTCCATATTGGACTCTGGACTTGGGAATTTTTCCATCCAACCCACACATGCAAGGGTGACTCAACAAGCACTTAGCACTTGAATTCTGGAGATGCTACTTCTCCAAACATATAATATTAAATGTCACTGCTTGCCAGAAAAGAAAAAAAATGAAGAAAACAACGTTATGAATAATCTTTTTCCAGGGCGGCTGCTATGAATACCAGCAAACCAAATTGCTACCAGGTACATTTTATTACTTTTAGTCCGGAATTTGCAAGAAAGACACCGAGAGCTGCGAACACGGTGTGAAAACTGACATGGTGTGTGAATAAAGCGACTGGGGACGTACTGTATAGTTAACAGTGTGGCATTAACACATCTGTGCCTGTTTGCACATATGCTGATGTGAGCAAAGCAACCATCACTCTCACATGGTGTGGACAATTACCTGCCATTGACTGTTAAATATGTGATTTCCTGAAGTATGCATCTTTGCTCTGCTTTGTGCATGCATTTCCTGAAGCAGACTTTTCACATGGCAGCCACTGGCCACCCCGAGAGCAGAGGAATTGGCCATGATAACCGCTGTAACAACAGAGTATATCGTCTAATAGGAGCCCAGTTATTCAGAGGTGAATATATTTTCTTGAGGGGATGATTAAATGAGAACATTGCAGAGGAGGTGAGAGATGAAAAGAGAGAGATAGGAATGTGCTGAGAAGGAGTGGGAAGGTAGCAGATAGTGATGGAGAGAGAAAAGTAAGAAGAAGTGAAAATGAACAGGTGGGAGTAGAAGAGCTGATATAAAGAAAGAGAGTGAGGCCGGCTAAAAGTAATAGACACATCATGGAGCGGGAGGAAGGGGGGAAAGGAGGAAAATAATCTGATTGCTGGTCAGAGAAGGTACAAGAACATTAGCTGTTTCATTACACAGAGCAAGAGAGCCTGAATCTCTCCACACAGTAAGGTACCTTCCATTAGAGAGCTAAGACTCCCAAAATACCCCTAAAAAAGAGCTCTCCGATTGGCCCTCATTTTCTTTCCCATTCACCACAAAAGTAGGGTCACAGCAAAGTGTTGAGCAGTTCTGCCTGTCTGTGTGTGTGTGTGTGTGTGTGTGTGTTCAGCTGTCTATGAATTTAATACATGTTTACAGCTGTCTATTTTTAAAAAGACTAGATGTTATTTTGGGAAGGCAATGTTCTAGGTACTGTGACTGGGATTATCAAAGGACAGAGACATTTCTGATACACAGCGGCTCCTTAAAGGGGTACACACCATTTTTCCTATTACCTGTAGTGCCATATACCAATCCTAATTGTTTTTGGTGAGTGTTGCTGAATGTTGGAGGTATCGGCTTTAGAGATTTCAGACTTCTCTCAAATATAATAGGAATAACAAACCGGCAAAAAAATATTTGAAAACATTTGAAAAACTCAACAGCAATGTCTCTTTCTAGAAATCATAACCCGGTTACTCAAGGTAATCAGACAGATCTTTTTCAATTCAATTAAATTCAGTTTATTTTATATAGCCCAACATCACAAATACAAATTTGCCTCGGCGGGCTTTACAATCTGTACACATGACATCCCTGTCCCGGGACCTCACATCGGATCAGGAAAAACTCCCCCAATAAAGATAGTAAAAACCCTTTCACAGGGAAAAAAGGGGAAGAAACCTGAGGGAGAGCAACAGAGGAGGATCCCTCTCCCCGGATGGACAAAAGCAATAGATGTCATGTGGCCAGAATGAATAACGTAACGGAGTTGCAGCACATTCAATGAATATGACAGAAATGATTCATATAATGAGTAGTAGGCGTGGTCCATGATCCAGATAGCCCTGATCCATTAAGCTGAAGGAGGTAGAGAGGAGGGGCATCAGCAGGGCCATGGCAGCTGGCAGGCCTGGTCCCAGGCCGGTTCAATCAGCAGGGCCATGGCAGTAGGCAGGACCGGTTCTAGGCCAGTTGCATTAGCAGGGCCATGGCAGCAGGCAGGACCGGTTCCAGTCAGCCACGATCCATGGCCGGGGTCCTCCCCCCTGGTTCCAGGGAACCACGAATCCCTGCAAAAAGAGCAGTTTCATGCAGGAACTATTTTATTTCTACCGAACTACACCCACCACCTGCACCACCATGCAGAAAGAATCATGCATCTGTTCAAGGGTAAGAGGTTTATGTTTGTTTCTGTGTCTAACATTAATGGCGTCCTCCTCGGTTTAGCTGTAACATTAGCTAGTTCAGTGGTGCTGGTGAGCTAGCAGTATCGATTATAGGGTGCTGCACGGACGACATATTTTTGTAAACCAACTTTGGAAGTTAGCATCGCACCGGTTCCCTCGATAAAGAGCCAATGGGATATTTCCATTGGATTCGGGGTTATTGCAGAAAATAAGCTCAGTGGCAAAAACAAGTTGATTACACTTTCACGTTTTGTTGATATTCTTCACAAATGAACACCACGTTTATGGTTTTTAAACTGTGAATGCAATCGGCAGAAGTAAAAAACAAATGTCTTATGAAGACATTTGTTTTTTAAAAATTTGCGAGAGGGGTATTTACTTTGATATTTTATATTGTAGAACAAAACATTAATATCTCTTAAGCTTGTGTTAACCACAGACATTATTTTAGGCATCTGAAGAAAAATAAATAATCAAACAACGCTTCTGGACGAGGAAATCGTGAGTGCAAAAATGCTGACTCATTTCCGAGTTTGGGGACTTATTACTGATGCACTCTATAGAGGCATGCCTCCTTCTGTGCAGTGAAACAGTTGGCTGGTGTAGTTCGGGAGAAATAAAATCTCTTCGACCAATATACCTAACACTTGGCCACTCATACTGAAACAATCTAGACTTAAAAATAGCATCAGAAGACACATTTGTATTTTTGAATTTGTGGCAAACTGTTTCTTTAAAGGTTCTTTGCATGTTGGTAAACAGGGTAGCGATTATGCAGTGGAAGGCAGGTTTCCGCAGTGTGTGTATGTGTTTCTATTTTACTGTATCTGTGAAAGAGAAAGCAAGAGGGAGAGCCGCAGGTGACTTCATCAGTCAGAGAGGCAGGTGGGTTCCGTCAGTGTGACGGCCTCGTCAGCGGCCCATATTAAACACATTAAACACTGGGCCGAGCTCCTCATTAATCAGCCCAGAGGGATGACAGCCAGCTCTGCTATCGGCCCCATACATCCACGCATGCCCAGGGCTGTCTGGGCCTCAGGTAATATACCTCTTCCGCAGATAACAATATGATAGATCGATGCAGCCGCTCTGATTGGGGCTCGCTATTGTAATACCACCTTGTCTGGCTTTATCAGAGAAGCCCATTGAGCAGTCATGGCAGATCAGCTCCTCAAGAGCTTCATGATTCAACAGATTTTTGACTTGAAGGGAATGTAGCGATGCTGGTGTCAGCTGATTTAGTGTCAGACCTATAAGGCGAGACGGGTGTTTTAAATGTACGGTCCAATCATAATTGTCATGTCTACCCCCTCTTGGGGAGAATAATGACATGCTGTGTGCAACCTGTCACATTAATTTAAACAGTGTTATTAACCCCCCAAGAAAACCTCCAGCATGAGAGGTGTGATTGATTAATTCTCACAGTTCCCCGCAGTTCATGTTACGTTAGGTGTTTTGGATTTCACTTAGATATATTTTCTGGTTGTTCAGACGTTTCCACATAGAAGGATTTTTTTTAATAAACATCAGAAATAATGTCTGTTTACTCAAAGAATACACTTAACGCAATAGGAAGTAGGAGTACAAATTAACTTTTGAGCACTGCCATTATCAGGCTACTCTTTTTGCATTCAGCATTTAATTGATTTGTAATTACACCGCCTACCTGAAGGGTAGCTTTTAATCATCCTCGGTCAGTAATATGAGTTTCATTCCTCCTATATAACACACACTAAGCAGCAACAAAAGCTGGCACCTCATCCATAACCAACTGATCTCCATTTTGTCCGACCTCACAGAAAGCCCCCCCCCCCAACCATTTCTTCAACAAAAGCATTTGAAGCTGATAGCGAGCAATGTGCAAATCACACCAATAATTGCTTTAGTTAGTGGTTCAGTTTGATTAATGTGACTTCGTTAAAGGTCCTTTTAGGAGAGGAGATTGTGTCACGGTGATGTGCACTTAAGTCAACTGGGATGGAGAGCGTTGTCCACGAGGTAGAGGGTTTGTTCTCCACCACTAGGTGTCCCTCTTCAGATGGGTTATAGGCCGAGGCTTGGAGCTGACAGAGGGGCTGAGAGAGGTCAGACCCAGAAAAGAGGGTGGAGAGGGAGGAGAGGGGCGAGGGGAAGAAAGAGGTGAGGGGAACTCCACTTGGTTCTCTGCTTCTCTTTGAGCCCTTGTTTGTAGAGACCGTTGCCTTGAGAGCCACAAAGGCTTGATGCCTAACTGTGCTTGTTGCTTTTCTGATTAATCCTTCAGGTGCATTCTGCTTGCCTATGTGCCTCAACTCATGTGTGATGTAAAATGCAGAATGCAGAATGCAGAACTGCAACCTATAAGTACTGCAGAGACAAAATGATTCTAAAATCCAGGAAGCCAGTGAATGAAATATCTCTTTTACATGTTTTTATTTACCAAACAAGTACTTTGTATTCATTATTTATCTTCCCTTTTAACCTCCCCAGGCCTTTAGTCCTGCCGAATTCACATTATCATTCTCCTCCACTCTGGTTTCGTTGAGATATGCTGCTCTGCATTTCTATTCCTTTGTCCTCCACCCTCTTCAAGAGGAACTCAAACATTTCCTCCCTGCTCTTTATTGTCTGCTCTTCTATTCCCTTGTATCAACTGCAATCCTGTGCTACAGAGGTTATATCGTTTTGTATTGGAGGGTCAAAAGTGCAGCAGTATGTTCGCCCACGGGCAGCTTATCTCAGCAATGCCATAAGACTAGATTCCAGCAAATCCCACTGAGACCGCATAACATATTTGAGTTGGTGAAATACTTGCAGAATGAATAGGGAGTGAAAACTGCAATGTAAAAAAAAGAATACACAGGCTTTCTATCACCTCATAGGCAAACACCATTTAATTCCCTGGTGCCTGTGTTTCCGTACGACGGTGTGCAGGCCCTTCAACGGTGATTCTCCAGATTGTGTGGATGAGGCCGGGCAGCGGGCACCATGGAGCCATAGCCTGCCTGTGCGGCTGCCGCTGTGCAGACACAGAGCCGGTGTAATTACTTCCATTATCATCACGCCACACAACACAGTACGAAAGAGAGGAGGATGGCGAGAATTGAGGGGACTCACAAAGGCGACATATTAAATCTGCTTTCAGCGCGTGCACACCGGCAGATTGAGAGAGAATGAGGGAGTCGTAGGGTGGTGAGAGGAAAGAGGATGAAAAAGAAGATGGGTTCGCTGTGGTTGTGTGTGTCTCTCTGTGCAGGGCCTGAGTGTTTGCGTTTTTTCTTTTTCATGTTTGCAAAGAGAGAGGAGAGCTGTGCAATCAGTTTCTATCCCCAGCTTGTAATCAGCAGGCATGTCAGTAAACACTGTTAATGGGGGTGGACAATCTCTCCCTTCTCACCCAAGACCCATGCAGTAGCTAATTGGGATGAATGCAACTCCATGCATCATTTACCCTCACCATCTCTATTCCTTTCTTTCCCCCTCACGTTTCCTTCCTCCTTCTTCACTTCTACTTTAACCTCGTCTTTCCTCTCCTCCATGTCATTTGTTGCTCCTTTTGCTTGCCTTGTTAATGGCTTCCCGGCTCATTGATAGAGTGGACACGGCTCCGTCTCTTCCACATGGGTGATAAATGAGCTGTTTTCTGTGTTTGACATGGGCACAAGATAAATAAATAAAAAAGTATTGTGTTATGAGTATGAGACACTGTAAGCAACTGTTAATACAAATAACTTGTTTAAATTTGATTAGTGTAAGCTAATCACCGTACGCAAGGTTCCTGCATATATGCATACTTCAAACACCTCAGAGTAAAGAAATAACAAGATGATTTGATATTATTCATTATGATTTATTATTTTGTTGCCACCTTCAGCCCATGTTCTGCGTGTATATGATGGTGAAATGTATTCATGGGTCTTGCTGCACCATCATTGCTTTTGTGATGTAATCTCTTTTCCCCTGGCTTGGACCCCACCTGTGGGAGAGGGAGAGAGAGCTGTAAGTGCTTGTGTGATGTAAAATGCCTAATTTGGGGGGTGATTGATGGTTTAATATTGCAGCCTGCAACCTTGCTGCCCCCACCTACCCAATGAAGCTGCAGGCAGGCACGAAACCGTAGCACTGTGTGTGTATAATGTCACTTTCTATTTTCACATTCAAACCCAGCTGGTGGAATTAAACCAATTCTGAGCTTGTTTGTTTGGTGTGTGTGTGTGCGTGTGTGCATTGTGGGCGTGCTAGAGCATTTCTTCCATCGCGCCACAGCTAAAATCCACTTAGATATATTGACTGTGGTCTAGAGTCAGTGGTCAGTTATTGCAGCCATTTCTATTTTCCTCATTTTAACCAATCTTGCCTCATCTTTCCTGTCTCCTCTGTTTTCCCTGAGATACAGAGCGAGTTCTCAGTGTCACCCATTACCGTTCCCTTAATGTCATGAGTACCCTCAACTTCCTTTGTTGTCTTCTTGTGTCTCTCCTTCGTCCGCATGCTTCTTTTCCTCTGTGTTTCATGCAATGTGTGCTATTCAAGGATCCTACAGATTTCAATGCAAATCAATAACATACCAATCAGATACACTGGATCAGTATATAACTTTTTAAAAGGAATTTTGGGTCTAAACCTAACCGAACCGTGTGCTGCATTTACATGGAATCAGGAAAACGACAAACTGGATGAATTCAGTAAAATGTAAGTAAAATGTAAGTAAATGAAAATATAATGATACCAGCAGTAGAAGGCATCACCGTTCAATGCTAAAACTTTTGGCTGTCCCCCAAGATGGAATTTGCAACTCGATGTTACGTAACTCACTTGTAGAAGAACAATGTTTTATAAGTAAATTTTTTCCGATATTTTATTCCATCACCATAGCAACATATTTTTTTTGCTGTCCCTAAGGCTGTATATTTGTTTTTCCCGTCCCTTGGAGAAAGTGTCGTCCGTCTGCCTGATTCCACGGGAATGCAGCATTAGATTATTATCATATTAAAAATGTTGTAGCAGTCATGTATAACTGCCAAACAATGGTGTCCTACTAATACAGGCACTGGTTCAGAGAGGGCTCCCGTGGATCATGTTAGAAGCTAATGACATGAGTCATGTTTCTTCATCAGTTTGGGGGATTTGTTGAACAGATGTGAGTATTGCCCAGATGTGTCCAAACTACATTTTGTATTCAGAATGCACCAAAAAGAGTGTATCTTATTTGCTTTTGTTCTTCCTGTTGTTCTAAAATTGTTCATTAAACTTTGAAGTTTAAATATGATAAAACACACATATATATCACATATATATGTGTTGTTTGTTGTTGTTGTTATGTTACCTTACACATAGAAGAAAGGCCACACACAGTTTGAAAGCAGTTATTTTTAGGTATTGGAATCCGTTTTAAGAGACGTGTGATCCGTGCATCAAGATCTCTGCTGCGATCTATTTAGTATTTTGTATGGGAACACATCGTCTCTAAACACACTGATAAACAAACTTTCATTTTTTGTTGATTTGTGTTTGATCATATAGAGGCATCGCTATTAATTTGAGACTGTTTTATAACTAGTTAAAAGTTCCTCACAGTAGCTTGAGTAGCTTGGGATTCCTTTTTGTATGACCCATAACACAAACAACTAAAATTAAGTGCTGCTTGACACAAAGTCATTCAAATTCCTGGAGAGAGCTGCGTTGCTCATTTCCTCAATGCGTGCAAACAAGCAAAGTTTGCCAAAGCTTATGAGTCTTAACACGCCCACAGCGACAAGCAAGAGGTGGCAAAGGTGATGACACTCAAGTGGTTTCCCACAGTAGAGCAAAGAATGTTGTAATTGGGACACTCTTATCTCCTTTTGTTTTCTTCATTAGTTGTTGTTTGGCCAGCCTTTCAATCTCTCACTGGTTTTCTGTTCTTTCACTAACTGACCTTCTCTCTCACTTCATGTGAAGATGGACAATGTGTGAGGAGCTGACATTCAGTTTCAGTTTGAAAAGTTAGACAAAGTGCCTTTAGATCTTTCTGGATGTGTTGATGATGTTAATCTGTATTCTATACAGTTATCAGCGGGGAAATGAATCATGACACTATGCCTTTGAGTCATCTAGCCGTGCAGAAACTATGGTGTCATTATGTTGATATTTTGTCTACTATTAGCCATAAGGAACAACTGCTCACAGTGATATGCATAATGCCAGCCAGTGTGGACAAGCACTATGAAATACGCTGAGAATACTTTTTCTGAATTTGAAATGCAGACGCACTCAACACATGTGAATGTGTGTGGACACAGTCTCAAATGGTTGTTGTGCTAATATGTTTTTAATGTCTTTGGGATGCAGTCGACATCTCTAATTTGTTTTTGTCTAAGCTGTGTGCTTATGTGGATGGGGGACATCAAAGCAGTAAAAATAGCATTTCTCATTAACCAGCCTTTCCCTCTCATTTATTTTCCTCATCCTCACTTGCCAGTTTGTCCACATGAGTGTTTTTTTAGGCACAGCTTGTGAAGTTGTGAGGAGGAGTTGCTGGAGAAAGAATAATGGGCCGGCACTTGGTGTCCGTGCCTTTCTGCGCCTTCCTAAATTCAGCCCTCAGCAGGCTTTCATCAGGAACTCATTGTCATTTCAATGATCAACTCAAAAAAAGCTTCTGACAAATCAAGTTACATAAAGTGAATGAAACAACCAGTTTTGTTCCGTCGGTTCCTGCTTGGTATGAATAATGTTTGCACCAGACAAAGAAATAACAGCAAGTTAAATATTCAAGGTCTGATTTTGTTGACAGAAGAAATAACTTTTTACCTTGTTCATTCACACTATTTACTTCATTTGATTTTCTAAAACAGTTCTAAATGTGAAAAAAAGAACAATTGAGATACCCTTGGTTTATGCATTTAAATAAATAGACTGCTAATGAGCTTCATTTTAAAAAAAGAAAATTACTTTGGCCACAGATAGGCTCCAGTTTAACGTATGATATCTTTCTAAAGGGGGCTTTGTTATTTGTCATGTGTTTTCCTCTGGATGTCCAGACACACACGGGATCCTGTGTGCCTGTGAAAGCCCCTTCAGTGTTTAGGTTACACAACTATTTAGTGAGGTTTAGGAAAAGATCATGGTTTGGGTTAAAACAATTATTTAATATTACTGATGTGTGAATTTTTACACAAGTTAGTGTTGACGTCTTTCACACGGAACACAGTCAGCAGTCTTCTGGTTGAAAGTCTCGTGTTTTTAGACCAACCCATCCAGCCCGACCTCCTCCCTACTCAGACTTATCGCTCACGATGGACATACAAATTGATTACATGGGCTATATACACATTACAGAGCATTACTTTATAGGTACAACCATAGCGAACAGTGTATGAGATCATCCTGTCTGGTTTCATCTTTATGAAACATTACAAGGCATTATCATTTACAATTAATTAACATGAAATATATGTAATATATGACAGAGGAGCATTCAAGTTCATTTTAGACAGTTACAGTTTCCATTAAATCTAAATAATCTATCACAGTAGTGTTGCACTAGTTGTCACTGTTATGCAAGTCACTGGCCCAGCAATGACAAAAGAGTCATTTAGTAGGTTTTTCTTCATGACATTTTAGAGTTAGATAAGAACGTTGATGACTCATCCTGCACTCAGGGGCATATATATTTTGCATCCAATTAACCGCTTTTAATATAGACACAAGCCATCATTGGGATGAATCAGCTCCATCATGGGGATGAGCCTGCATCTCTCCTTCACCATCGGCACTGAATCTCAGCTCGTACTTGTGTGCTTCTGACAAATTTGGTTGGAGGGGCGTGACTCACTTTCAGCGCTACGCAAAATACCAGCAACAAGTCAGTCCCCAGCTTGCTGTTCATACTGTTTCATGCTGAATGTAAAAGCAACAGACTTTATGTTGGAATGATTGGATTTTTGTGCAGTTTTCGATGCAGTAAATCCCAGACGCAATGGTAAATTGATGCATCTGTTTTAATGGGACTGAGCCTCAGCAGCCTTTAAATTGAAAAAAAAAATTAAAAGCTTCTATTTCTTATGAATGAGGCTTACAAATAGATACCTGTATTCACGTCTTGTGACGGCACCTTAATGGAAGTGTGAATGTCTCTGTGAGCTGAAAGCGTATTCATTGGTCATATTTAGGTCAATTTGAATAAATGACAAAAGGAAGAAAGGTAAAGTTATACGAGTATGCTATCAAGTTATTTTGTAATCATTCACTAATGTCAAGAAGATCTGCCTCAACATATTTCCAATCATGCTGATAAGTTAGCCGTCTCTCAATACTACAACACAGAAGCCGTTTAAATAGCAGTACGAGCAAGTATTACTGAATATAAGAAATCAATTCTGCTCACCATTTTGTGTGCAAACAATATTTCACCTCTGCTACACAAACAGGGTTGCTGTGGCTGTAATTGTGATGAAAGACATCTTTGTTAAACAAGCATGTGAGGTGGAGAGAGAGAGCTGCATTTGACTGACTGATTTAGCTGCTGATGAAGAGTATCTCTCCTCCACAAGCTATTACAGTCGTATTATTCAGTTCATTATGACTGTTTAATGTCACCTCTTCTCTTCTCTTTATTCTCCATTTGTCTCGTGTCTGCAGCACCGTGATGGAGAGATGGAGCTACAGTGTTTTGCCAAACCAGCAAGAGACTCACAAAAAAATCACAATGTTTTAAATTCCACAAGCAGCTTTAAATACTTTCTGAAAATTATGATTTGACTGTTGATTGTTAAACAAAACATCTGATTTCCTCTGCACTGATCCTTGGTTTGCTAATGCATTGCCAATGCAAGCCCCTTCTGCCCTCTACTCGGCTGAAGTTGCATTGTTTCAATTACATTTTATTGAAGCTCCTCATCTGAAAATTCAACTGGGAGAGCTGGTATTATTTATGTATGATTGTGTAAAATAGTTACATAAATCAAGTCATTAGTTAAAATCGTTTAATGCATTTTGTACAAGATTGAAAATTAAATGGATCTACTTTACAATTGAGAAAAATGAAGACAATTAGTGACAAATGTCAGTAAAATTGTATTGAATCGGAACAAAGAATATCATATATGCAAATATTCAGTGGTTTAATAAAGCTGCTGGTTTGTCAGTGATTAAAAACTCTGTTTATTTTTCTGCTCGTCACTGATTCAGCCTGCTTGTGAGTTACTCTCAGTAAGGTTAGATTTTCTTTGCTGGAAAATAGTCAGCTCTGAAAGATGTGATCTAAATTTCTGAATTGGATTGGATTTGGTTTCCATAGTAATGGCCACAGACTATACTTCATTCATTGGATGGTGCCAGTGGACATGCACTTTTAGATGTATTTAGTTCTCATCTCCCCAACATCGCTATTCAAAGAAAACTGCTCTCATTTGAATCATATAGCATCCCAGTGGCAGGTTGCACTCACTTGTGATGTTAAGCCTCTAAAACAGCAGCGTGAGAGAAGGAGTCGAACAGTAATGTTGAAACAGAACAGCATAATGCTCATCATCCCCATCCATAACAGAATACATTATTCTTAGCCACTTCATGTTGCTGTGGAAACTGTTTAAGAGTCAGCAGGTCTGCCAAGGGTGTGTAGATAAACATGTCAATGTCGGTGCGTGTGTGCATGTGTGGCTTGGCATAGGCCGCTGTGTTTCCTCAATTGAAACGTTGCGCTACCCGGCGGCGGCAAATGCATGTTTGCCGGGTTCAGCTGAAAAAAAGCGAGATCTACGAGATCCGTGGTGGGCGAGAAAGAAATGAAAAAAGTAAGGGTGGAGGGAAAAGAAACGGACAGATGACGGGGGAAGAGTGCACAATGAATGGCGAGGGACAGAGAGCCAAAAGGGGGCGAAGATGTAGATCAGGAGAAAGAGTGAGACAGAGAGAGTTGTGACATGTACAGGAGTATGTATAGATTGTTATGGGGGCGTGTCTTAAACCCTCTCTGCGACGTGCGATGAAGTGACTCTATTAATGAAAGTGTGAGCCACTGTGTGGTCATGGATCCAGCACACACACACACACACACACACACACACACACACACACGCACACACACACACGCACACACACATACACACACACACACACACACACACACGCACGCACGCACACACACACTCCCTCTCCAGGCTCATATCATTACCCATCATTACACCCCCCATTTGGCATCAGCCGGCCAGATCGATCACGGCCGATAACTCTGTCTCACTTCAGGCCGGCCTATCTATCTCTATCTCACCCCCTCTCATATCGTACTTTCTCTGTATCTCTCTTTTTCACACCATATCTCCTGTCTTGCTGCCTCAACCCCCTCACACAACTCTCTCCTGCCTGCAAACTGTATCAGTTTCAAAATTACTTAAATCGCCCGCCTACCCTGTCCTCCTTTGCTTTTTAGCTTTGCTCTCTCCAAAGTATCTCTTCATCTCTTGTCGACCAAATCTGGATCTAACACTCACTAATCTCCTGCTGACTCCTCTCTAGGTTCTGTACCATTTCCCCCTAACTCATATCTCTAGCTTTTGCCACTGTGACAGGCATATCAATCACCTTGTATTTCCATTTGTCGCTGACCTGCTTTCAGCTTCACTATAATACGCCTCTTCCTCTTCCACTGTACCCTCCCACAGCCTTTCATCTTCCTCTCAGTCTCTGTCACCCATCTTGCTCTCACTCAGGCAGCCCAGTCACACCAGCTGCGTCGTCTTTGCACATGACTCGACGGCGCTTCCTCTCTTCTTTTTCTGTGCTCTCTCACTCCTCCTCCTCATTCTTCTCCTGCTCCACCATCACCTCCTTCTGCTCCTCCTCCTCTTTTAACTTTGCATCTCTTTGTTCTCCTTGTCTACAGTTAGAAAATGGTGAAGTCTACATCAAGACTTGAAGACTCAATGATGGGCTCGCTTAGAAAAGTTATGAGTTCTTTGTGTGTGTGTGTGTGTGTGTGTGTGTGTGTGTGTGTGTGTGTGTGTGTGTGTGTGTGTGTGTGTGTGTGTGTGTGTGCGCGCATGTGTGCACATGCATGGTACTACTTGTGTCTGAAAGTGCTAGAAAGCAACTGACAGGCAGATGCAGAGATGAACACTTGAAGAACTGAAAAGAAGAAAAACACAATTTCATTCATGCTGATCTCATTTGAGGACAACATGGCCTCAAAAGGAGAAGAGCGACCAGCTGCTTTTCTCCTCCTCCTTCACTGTCCCTCTCTTTACTTATGTCTCTTGATCTAATGATGCTCTTGCTTGTGTATGTTCCACATTGATTCTAATTCAATTTGCATGGAACGGGTCTTTCAGACAATTGTCTGCAGCGAGAGCCCCAGATGGATTTTTAGCTTCTTCTGCAAGCATGAGAGATTAATGGGCGGAAGGCCGCACTGGACAGAAAAGAGCAACAATCAATTTCTCAATAATTCCATATTTACACATTCTCATGTAAAGAAAGTTATAAAGAAGGGAGAAAACTGTCAAGAATACATTGAATTGCAGAGAGTGGAGTATTTCCTTCTCCTGGGAGAAAGAACAGCATTGCAGGAGGAAATGAATGCACCATTGCCACAACAAGGTGCGTCTGTGCGGTTTTTATTTCACTGACAGTCCTGTTGACTTTTAATGAATTGATATTCATATATATATATATACATTATGACTTATTTATTTGCTATATGGGCTGTTATTTATATTGATCATCGGAACATTCTCCACATTAACCTTGATTCTTATTCACAAGCGTTTATGGGCATACTAATGAACACATTAAACATACGCATCCACAAACCAATTGAAGCGACACGCATAGCAACTTAATTACTGAGATTTACAGCTCCAGATCTCAACAAACACGTTCCTGAACAAACTGTTGTAAAAAGTGTAATTGTTAGCCAATATAAAGCAAAATAAGACCCAAGTTGTAAAAATACAATATTTTTCTTGAAACACCTTGCAAGCCAGCCTCTGCAGAGCCAGAACCAGAGATATGGTTTCATTTGAACGCTATCATGCAGTGACACGCAGCCTTTGTACTGTAGATTCGCCCACTATTGTGACACTGCTGCCACAGGGAACTAACTGTGCGTGTTACCTCGCATGTGCGCATGTCCTGAGGTGTATCACTATACTGTGATACCGTCTTGCGTCAAAACACTAGTGACTTGCCAGACGTGAAGTGTGCGGTGATGTCATACAAAGCAGCCTAAAGCAGCACAGGCCCACAGAGCAGCTTTCCCGGCCCCACAGTATCCCTGGCTGTCTGTAGCGGCTATTGTTTCCTGGCTTTCCAGCTCTTCGAGCATCTGGCTGAGATGGTCTCTGGTGGCTGTGCTATAAGCCCCGGACTCGCTCCCTGCAGGCCGTCTCACTGACAGGAGATCAGGCTACATCAGTATGTGTGAGAGGTACAGTGGGATCTGAGGGATGGATCCGATTTCAGCTGATCCAGCACACTGAGAGGTGGCTGCCGGAGACTGACAAAAAACTTACTTTGTGCACCTCTGTGTGTATGTGTGTCCTCGCATGTGTGTGCCTAGTTGCGTGTGATTTGAGTGGGTTTTAGAAAAAGACAGCAGTGAAAGACAGTTGAGAAAATGTGTGTGAGAGAGAGAGAGAGAGAGAGAGAGAGAGAGAGAGAGAGAGAGAGAGAATATGTTTGCCCTGTTCACACCGATCTGTTTGTGTGGGAGTGCATTAACATCTATGTGGGCTGGGAGGGAGGCTGAATATGCAAAACAGTTGGAACAAAGGCTAATAACTCTGGAGCTGCTGTGCAAAAAAGATGGTACATTTGCTTGACTTTTGTGGAAGCCAAACAGGATTTAGTATCGTTTTAGAGGAGGAACACAAGTTGATGTTACTTGAGTCGTGTAGAGAGCTTATCTGAACCATAGGGAGAGATTCTGAGTCTCAATAGCAAACTGACACGGGTGAAATTAAAACTACTTAGCGTTCACGCTTGTATTCCTTCTCTTTCAGCAGAGTTCATCTGTCATCCTGTAGAATAAGTTGAGGTAATGGTAAAGCATTTTCTCTTACAGCTTAAAACCTGGTAAAACGGTATTGAATCCAAGTGTCGATAGCAAGAATGCCGGGGTAACAAGGACAAATGAAATGAAGGTGATAACGCTAATAACTGGAAGGAATTTTAATGTGTGATTTAAAATTATTTATTCAAAGGAGCCGATTGAGTAATGTGAGGGTACAAATTACCAACTTGAGGGAATGAAAAAGGATATAGAGCACACAAATTTGTAATTTAAGAGGATGATTTGCACTTAAATAGCACAATGGGCTGATTTCGGGGAACAATTCACGAAACAAATGTCACCCCAGAATGTAAATGGATTCCTTGAAAACAGAGAATCCAGTCATTGTTTTCACTGACGCTTTTGAAAAACCTTTGTTATCACTGAAATATTTCCTTAGTCATTCGGTTGAGGAATGTGTAAGGCAATGATGACATTTTTGTACGAGTGTAAGCTAAAAATGTCAGGAATCAGGATTATGTTGCATTTTGTGCAAGTGGGGATCTGTTCGTCTATGTGCTCATGTTTGCTAGAATACATACAGCATGGTGTGAGAGTGTGTGTGTGTGTGTGTGTGTGTGTGTGTGTGTGTGTGTGTGTGTGTGTGTGTGTGTGTGTTATTTCTTTTATTTCGGTAGTGGAAGGTTGCTGGCAGTAAAGGGATTTGAAAAGTGCGTTTTTGAACTTCTTCATGTTAGAAGTCAGTTTGATCAATGTCTGCTGCAGCTCCCACTTGCTGCAGGGCACAGTGAACCACTGATAAATGGATTCCTCTGTGTGAGTCCATGGAGTGATGTGTAGGTGTACAGTAAGAAAAAGAGAACAAAAGCAAATCATGCAGTCTAAAAGTGTGTGTCTGCATGTGTGCGAGTACACAAAGCATGCTATCTACATACTTTATATCTCTTTGGTGTGTAAAAGGTGTGGGTGCTGTGTATCTGCGAGCTTCTGCATCCGTCTGTGTGTAGTGTTCACTGATTGAATCACATATTTAAAGCCTCTAATTGGTATCATCTTACTCGTAGGCTCGTAGCGGCTAACAAAGACACCAATGAGTCTCTGGACTTTATCAGCCAGTCCAGCCACGGAGTCGGGCTGGCAGTCAGGCCTCAGTGCCCAGCCTGGCCCTGGAGCCCAGCGGCCTGCAGAGGAACCCATGTGCAGAAAACCTTTTAGAGCTCCAGCAATCCGATTAAGGCAGCTCTTTTTTTTTCTGAGGCACTGTTGATGCTGAGATAAGTGTTCTAGTGAGCTCCTCAGATCAACTTTAAAAGCACTATTTCATTAAACCAAGAACTCAAATTTCTGAGTGGACCATTTTGGGTTTCTTTATACATTTTGATGAGGTAAGATGGGGCAAAGGAGCATACACACACATACATGCATACAGCAGCAGCCATCAAGATGTGAAATAATGATGCTGGATAAAGTTGCTGCTGACAGAGTGAGCGGTAGATTATGAATAGGCAGGAGAAAGATGGATTTTATACATTTGATTTACAGAAATAGATGGGAATTATGAGTCTGTGTATTCTTACTCTATGAGTGTTTATGATTGTGTGGTTTTTCAAAGACACCCAGGTACAACTTGAAAAGCCTCCATATTATAAGTGTTCTGGCAGAGCGTCAGTGGGATGATGGATGATGTCTTCATCGGTGGCCAATTCTCTGAAGTTGTGGTTTGAGCGCTGGACAGAAAAACAAGATTACATTTAATGGACATTCACTCGCATCCAGAATTAACTGCAAGCTAAACACATACAGCTGCGCATAACACAGCATCCAACAAACCAATGGAGTATCCAGTGTTTAAAGAAATGGCTGAGGAACACATAGCTAAATAAAAAATTCTTGAATCAAATAAAAGTCTTTTGTGAATATTGGTTTTAGTATCAGCTGAATGGAATACAATGTATGCTATTTATTCATAAACTGAGCCTTCTCAGATTTTATGTGTGCACATGTTGGCAACAAAAGTGTGTTTTCCCCCAGCCATCCAGACGACTTAGCTAGAAATAATAATGTTGACTGCATCAAAACGTCTGGTTGCATGTTTGGTTTTCCGAATCACAGAATCACACCCGCTTCAGAGCAACAGGTGTTTCAGTTTACCAAGTGACCGTGTTAATGGTGACTTTCGGCCAATTGTATCCATGGCTGCTCGTAGTAACTTACATGAATGGTTGGCTTAGACAATAAACACATGTAAGTATGTATTTGAAATTGATTACAGGCTTGTATGAGGACACCTACATGTTCTGTTAGTGCTTTCAACAGCTACCTTCACTACGAGTAACCCCAGACGCATTCCGCTGAGAGTCAATACGGTCACTCGTTATACCAAAACACCGGTGATGTCAATAGCTGCAAGCTGTTAAACGTTTTGACTGCCACTAAAAATGCTTGTGTATTTGTAGCACCTATTTTAAAACTCAATAAAGTCAAGCCTCTGAGTCTATGTCAAGGTATTTGGCGCTCTGTACATGACCACAGATAACTTATACTGTAAGTATCGTGACGTGCATGCTCATATTTTCTCTCCGGGAAAACACACAGGTTTCCCCACCAAATACAAATGCATGTATATGTCTGGCCACTGAATACCGGGCCACTTAACTAACAGCACACTAATCTGGAATTTCAACATTCACGATCATTGGCGTTTATGCCCTTGTGTAGCCTGACAAGCTCTTGCACTCCACTGTACATTCCTTGACAAACTGAGTGTGCAGTCATGTACGACATCACTGTTCCTGCTCTAAAAGGGTTCATGCAAAAATGTATGCTATTGCCATGTTGTGACCTTGTTTTGAACTCAATGCTCTCTAATATGAACTTGCTCTTTAACGATGATTTTTTTTTCTCATTTTTCTCAGAATATTCAGACATCAGAAAAGAAACCAATTGATACTAAAAACATTTTTTTGTCGTAGTTTCTAAGAAAGACGTTTTCAGGCATTTTTAACTCATCAGGGGTGAATATAATGTGACAAAGAAGAAAATTCTTGTTACTTTCACATGTGTTACTGCTATCTCTTATCCGACTGCAAACGAACAATCTTTACTATTACGCCAGTAGTTCGAGTATCAAAGAAAGCCACAATCCCTTTTGCTGGGGACTGAACTAGCCTTTGCGCTGGTAACTTTGTAAAACTATAAATCATTATGAAAATAAGGAACACTTCTGTACTACACTGTACGAACACTGAATAAACACTTTCCCAAAAGGGTACAAGTCACAACAGGCTATACAACTGAAAAGCATCTACTATGCTACGAAATTTGAAATACTAAAATGCATAGAATAATACAAAAATAAATGTGTGCATTAGGAAGAGTTTCACCTGAGTTAGTTCCACCTTGGATATATGCCAAATACCTGTTTAGTTTAACCCGCTTCAGCATTTAATTTGGGCACGCCATAGTGTGACTGACTTACACGCCCATTAGCTTGCTGTGCTAACCCCAGCATATGATGCTATTAGCGTATGGTTAGTTTCAGCTTTTAGCGATGCTTTTCTGATACGAGTCTGGTGGAATCACGCAGGTGACTAATTTTAGATTTAAAACGGCGAAATTCGCTGAAGGTTTCTATGCTTGCGCGTTAGAAGATCTTGAAAATTTTAAACTTTTGAGAAGATATAACCACTGGTTAAGTACAGACCTTGATTATGCATCAAAAGCTGATAATTAGCTGAACGTACTACTAAATCAACATGCTCCGAATTGTAGTATTCTGTAAACAACCTATTTATATAATTACTATTCTAATATCTGATTAGACGCTAGTCAGACTTTTCTGTAGTTTCTTTAGCCTTCACTTTCCACGGCATGTTAACAACTGCTGCTTTGAATTAAAAGGGTGTGAAAATGTGGGTTGACTTGGTAATAAGTCTTGAAGCCATTAAGACACTAAATAGGTATGCAGAGCCAGTTGCAGCTCTCTATCTCCATCAGAGGGTGACCTTTAGCATGGCCTGTTCCTGTATAGTTTCCCTCAGGGTGCGAGGTTGTGGACAGAGCTTGGCTATATACAGTAGGAGTACTCAGTAGGATCAATAGCTCTCGCTAAAGCTGTTCCCAGACACACCTGCGGTACCTGGGGTGGCCTTTGTGACACAGAGATAAAGAGAAAACACTCCCCAGGCTGTTAGTGTCTGCCGATCTCCTCCTGTCCCTGCTTTCCCTCCTCCTCCTCCTCCTCCTCCTCCTCCTCCTCCTCCTCCTCCTCCTTTTCAAACCTGCGCAGAGGAAGATGGATAAATCAAACTCTCATGACAGAGGGGGAAATATTGCAAATATTTTCACGACAACAATATTGTCGTGACTTAACCTTTTCTTAAAGACGAGGAAAAGCCTCCCCAATCCATCCATGCTGGGGCGTGCTGCTGAGACAGCCGAAAGAGCTGGAGGGCGGGGTCCATGTATATTCACTAACTCTCTGCTCCATTAATCAAAAGACACAGCATGTTGGCTCCACCTGTCTGTCAGTGTCCTCTCACATTCCCTGGCCACTTCTTCTCCCCTGGCCACTCCATTGGCCTCCTACACTTGATATGTGCATGTTTAAGGAGAGCGATCTCCTCTCCGTCTTCCCCGACTCTTTTCTGTCCCCGGTCTTTTCTTGCTGACTCCAATCTCCCACCAGTTTTTTACTTCTCTTTTCTTGTCCAACTTCTGCATGCAATTTCCCATTGCTCCTGGAACAGTAGTAGTGTGTAGTAAGAGTGTGCTGTCCAAGCAGGTTAGAGAAGGTAATTTGAGCCTGTGAGGGCGCCGTGGGGCTCGGATCTAGTTTTGGAAGGTGTGCTGACAGTCAGCAATCCGGCACTGATCACACCAAAGTCACACAGATCGGTTAGATGTGTAAAATCCTGGTGAGGAGAAGGCAAGTGTAAATGAGTTAAGGAGAGAGTGTAGAGAAGGAAGTGACTGTAGTTTTATCCACATAGACAGAGTCGACAGAGATGTCACTTGCCACCGCGGGCCATGTTAGCTTTTGAGCTGAAGTCCATTTGCACCTGACACAATAGAAGAGCAGGTTTTCTGCCTGAATCCACATGTGTCCAGGTCAAGATAAAGGGTATACTTTTGTCATCTGTGTGTGTGTGTGTGTGTGTGTGTGTGTGTGTTTTTTTGCAGTGCGAGCATATTTAGAAGCATTTATTATGTTTTCATGTGTTTGAGGGACGAATAGTATGTCTCAGCTAAGAACTCAGTTTTAACAACTCAGTTGGTACGACACACAACTACAATACAACTACAACACACAATTACAACACCCAACTACACCCAGAAAGAAAGAGAGTTGGAGTCCAAGTTTTGAGTTTGAGAGGAGTAGACAAGCGTCTGGTATAGAAGCAGTTTTAATATGTTAGCCTGTCTCCCTGCTGGCCTCCCCTCCCCCTTTCAGGGACGGCACTAATGCCATTAAGTGTGGGACAGATCTGTTCCATGTCTGCAGGCCTGCCAGTCTACTGGTCTGCCCCGAGACCACTCTCCATCTAATCCTATCCTCTCTCTCCCTCTATCCTCCGCCTCCCCTCCACGCCAGAGACAGGAAGAGGCGGCTGGGAGAAAAATCTAATAAATAAATGAGAGGATGCAAGAGGAAAAAAATATATAAATTAAGTTCTTCGTTCTCGTAAATCATGTTGCCAACTTCCAGTAGACAGGAGGGCGGAGCTTAGGGGAGAGAGGGAGAGAGAGAGAGGCAGACCATAGGAGGAAGACGGAGGCATAGGCAGAGATAGAGAGAGAGGGAGTGAGGGAGAGCGTGAAAGGGAGAAAAAGAGCGAGAGAGTGCGGGAAGCGTTTCTGTTCCACCCTCAACCGAGGCTCGGCTCTGGAGACTCGGCGGCGAGGTGTTTTTAATTGATTTTTGATTAGATAGACATGAGGACGAGGGGGGGGGGGGGGGTCCATTAGCATGAGGGGGATGAACCTCTGAGAGGAAGTGAGTGAGAGAGGAAGGTACAGTGAAGGAGAGAGAGAGAGAGAGAGAGAGAGAGAGAGAGAGAGAGAGAGAGCGGCTGAGATAAAGAATTGTCAAAGACACTGTGAAGCGAATGACAAGTAAATAAATGCACAATGCATATTTGATATGCACCGATGGGATAGAACATTTTCCTTTCATTCAAACAACTTAATTGATTAAATTATCTGCATTAATTATACACTATTACAAATGAGTGTACGCTTTTCACTGATATAGGATCATTTTCATACCTGGAGACGGACTCACAGACCAAAATTTTCTCCAGGATAGTCCTGAAAACTTTTGAAAAATCAGGTTCTTTTATTTCTCTCTTTGTGCACAGACATGTGCTCAGGTCTATGCCGATAGCCAGCATCCTTGTGATCAACTTGTTTATTTATGTTATACAATCACATACATATATATCTAAACATTATGTAACCTTATACCAGCCAATGGCAACACCCGCCTATTTCCTGACATCTGAACAGTGAGGAAGAGGTGGATATTTAAATGTAAGTTCACGTAGAAGGCTCCATGGCTCCTGGTGCCTGAAAGCTTCACATATAAAATTACATTAAAAGTGTTGATCCAGAGTGGAATTGACAGGTAGTGAGTCTGTAAGTCTATCCGGTCCATGGGGTATAGTGCGGTTGTCTTAGCATAGTAAGATGGCAACTGTTTATCGAAGCGTAAAATGCAATAGAACAATAAAAAACACATGGACGACAGAGCCTATGGCAGTTAAAGTGCAAGAAACAGGGACAACTCTAAGAAAGTTTAAACAAAAAAACACATACATTGTCAATTTAATTCTCCAAGGGGTCAGCTATGACCAGTGGCTAATTTTACAGCCAAAAATAAGACAGAACAAGTGTGGACCAAGAACACCACAGATCAATGAAAAAAAAAGAAGTAAATTTGCTGTATATATTCATGAAATCAATCAGGATTGAAATCTTAAGGATTACAACTTTAAATATTGGATTCATCCCCAATTGTAAAAGGGTATAAAAGGGAGCTTTACTCTGTGGTACCAAGTGAATATTCCTCAATAAGACTAAAGAGTCTGTTATCTGTAGCTTACACATGTCCGTAGAAGTGATTAGTCATGTGTCTGTAGTAAACTGTAAAAGCCTATGATTGTGCAGGCAGAGCTCATAAAGAGAGTGTCTCTTTCTATCTCGTAGTTAGCGCTCCCCCAGTCTCAGCGCAGTTATTTGCTGTTATTTGGAGACTGAATGGCATTGTTCTATCTCGTCAAAATGAAACATAGACCGTTCCACTGTTCCAATAAACTGCTCCAAACATGTTTGGTGTGATCACACTCTAAGTGTCCCCTCATGCTCACTGCAATTGACACATAAACTACTGCTCAGTCGCCGCAAACTGAGAAGCTGCTGAAGCTAAAACCTGGTCAAAAGATTTTTTTGTATTCATACAGTTGAAAGTTACAGGGACAAATAATAGATGATCTTGAGCAATGCACCTTTCTAGACACACATTTGTTCTTTTGTAAACCCTGTGAATCTTTTATAAATTACATCTGCTCTCCTGGGGAAAAAAAGAAGGTACATTTAATACTTTCATAAATCTGAGGTGCAAACTGCACAGGCTTGTTAAGACTTGTTTTTGTTTTAAGAACTTTAGTATTAAGATAATAATGACAATTAATTATCAGTATTTCTTATTTATTACATTAGATTTTACATCGAATGATCTAACAACCTAAAGTAATTATTTAATCTTAATAAGAAATGGCAGAACTGTGGAGGACTGTGTTGCCATAAAGAAAAATGAATCATCCTTGCACAGAAAAAGGCACTGACAAATGACCTCTCACATATTGATTGCTGCTCACCCAGGCCCTCACACACGGCATAATAACAAACACTGAGCACAGTAGCATTGATATCTGTTTTTGTTTTGTTTATAATTCCTATTTTTCCTCAGGTTGAGTTTTAATGGTTGAGCTACCAAGGAGAGAAACACAACACAGTATTCACCAACCATAAATTAGATTTGCACCTCCAGCAAACTTTCACTTTGCTACTTGGTAACTTGTCTCCGTTCTCATAAGTTTTCTAGTCTCCAGACGCCCTGCCCTCCCCTCTCCTCCCCAACTCTCATCCTCCTGGTCAGTGAAACCGGTCCCAGCTGCACTTAAACAGAAACCCAGAGCTGCGGACGTAGACACATTCACACACTCCCACTCCCTCACCGATTCCCTCTGAGGCACATAGGGTTAGAGTAATATCCAAAGTGCAGGTGGGACCTCGCTTTCGTAGCGAGGCTGAACAAAGCAGGGCGAGAGCATGAAACAAGTAATGGAGTGATGATCACTGCAGAGATTGAACAATCAAAGTGGGGAGGGGGGGCACTCATGGACTTAAGGAACTTGCGCACTAATTGTATCTTATGACTAATTGGTAAATTAGTGAAACCTATTTCAAGGCGCCAGGCTTAGCTTTGGGGGACACCCACAGCTCATTATAGACTCATATTCTGGGCAGAGGAGGAGAAAAATAAAGGAAATTATACAATTGCTCAGGTGAGAATGGCAATTAAGCGAGTGCTTAAGAAGAGGAGGAAATGAAGCCTCATACACGCATAATTTACTATACTCTCTTGTGTCTGGCTTTAAATCACCGCCGATCCAGGCCACATATTGATGGTGGCATGGAGAGGGAACAAGCGCTGTATGTGTTTTTGTTTATTTGCATCAGTGTGTGTATGTTTGTGTGCAGGTAAACATGGGTGCATGCATATGTTTTCTGATGGTGTGTGGATGTAAATATGCATGATTATGATAATAACTCAGGGTGATGTGGTTGCACTGCAAGTTTTAATCTATTACTTAAATGCAAATTACTGAATTATTTAATAATGTCACTGCAAGGTCTATACAAAGTGAGTATGTCCCAGTGAAACCATTATAAACCTTCCCTGAACAGCATTAATGTGATTATTTTGAACAGTTTTGATTCTGTGAAGATGCCTCAGGAGGTAAGACGATGTCCTCAAAGACCATAAGTCCCGCAGGGTTTAACAATCTAACAGGCCAACTTTGTAGAGAGATGGCCATATTTTTAGATTTAGGGCAGTGAGCTTTACAGGAAATGAAGCAAATGTAAACATCTCAACTAAAGATTTCCATCGAGCAGCTGCAGAGATGAGAACACCAGTTTAACTGGTTTCCCAGCTTTGAGAGCTAGTTGTTCGTTTTCTCAAATATTGATTTGATTTGTCGAAGATCACACAAATTACACCTCAAATTCAGTTTAAGGGTAGATTTTTCCTTCTCCAGACTGTACCACTCCTGAGAAAACTGTGAGCTTCAGTAAGACATGTCCAAAAATACACACAGAAGTATGAGGCTCCGACAGTTCAGCTAATGCAGAGTGAAAGTTGTTGGGGAGCAGATGGAGCAATCAAAAGGCAAGATATGTGCAATGGAGTCATCTACAGTTTTTCTTTGTCTGCAATCAAAAGGTGTACCTTTCACGCAATCATAGAGTGTGTGCTCAAAATCTAGAGGTGAAACAAAGAGTTGTTCTGGATGAGTTCTTAACCTTCAGCCCTGCTCATCTTATCTCTTCCCCTTCACAATTCCCCTCAACACACTATTCTGCATGCTGAGTGTTTCTTCACCTGGCCCTGCCTCCTCCTGTGCCTTTGTTCAAACTCTTCATCACTATTTGGAGGGCATTTAGGATATTTCCACAAGGACACCATCGATCCCTCCAACCCTCCCCCAAACCACCCTCCCCATCCAAATTACCAGCAGTAAAACTAATATTGTCTTTAATCAGATGCAATTAGGCCTGCAAGTTAAGATCTCCTCACAATTAAAACTCATTAGGCCCATAATGTCATTAGGAGAGTCTTGAGTAACCACTACTTGCATAGGCGGCCCACTCATCACAAACAATGGCGCAAGTCACTGCTTCTTAAAGGAGAGGAGGTTCAGTCCGTTTTAGTGAAGAACTATCAAACTAGAGAAAACCCAAAGTTCAACCTCACGTCTATGAGAACAACTCCAGATGGAAATGCATTGTAGCATGGTATGGTAGCAGCCACGATGTATTTCTAGTCGTAACTGTACAATCTTTTGTACCTGAAACTATATTTTTAAGTTCAAGCTGTGCATGAGTCAATGTTTTGTGGAGTTTGGAAGGAAACACTTTGGTAGAAACCATTGCTGTCCGTCCATGTTCATTCTGGGAAATATAAATTAAATAGAGTGACCATTTTGACCGTCAAGTATAAGTTGTTTTGTTAAGCAGAATTTTGAATACATTTATCAACAAGCAAAACAGTACAAGCAAAAAGAAGCTTTCAAAGATGTCATGCAGTCTTGGAGTCCCTTCATACATACTTAAAATGAAGATAATACAGTGCTGACACATGGTATATAGATACAGCCACCCAGGGGTGCATTTTCAATGTAAGGTGAAACTAAATCAAGCTGTATTAAAGGAATGTCTCTAATTCTGATTATGTTAAGGATACTATTACGTAGTTAAATGTGCTAAATGCAAAAATTCAGAGCATATCTATTGCCTCCACATGGCGACAGCTAACGACAATAACTGTCTCAAGAAGTTAGCTCAAAAAACAAGCAATCAATACCAGGGTAGATCATGCCACTTCTGTTACACCGACATAAACAAAAGCAGTAGCAAGGTTACATTTTTAAGTTTCATTATAGACTGCAAAATGGATTACTGCCTACAAAACCTAATAAAACATAAAATATCCACAGATGCACAACAAAATGAAAATGAAGAAACGGATTTTCTATTTTGCCTGTCATTACCCTACATTAAGCTACTAAAAGAAATGTTGAACAAACCCAGACGGGAAAACTGCTGAAGGTATATTTAATTTGCGGGTCTCTGTCGTGCTCAAAAGTAGTTCATCACTGAGTCCTGTGCCCACTGCTGACGAGTTCTTCTAAAGCTTGAGACAGCACTACCTTGAAGTTAATGTGCTGAAGGCACACAGGCATAGTGCTCTGGTTAGATAGAAATTCATACTCTCAAAACTTCCTTTGAAAGGACTCGCAGTACTTTAATTTTTTTTTTTTACTTTAATTTGACCATGCAAAGAAACATTTAAGTGTATCATTATGTAATTCTGCAAACTTTAAACTACCCAAACAGGAATCCATTGAAAACGTACAGTATGCTGGTGATAAGAGTGGCTCCGTTGTAAAAAGGACATTTATCAGTACAAGGGTTTCAGTTCTGTGGGTAGGGCCTTGCAAAATGTCTGCATGACACCAATCAGCACTAATTACCATTGGGGTTTGAGTTTTTCTCCCGCCTCTAATTGGCCTTTGCTGTCAATCAACAAGTGATTTCTGTTCACAATTGAACTAAGGGGAATGATAGAAGCGGCGATGGCGGGATAATTGAAAATAATTGAGCAAATTGCAGATTTGAGAAGTTGGCTTCATCAGCACTGCGGGGGCGGAATATAAGCATGTGGAGAGAAGAGAGGTGAACAGAGGAAAAGCCTGATCTTAATGATAATGAACAAAACACTCGCCTCCATTTTGCCCCCACCCCCCGAGGATAGACCTGCTTATCTGAATAATCTGCCCGTACATGTCTCAATGTCACATGCTTGGGAGAAGATGAGCACCTTTGATCTCTGCATCCTGAGCTTCAGCAGCTATTCACCAGCCTGAGGGCTTACATCCTGGCCCCAGTCTGAAAAGCCTCTCAAGCACAGAGGAAGTGTACCTCTGTGGTGCAAACTGTGTCGGAGTCTCTGCATTTAATTAAATGTGTGAATTCAGCACTGGGCATGTGAGTATGAGTGTGCACACCCATATATGGATAATGTTTTCATGTAAATGTAAGTCTCCAGTATCAAGTCATGTTGTGAATATCATGGTGAATGTATGCTCATTTTATACTACCTGTATGTGTGTGTGTGTGTGTGTGTGTGTGTGTGTGTGTGTGTGTGTGTGTGTGTGTGTGTGTGTGTGTGTGTGTGTGTGTGTGTGTTGTGAAGCAGCAGAAATCCACCTCAATATATTCAATATTTTTTTACGTGGGTGGATTTGTGTACCTGATAGAGGAGCAACACTGACAAGCTATTGGGACTAAAGGCGGTCCTTCAGTTTCAGTTGTTTGTCATCTCTTCTTTTTCTTCCTCCTACTCTTCACATCCTCAAGAGCTGCTTACCTTCCACAGCTTTGAAAAAAACAAAAAAAACATCTCGCTTGCAATTTACATTTCCATATGCTGCCAGTGGCGCCAGAGAGAGTGGATAATTGGGTTGAAAGTGGTGACGGTGAGAGCAGGATAGAAAGGGATACAGAGAAGGCCAACTGAAAAAAAAAAACACAAGCCATTACAGAATGGTTCTCTTTTTTTTCCCCTTCACTCGTCATTTTGCCATGCTGCTCTTAACCACTTGTGCAGCTGAAAAGATTTACCTTGGCCTCCCGACTCCCGTTCTCTCTAACTCCCGTTCGAATCACTATGTACTTGCCTCCCCCAGAGCCTCACTCCCGCCCTGCTTGTGCCTCATCCATATTCATCCTGTGTCTGTATCTCTCTCTCTCTTTCTCTCTCTCTCTCTCTCTCTCTCTTTCTCTCTCTCTCCCTTCCTCTCCCTCACTGTGTCACCCACAGCATGGCGTTAATACAGCAATTAGTACTAAGAGCAGATAATGGACTTTGTCATATTGCAAAAGGGAAAATGAGACATAGCGAGTGAAAGAGAGAAAAAGAGAACAAGATTGAGAGGGTGAGTGAGGAAGAGAGAAAGAGACATAGAGAGAAAAAGAGAAAAAGAGCGGTGTTTGAGGTGCCTTTATGGATGTGGTCTCCGAAATTGTTGAAATGTTGCATTTGTTGTGAACATCCAATGGTGGTATGATGGGAAAAGCGCTTTGGCGGTCACAGGGTGGCTGTATAAAAGCTGAGGTGTTACACCAACGTTTTGCTGGCTCCAAATACCGACGTCTGTTTGGCTTTGTTGGACTTTTAAACCCTTTTTATTTGTTTCTTCCCCTTCCACGACTGGAAATGCCATACAGTTCCCTTTCCTGTCACTTTATTCATATCTATCTGTTTTTTGGCGATTAATTGTGCCAACAATAAAATACAGTCACATAATAGTGATTTTTAAACAGATGCATTTTTAAGTAATTCATTGCTGCTTTCAATATATGACATCATAATAAATCATTGTATTTAAACCAAAATATACCATTTTCTAATAATTGTACTGATTATTATTACATGTACCATAATGTATCATAACAAGGTATCATACCAAAACAAAATGGGATTTTGTGTTTTGCAGTAATAGTGATAATTTTGTCTGCACAACAAGAAGCTTTAGATCTGTGAAAGTAAGCTATTTGCAAATAGGGCGAGGTGTTATGTAAATAATGGTGCTGCATAACCATGAGCTCTGACGGAAAAATTGGCATTAATCAAACATGAGCTAGAGCAAATTAAAATATGCCAGCTGTATGACTCCATTTTCTCCAGATATTTTAGAGGAAAAAAAAATGAAATATTCAGGCAAACAGCACCACTGATGCTCTGTTGATAATGTATGTGTTATCTTGCAAGACATCACTCTATTGAGAATATAAATGCAACATGGGACACATGCGAACAAAAAGAGTTATTATTAACAATGACGGAAATTTTCACAGTCATGGTTGAGCCTGAATGAATTTATTCAGAGCTAGAACGTCCCTGCACACTCGTACAAAACCACTACAAAGCGACACATTGGCAGGCTCTTATCGTGGACTTCCTTTCATTTTTCCCATACTGTGTATTTTAACCACTGCATATCAACACTTATCTAGATGATATTATTTGGGAAAAAGAAGGGAAATTATTATGAGGTGCCGAAAAAATTCTACTTTATTGGAGCTGCTGGACTTTTTTTTGATCCACATAAATCACTTCGCTGTGTGTTTCCGAGATGAATCTGCTGATTTGAGAGTCTCTTCAGACAATACAACCATGCAAAGAGCAATTTAACGCCATTTTGAATGTACATACTTTTTTTTTTGTATCTCCCTGCAAAATGACAGTCACAGTCAGCAGCTTGAAAAGCCTGGAAGGCAGATTATAACGAACAATTGCACATGGACAATTCATATATTTGGAAATATCTTAATGTGGTTTAGTTATGAGGTCACTGTATACTGTGTTTGTCGTGTATTTTAAAACCACGGCACTGACCTAAACACACATGTTTAGCCTGCATTACAATTCAGTCTCACAACCATGTGATATAATGATGACCAGCCCTGAGTAACAAAGTGTAGAGCATTTACTAATCTTTATATAGCAATCTTTACTCTTGACCTTCTATAATTATGTTTTTTGTGTGTTAAGTGATCAAGCAGTAAGAGCTGCAGTAGGCCAATCTCCACTTAATCATGTGTTGTCACTATTGTTGTTGCTAAGAGACCAGGGTGGGATGAATAACTCCTCAGACGGTGCAAAGCATGACTTGTTGCTGTAAATCTGGCCATGTTTGGTTCTTCCTTGGCCATTCTGTGAAGTAGGCGATGAGGTTTGCATACAGTCTCGTCTGATTGCACAGAGCACTGTGATTTTGCATAAATCGCATTTGATCTTGAAAAATAAAGTCCTGATAGTGTGCGACTGACTGCCATAGAGCACAAACTACATTATGCTAGCTGCTTATTGGCACAATGAGTCAGGCGGCCCATGAAGGTCAATTGACTGGATTTGAGAGCAGTATAACAGAGTAGGTAGGCTACTGTGTGACAGAAGGCTAAGTGGCAAAGGCGTGCAGAGCCCATTCAATAGAGCCCAGTATTAGCTTTCATAATAGAAACTGACAAAGGCATTTTCAGAGGGGAGAGAAGGATTTCAACATGCACTGTGGACTGGTGCAATTATTGCATGTGATATGGAAGTTAAATAATTTAATCTGGCATGTGTAGCCTACTTTGTGGTCACCTGGAGAACCAAGACTGTGAATAGAGTTATTAGCACTCTTGGCAAGGTTGAGGTTACAACAAATTAAACAATAAAACACAATATAATCTGCATTCAGACTTTAATAAATACTTAGTGGGTTCATAACAGATGCAGTAAAATTGTTTCTACTAAAAACATGTACCATTTTTAATAATTAATGCAACTTTTCATTTGTAGGAGAAGAAATATTACGATCTCATATTTTAAAAGTTGCATAGTGTTGCTTTAGGGAAAATAGATCTGTTGTGGTTAAAATGTTGCGATATGATATTTTCTGTATGTATTCATGCATGCTTTCAAAGAAAACCAAAAAATGGAAGTCGATTGCAAATTCTAGAGATCTTACGGGTGCCATAAAAGCAGAAGGCCAGATAATAGTCCTGTTGAGCCACAGAAATATGACAAGGGCAGGCCAGAGGAAAAATACCTTAAAAGAAAGACCACAGAAGGCCTATTCCACTACTGAAGACCCAGGAGAAGCGCAGGAAGAACCAGAATATAATCATTGATTATTGGACCTTTACATCTCCAATACTTGACCTGATCAACAAAATAAGATCTCCTGCCAAGCAAAAGGGAGGAACACCACTAAGGACACAGCAGTAGGAAGAGATGGAGATTATAAATAATTAAATAGTTATAGGAATTGATCTAGAACAAATTAAATGTCTCATCACCATGTGACCTCACACAAAGTGTGTGTATTAATGAGAGTAAAGGGAAATCAAAGTAGGGAGGAGACTGCCGAACGCAGATGGCTGCAAGAATGGAAGATAAATACAAGGCTTGCTTATTAAATTGTCAAAACATTGGTTTAAGACTTGACATGTGGACGTATGACCTTAAGCTGCAAGTATTGCTGTGTTGGAAATGCCACTTTTATCACATCAGACCCCATTTCTCATCAGTTCTATTGCTTAAACCATTTCCAACAACTATTCATATGCATTGTGCTTCTGTGGTACTGAACCACAAATAGAACCACAATGTAGCTGCTGAATGTCCCAAATATAATTCATTGTTTTACAATTAAACTAGTGCTAAATGAATACGATTGCATTCAAGCCAAAAGTGAAAAAAGTGGGCAAGGCAGCATAAAATGAATAACAAATGTTACAATTAAGGATGGAGCTGTCGTTCCCTACAGTGTTTTCACATAGTATATTTAAGTCAGGCCACTTAAGGGTGCAGATGAGAAGGTAATAGCTTTAGGAAATAGACTAGCTTGATGAATCTCCTCCATACCAGTTTGTTCTGATTATGATGTTCTCTACAAAAATATGCAGGTTAATCTGAACCACTTTAGTAAGAAGACTGGGCTGGACTGTTTGACTGCAGTGCCACAGTAACAATATATATAAATATATATATATTTTTTTTTTTTTCTGGTACCTGTTCAGAAAAACAAAGAAAACAGATTTATAACATTTTTCAACTTTGCCCAGCACCAATATATATATATATATATATATATATATATATATATATATATATATATATATATATATATATATATATATATATATATATATATATATATATATATATATATATATATATATATATATATATATATATTTCTGAACAGGTACCAGAAAAAAATTGTCTTTCATCAGGGAACAACACAAACAGTCTGTTCAGTAGTAAGGGTCACTGTTATAGTGAGGTAAAGTGGTCTAGCACAAAAAAAGTACACAGCTGGAATTTACTGTGCAGGGGACATTTTAGTCTGATTTTTTTGCCTGTAAGGCCTACTCCTTCTTTTGTCCATGTTCAATTTGTTGCAGTTCCAATTCAGCAGCACTTGCTGGACTGTGTTTGAAGTGGCCCACAACTGTTCTGCATTTGTCCAGGACATTGTCCAACGCACTGTTCTGCAGCGACACCGTGACAGAGCGCTGGAGATTGCGCACTCAGGGGACGCGTTCCAACGGCAGATGTCTCGCAGCAGCATCATATTTCTTGCACTATCCGTGCTAAGTGTGCTGACTTTATTGGAAACGTTCCACTGCTGTGCAACATGAATAAAAAGTTCCGCGCACGTCTTCTGCAAAATGTCTGTCTTCTGTTTTCATGAGTCAAAGCGTGTGAATGCAGCACCCAGTTCATCAATATCATGATCTGTGGTGACCCAGCGATGTCCAGTTGTCTCCAGTGAGAGCAACAGTTGGTGGACGGTGTATCACCATCACTTGTGCAGTCCGCTCCGTTTGATACAACTTGTGTATTCTCCTCACGGCGGCGCGTCTTGAGGCTCATGCGCACCGTCATTCGTTGCGATTCTAAGGACGCTAGTTGGCTGCATCAATGCTGTGTAACGCCTTTAAGTGTTACTTCAGGCTCGTAGTACTCCGGTTTGCAGTGGTTACAAATAGCTTTGCTTTTATCAACTTCGCCGTCTGGTAGAGATTGAAATGTCCAATGAAAATGTCCATTTACAAGTGCAGTACCGGTGTGCAATAATGTTAAGCCCTTCCCAATGCTAAAAAAAAACAAACATGCTGTTAACGCATGATAAAATCATAGTCGACGTTAATGGATTGCTACGTTAACGCATTTATAACGCGTTAACGTGCCCAGCCCTAATATATATATATATATATATATATATGTATGTATGTATGTATGTATGTATATATGTATATATGTATATGTGTGTATATATATATATATATATATATATATATATATATATATATATATATATATATATATATATATATATATATATATATATATATATATATATATGCTTCCCCCTGGAGTAACACATCCTCCTGTGTTGTTATGTTGAGGTACTGTATATGATGAGCACAACACTGTACATGACATACTGCATATGATATAATGTGGTGCATTATGACATATTTGATGCAATGAAAATAAAGGATATGCAGTCGGTAGCTTGTATGTTCACTACAGCACATTGTATCATAAAATATGGTATACTATATGGCATGTAGATTTGGATGTGCCGTACAAATATGAACTCTTTGATGTGTCCGATATGTGAATAGAGAAAAAAGACAAGATAGCTAATTTCTAGCAAATATGGTAAGTAAGTGAATAACTGATTTGTCAATTACTTATTAGCACTATAGCACCAACCTGTACAGCCACTGTGTTTTAGAACAAGTGGCCTCATGACAGTTTTCTATTTTTACCTCCAGAATAAAACTGCATGTGAGAAACTTGACTACTTGTCAGTGTGGTATGCTGGTAGTTCAGCAGGCTGAGGAGTAACACAGGAAGTCCAACTCTGTTCGAAACTGTTGCTGTGTGTCATCCCCTGACTCACCCCTCACCCGTAGAGCGCATGTGCTGCACAGTAGCCAAATCTTGTTCCAGTAAAGGGTTTTAACTTCTTAACTTTGTATTCCTCAGATTATTTTCAGTTTTTGCTCTGTCCCTAAACTGCCAGTTTATGACACTCCATAAGCCCAGTCACTTGGATTCTTCTGCAACTTGTCTGTCAGTGGAAGTCTACCAGAAAAATAATCGGAAGAGAAATACATCTGTGCGTGCGAGGGCAACAAACTATCTGAGAAGAATTTTGTCCCCTCTGAGAATCAGTGCTTTGACATTACACATCGTCTGTAGTGCTGTAAAACTAATGAAACAATATAAAAAGCCCATTGAGATGCATTTAAGACGGTGCACCTGATGAAGAAGTCTGTTAATACAAATAAATTGTTGTAGTTGTACTGTTGTATATATATTATTCCCACACAATGTTACGGCTTTGTTTATTAATTTGCTAAGCATTTACGGTATTATTATAATTATTGTAAATATATAATTATTTAAAAAGGTGCTATCTTTGTCCTCCACATGGCTCTCAACATGGCGACGGCTGAGACGGCGGCACGCAGCTAACGGTGCAAACAACGGTAACAGTATACTAACAGAACTAACAGTGTTCACCTGAGGGGGAACCGGATGGGCGCTACACTTCCTTGATGACCAGGACGGTGTTATCAGCTGTAACCGTAGTATGAGTGTGTGTAGAGCGGCGGCCATGAGCAGTGGGGCATACATACATGCACCACCCCTTTAAAGTTAGTGCAGTGAAGACACGGGCACAGTAAATAGTTGAAATAGAGTACCGGCTATATTTGATTTGAAGTATCACATGTGTCACAGTGAGTTGGGATATAACAGTGGGGGCAGTTGTGAATGAAGTCTTCAGTTTTTTTTCTAAGGCCTTCTGGAGTTTGTTAGTCACTGCACATACTTATATACATATATACTTTGCATTTTTGCACTTAATTTATTGTTTAATTTACTAAATGAATATGCTCTGCTAATTTGTTGTATATATTGAGTTTTGTTGTATATTGAGTATTTTCATTCCGACATGTGTTTGCTACTGTGACAAACACATTTCCCCTATCTATCTATCTATCTATCTATCTATCTATCTATCTATCTATCTATCTATCTATCTATCTATCTATCTATCTATCTATCTATCTATCTATCTATCTATCTATCTATCTATCTATCTATACCTTGGGAAACCACGTTAGTTAGGAAACTAAAAATAAAGAAAGACCTAAGCGCTATGCAATACAGAGGAATCAATTAAACATGTGGGCGGCAGAGGTGGCACATGTTTGCAACTTAAAGTCTGGGTCGGCTATAAAAACTGTCCTGAAACCGTCTTTCGGCCACCAAACTGTATATGAAAAGCAATGATGAGTGCGCCAGGTTGTAATAGGCCTGATGCAGAACTGCAGTGGTCGAGAATACCGCGTGGATGGTCCTGATGAGAGTGTGCGCTGCCTGCCGACGAAGAGGGAAACATAGACGAGTGATCCGCTTGGTGCGTCAGGACGCACAGGACAGCCGCAGATGGCCTGTGTACACTATCCGAATTAGATCGGCTGACTTTAAACCGTAGAGCTTTTTTTCTTCTTCTTTCAGACTACAGCACATGAAGGCGAAGAGTCCATCATTTGACAATGGAAGCGTCCTGCGAATAGATACACACCAGACATCCAAGAGTCTGATTTGTCTTACGCAGACGTTTTGCAACGGTGGCACATTTGCTCGCATGCTCACCGACGGACGGACAGCACGATTACAACTTCGAATGTGTTCATATTTCACCTCAGTTTGACATTTCCGTCACCGCTTAACGTTGTAGTAACTCGCATGTTATTACTGTTGTTAAGCAGGACAATGGTGTCGTCGCTGTTATTTATTTTGATGCCCACACGGGCGCATTTTCGTGAGAATCTGCTCTGTCCCTGAGGATTTTCTCCCGCTGCCTTTATCATATTTTTAGTCGGGTGGATTTTTTTCCCCTCGCCCGTTTTTCGTCGGTTTGTCTTTAAGATAGCAGGCTATTAATTTTTAATTCTTATGCATCCGCACGAACACGGGACCAGAGAGGAGAAAACGAGTGATAACCAGAGGGGGAGAGAAGGAGACGGAGGCAAGTGAGGAGGGAAGCGAGAATGAATGAGACACACTGAGCAATCAAGGAAAAGGAGATTGGAGGATTCAAGGTAGGAAAGAAGCACAGTTTCCGTGTTATATGTTCTTAATGTGATACAGTGTGACAATACTAACATGTAATGTGCACTACCCAGGCTTCCAGTATCAAGCTTCGCGAGGTGTTCAGGCGTGTAAGCCGATTTATTTAGTACAATATTTTGCTTTGACAGATACGGAGTTCGTGTTTACGGTGTGTCAACAGCAGTCGCTTCAAATCTAAAATGCGTGTTAGATGCTCTAAATTAGTGGGATTTTTTTGAGAGCAGGGGTCCCGTTTGTGGGCCTGTGCATTGCACCGTGTCCTGCTCACTAAAATATGTTGGCAATTTGTATTAATACAAACAGTCCTTGAAAAGGAAGGGAAATGTGTGTTTTTCTTGTCCCATGCAAGCAAAGTGGTGGAATACATTTTCAGTTCGGTAAATGTAGGGAGGTGACACTGGAAATATAGAACAGGCAGATTGTGAGGCTGTTAAATAGCCAAGTGAGGAACTAATTCTTTCCAAATTGCACACCAGAAAAAGCAAATAAGGAAATGTAGCCAACATGTCCCGTGATGTTGGCTCCACGTGTGATTTCCCCTCTCACCGGTTCTGTTTTTTTTCTTTTCATCTGAGCACAAGTTCTTTACAAGAGAGAAATAAATTGAGCACCCCATTGACTATTAGAGGAATAAATGCATCAGAGCAAAGTGTACAGCCTCAAAGTGAACTCCTCTACCCAATCCCCCATGTCCCAGACTACACCATTAATCCTGTACCTCCTCAAATCATTACCTTTGGACCAGCTGCTCTCAGAAGGGTCTGGGGAGGCCCAGGAGTCACCGAGGGATGTGGTCCTTGACAAAAAGAGACTTAGCTTGATTTCCCTGAAATTTAACAAATCTGAAATCACAATTAGAGAACGTACCTAAATAGCAAACCTGTTGGGTTCATGTCTTAAATAATGAATGCATCACCTTCATTACAGTGTAAAAACAACAGCAGGAAAAATCCTCCCATATATCCACATTTGATCAAATGTGACTAATGTTTAGGGGTTCGCATGATGAAAAATTGAGACGCCCTTATTTTGTGACTATTCTGAACTAATTCCCAATTTAATAATAAAACATCTAATAAAAATACATCAACAGCCTAAAATCTATTTTTCTTTCTGTGTTATTATGATAAAATTGAACCTGAGCAGAAGTAGATGAAAGACTCTGAAAACAGTTATTTTCTGCTGGTAAGCCTTTTCCTCATTTTTGTTTGTCCTGCCAATTCTTGGGGAAAAATTGGCATGTCTGCTATTCTGAAGGGGCTGAATGAAATTCAAATTCTTCAGGTGGTAAAACAGCAATATTGCAACTGTCTGATTGCGTTATCTGGGCATTCAAGAAGCCAGACTTGGAATTGGTTTACCGCCAAACACTCTCCCCGGGAAGACAGAAGGATTTATTTCCCCCTTGTCTGTGTGTCACATCACCATCAGAAAAATTATTCTCGGCTTTCAATGGGTGAATAATAGTCATACATTAGCATGGCATTAATGGTCGTCAGACTTTTAATAAGTCACTAATCATAATTAGATTTATTTCAGGGTGAGTTTAGCGTTTTGGGATGCTCTGCAATACTGTGGTCAGGCTTCGACAGCCATAATCTGTTGAAGGTAGTCCTGAAGAAAATACTGTATGCAAAAGCTGCCAAATGCATTTAGTTTATAAAAATAAATTGTGTTTGGTGCACACTAAAAATGCACAGCCTCATGCTTTCATACAGTAAGGGTATATGCACACATGCACGCACGCACGCACGCACGCACGCACGCACGCACGCACGCACGCACACATACTGTTTCGTTTGAATAAGAATACAAGTACTCCAAAGGGAATACTTGTATGCTTCCTTTGCATTTGTGTTACTCTCTCGGTTATGCAATATGTATGAAAAGGCGGACTAAATTAATATCTTAATTGAAAATAAGCAGAAAGATACAGCACTGCTATGAATTAAAAAAAAAAAAGACCTATGATGTTTTATATCCCCAAGACAGTTTGCATAGTATTGCATTTCTGCCGGTCCAAAGAAAAATGTGCGAATAACATTAACCGGATTTTAAAAGATGTTGAAAGCTTTTTGTATAAAGATAGCATTTCACCATGTCTCAGTTTCCCCCAGCATGGTTATTAATTACAGCAGGGGACACCTATTGAATGCTACATATCAATAAAGGATTGTTCATTCCGACACTGCATGGAGATTTGACCTTAACCTGCGAAATACATCTTTTTTCTTTTGTGCATATCATGGTGTGAAATTAAAATGAGTATTTTTTAGGAGCAGCGCATTATTCTGCAGTTGCAATAGGCTTCGGATTAACAAATAACATCATTCAAAAGGCAGAGAAAAACTGATTTTGTACACGGCTGTAAGAATTGACCAGATCCACGATTAAATTGTGTTTTACTTTGTATTTTTGAGAATATATATTGTCTTCAATTTCTCCAGACAATTTGACCTGTCTAAAATTTTTACTTTATCAAATTTGATTTATCAAAGGTGAAAAAAATAAAGACGCCTTTCAGTCAAGTGATATTTTTTTCTAATGCACAACAATGACAAATCCATTCAGGGGAAAACACAATGTTAAATTTGAACCTGAAAAGCAAAAGAGATAATGAACAAGTATAATCCTGCAAACATGCATCTACAACTACACACCACAAAATACGTAGACATTTTACTTTTTTCCCATCATGTTTTCTTTTTGTTTGTCTTGCGAGAAAACTTGTGTGAGTAGATTTTAAGAATCGCAGCCATCAACTCACAGTGATGGCATCAATCCTGTGTTTTTGTTTGATAACAGATATAAGACTTTCACAATTGTATATGTAGTTGAATTGTTCCGGTACACCTCCATGCAGCCTATCCAAATGTTTCCTGATGTAGTCAAACACACACACTTGTACTTACTGTACACACATGCTGCTACTTAAAGCGTGTTCAACTTTCAGGAAGGAATGATTGGAGAACCTTTTGTGGCGGTTCAGAGCAGAGGATGTCGACGCTGGCACGGCTGTATATTCTGACGATGAATTTAACCTTGTTGTTGTCTTTTGATGATTAAAGGCTCCCAGATATGATAACCGATTAGAGCTATAAGCCTTCCAAGCTAGTCTACAGGTCCTCTCGTGGTCCTCTGTTGGGAATATTTTTTTAAATAATCATGTCCATAGTCCATATTGATTCATCATATTTCTGAAGATCATTTGCAAATATAATCTGTTCAAAACAACCCTCTGCAAGATTGAATTGTTTTTTTTAAACATTCTTTTCCCCAAATGTCGTTTTGGCATTGCCCTCAACATGATGTAGCTGCAACCTTTACCACAACAATTTTGGAACAGCATTTGCTACGCTATGATTACACATTTGGTTGATACTTAAATCAGAATAGGTTGGAGATTGAAATTGTATACTGTAGTTTAATTTTAGTGGCTGATCAGTGAGCTCTCTTCAGCCGTTTTCACGTCATTATGGAGGTAGTGAATGATGTGGCAGTTTTAGGACACATGTGTTTTCAAATTTTGAATGCCCTTTACAGTTGTGTGGAAATGCTATGTCTCTGTAGGGAAGTTTTTCACTGGATAGACCTAGAAACAGTTTATTGTATAGAGCCAGATAGCTTTTCCTCACTGCTTCCCTTCGAAGGCAGCACTGTTTACCTGGCAGCTCTGTGGTTGTCACCAGCCCGATAAGGCTGACAAGAAAGCCATTATGACTATAATGACAGTTATTGTGGTTCAGTGTTTTACCACAGCCGACAAAACACACTGGAAATGGGTTTAAACAGCTGTTGTTGGACTAATTATTGCAATCACAAATACCCTATTATGTTTTCTAAGGATTTTCGTTATGTGTTGGCTGTTTTTCGCTAAATGCTAGATTACATTTTGGGAGCATGAACATGCAATAACGGATTGGAAAGAGAGGGACAAGGCGAGGGCAAGCGGGGGAAAGAAAATAGAGTAGGGTGAATAGTACAGAGTGCAATAGTTGAAGAGGAGAGGTACATAACAGGCACAAAGCATACATATTTGCTGTGGTGCTGAGGTGCAAAAGCAATGGGCAGTGTGCGTCCATTTTGAAGCTTGTGGCCTTTGTGCTGTGGAGCTCTCTGTGAATGTAGCCATGCACACAGCAGCCTGTGACTGCTGCTCTATGCTTCATCTCGAGAAAGACTGAAGTTGTGGGCTTTGAGTAGTCAATCTTACAGGAACCCTACCACACACTAATTCAATTCAATTGCTGCCAGGCTTGAGCGTGTGTAGGCGCCGGCTTGGCGAAAATGAGCAGGAGCAACAAGAGCACATGAACAGAAAAAATCGATGAGGACTCTTTTTCATAAATTGAGTGGGTGTTAAATTAGCTGGATGGGCCCATGTAGCAACACATTGGATTGAGTGCCTGGTGTATTTGGGTGGTGTCTATCGACTGGGAGACAACTTGGTGTTCGGCAGTGAAAAGACTGTGTGATGCTCAATCAATGTGACAAATCAGCCTCACCAGCAATTCATTTGGTTTAGATTTGTCAGGGAGAAGGTGACTCTGAATTGGTGTTTAAAAAGTGAGTCACTGCCGTTTTGACGACCAAACTCTAACCGCTGTTTGTAATGGTCGGCTTTGATTGCCCTTTTAGCCTGCCTGATTATCCTATTCATGTTGTTAAAAGCAACTTTAAATACCAGTTATCAGCTAACTCTGTGTTTGTCAGTTTTCATTTCTTAACATGTGTTTAATGGGTATTCACGGCCCTGTGCCAAGATACAATTTTGAAGGCACTTGGGAATAATGATCACAAATCAATTTAATCGTATACTGCTTGTTGTCTGCCATTTTATCAAATCAGTTTTGGCAGCTCCTGCCAAAGGTGCATAATGGCAAAGGTGCTCTTAACACTGAGAGGTGGATACTGATCTTTCTGCACCTGTAGCAAAGCATGCACACACACACAGAGAAATGTACGAATGTTGTTATATGCCACTACAGAAACAGGAAGCAAGCACAAACACATGTTCAGCGGCACTGGCAGAGAATAACAACTGTATTTCAACTGGATTATGATATCTTTTGACACAAATTGAGTGCTAAATTTACACAAAAAATAAAATCACTGAAGAGCGGAAGACTATAAAGCCTCAGACAAAAAGCCTCACACAAGAGAAAGATGCAGAAAATGTCCATCAGGCTACCTTGGTTAAACTCTTGTCCTCAGGTAATTGGAGTAGCTTTCCACCTCCAATCTGTCCATCTGAAAAAAGGAGGCACACACAGATGAAAGGAAACAGGGATCAATTGACCTAATAGCTTGTCCAATCAATCCTTATGTTTTTTCTGATAGCTTGACGGAGGGTACAGACCAGAGTGGCGGATGAGTCCCTGTAATTGGCTTGGCCAGAGCGGCCAGAGCGTGAGGCTGAGTGTTAATGGCAGGAGTAGTCGTTGCCCCTCCTCACACCTGGCGCTCTCACTCTACCAGCGTCAATACTGACACCTTTGTCCTCATTACCTTCAGTTTAGTGCGATGTACAGGCCTTTCATCTGCTGCTAGAGGACTTCAATGTTCCTTCATTACACCTCCCTGTACACGATCCACTTCTCGCTTTCTGCCACTGATCCCTCACACTCAATGACTAATACAGGAGCTACTCAACATCGTCTCAACTATCAACACATTTGGTCAGGCAGCAGAATCAGGAGAGACGTGTATCTAAACAGGATCACCATTTGTGTGTGCTTGTGTGTGTCTGGCCGTCTGGCCCTTACAGGCAGGGATGTTCACCTGAGACTCACCTGAGTCCGTCCACCGGGGACGGCTCTGGGTTGGTATTTGTGTCAGCAGCACTCCCCTTGGAGTATCTGGTGTTGGACTGGTGTGAGCATGTTTGCGTCTCTGCTTATGTGTCCGTGCTGTAAGTTGTAAGAAGAGGCAACACCAAGAAGCAACACAGGGCTGAAGAAAGCTGTTTGTGTATCCATCTGCCAATATGGGAGTTGGAGGGAAACCGGTAGTGAGAAGAGAGAGGAGGGGGAATGTAAGGGAGATGAAGCTCCTACATGGAGGTGTGAAAGGGCACGTATATTCATAAACAGCTGCAAAAACACCTAGAGCATAATACATGCAGTAGGCAGATGCCAGATGAGACACAAAGGGGGGAGGTGCACCATGATGGAAAAAGTCCACAAACACCTCCTAGAGCAATGAACTTCAGGAGAGAGAGAGGGAGAGAGGGAGGGAGAGAGAGAGAGAGAGTATCCGGAGTGGATTAATTAAGGATTATAATTATGTTGGGACTATGCATGTCTCACCTGAGACTGCCCCGTGCCGCTCCTCTCCAATCCTCATGCCCTCTGCTCCTCTGCACATATGGACACAAACCACAGGAAAATACTACCCACAATTGCGGTATCATAGGTTCACCTCTCTTGACACACTGTGCAGAAGAGTGAATGAGCGCAATGGCGTATTAACCTTTATGGCTGCTTTTTGAATCAACCTACTACAACACAGTTACTGTGTGTTCACGCTATAAATGTACCAAGTTAAATATGCTGAAAATTGTCAGAGTACAATAAGACTTTCCTTGGTACATTAGGGTTTATTATCAGACAAATACTGTGGTTTATGAACATCACTAACTGGTAGTGAAAAGACAAATTAATAAAAAAACATTAAACCACTAGGGGGCAGTGGAACACGCTGTAAATAGAACATTGACATAATCTCACATTATAAAGTTGATGCGGTGAACAAGTCACATATGTACACAGCCAGACGATACAAAGCAATATCATTTATTTGGGGACATATTTGTGACAAATGTAATACTCTTAACGCTCTGTTTTTGGTCTCCACCAACTCCCAAGGGAAATATCTGCCTCTTTAAATGCTCCACTATTAGCTAGCTGGCTTTTTCAGTCTGTCGTTCACTGCTAAGCAGCTGGTGTGCACTGGGTATGTCAGAGCTTTGTTACATAAACTGTATGAGGGGTTGACGAGAGCGACGGCTGAACCAAAAAAACTAAAATTGCGAGCCAAAGCAAATGGATGACCTGAAAGACTTTCACATTACATGTACCCATGTGATTCTTAATACAACCATTTATTAAAGCAGCTTTGATGATGCAGATAACATCAAATAGGTATTTTTGTCTGTATGCTTGATATAGAATATCACTATTATGCACATTGTCTATGACCGATATTCACTGAAGAGTGAACCTAATGCAGAAATGTGTCTTAAATGTGCACTCTCTCTTCTGACCAGCAGGGGGTGACTCCCCTGGTTGCAAAAACAAGTCTATGAGAAAATACCTTACTTCCCACTTGATTTAGTACCTCAGTTACCTTTGTAAACATGAGTATATTGTCTCAATCGCTAGTTTTAACTCTTCTTCATAAATAAAGCAGGTTGCTTTAGGGCAACAGGCCACGACCCTACCAGAGTCGTATATGCAGCTCTATGTCACTCTTTGTCGTCCATGGTAACTTCTGTTCATTGGACAAGTCGATTGTGAGATTTTACGGACTATTAAATGTCATGAATAAAACCAAACCCCAGCAATCAAGCCTTTACCCACCGATGTATCAACCAATGACGATGTGTGGAATATATATAAAAAACAGAGTCTCTGTAGTCTGAAACAAGTGGCACACTTTTTACTCCTTGCAACTTGACAAAGGCAGAGCAGAGCAGATCCACACTGCGTGACACTTTATCAGAAGAACTCAAATTTACTCTGAGCCTTTCATTAAAAGGAAATGCAATACAATAGTTTACAGTAGCTAAGGTTGTACAATTCATCTTGCATAAATGTTCAAACCTTGTTTTGAAAAATTGTTGCAACTGTCGCAAATTTGCAGTGGTGCAGGAATGAATAGTTTAAATGCAAAATATTTGCAGGCGAGTATTCACACCTATATTAAATACATTTATCTTATTCGTCAAGCCCCCGGTGTGTAAAGGCCTCAACTCTAACCCCGTTGCAGAGACGGGCAGTGCTGGCAACCTCTGGAGACAGAGATTTTTGGTTTCAGATTTTCTCTTTTCTTTACAGGGTTAGGGTTAGGGTTAAGATAGGATTGAGATTGCAATGTCCCATGCCATTCAGAGGAAAGAGCCCCATGTTTTACAGTGAAGATTCACAACGGTCAACAACTGGCACGCAGGTGTGGAACAGAGTCACTGTGAAGTAAGCTGCTGCTAAAAATGACCATGCATTCTCAGCATCTTTGCAGTTTGTTTCTAAAAACTACAGCACAGTGCAGCAATTGTTTTTAGTAACTGAATACTTTGCTACTCTCCTTTGAAATAAGGAAGTTTCAAGGAGAAAACAATTCTATTAACATACTGGCTTTTTTTTCAGGATATGAATGTGCTTATACACCAATAACAATTACTAACACACCACTTGTGTTCCCATCCTGCCCTGCTATTAGAATATGAAAACGAACCACACGTAATACATCATATAACCACAAATGACACTTGCCAGACCACAGCTTAACCTCTGGTCAACTCACAGCACCAAGACAACACACACACACACACACGCACACACACACACACACACACACAAACACACACACACACACACACACACACACACACATACACGCACACACACACACACACACACACACACACACACACACACACACACACACACACACACACACACACACACACACACACAACACAGTTGCTCTGCAGCCACAGACACAAGGCATTTAGGGAACAGAATGGAAAAGGATTTAATTGAGTCTTTGATCATTATAGAATTACCATGTGCCTTCTTGGCACCCTTGTTATTGTTTCATGGATTAATCATTTTCATTCCACAAATTGTAGAATCCACATAGCAAATCAGTGGGCTGCCTGCATGACATAGATACGCAGTTTTAGCAAGGGCATTTTAATGTGTTCTTGCCCTCCAATTGGCTCAAGCCGTCCATGCGACTTGATTTATTTGAAAGATTGGTTTTATTGATTTACTGAATTAATGTGGTGCCAGTTTAATCAGTGTGCTATGGAACTATGCAGAATTTGACATCTCTGTGAACTCAGATGAATTGAGTGTACAATATTGATCTGGTTATCCACAGTATTTATTCAGCTATTTGTCTAAGAGCTGATTAATTCAGAGTGTACGAAATAATGTAGGTGTGCGTTTATGAGGCTGTGCGAGTGTTTATGTTTGTGTGTGTTTCTCTCTCTCTCTCTCTCTCTCTGTATATTTGCGGAACTGGTAATTGCATCTGTTACGGACTGCAGGTTTCACCCTGTTATTGGAAAAACTGCGTTTACAATTTATAACTTTTATTTTCTGTACATGCAAAAGCAAGCTGCTATTGTATGTTTTGAAATGACACATTACATGCAGCCTCAGCACATGCTTGTTCAGCATTAATGCACATGGGAACATGCATACACGAACAAACACATACCACATGTCACACAAAATTGCATTATATACATGTATGAGTACTGTGCTTATGTGCTTGCAGTGTGCAAGGTATCATTGTGTCTCAGCATGTGCGGTAGTTGCAGGCCGTATATTTTAGGGCTGGAGCAGTGCTTGGCACCGGTGTGTGATTGAGCAGTATCTGTCAAGTAGGGCCAGAGGAGGGAGAGTAGTTCTCCAATTAGAGCTAACTCAGGATGGATATGGATGGTTTCTGACAGCTGTCTCGTCTGATGCGGCTACATGAGGAAGAAGAACATTAGTTTGAAGATGTTTGTTTAGGCTCATTATGTATAAAAACAGAATCTTCCCACATCTCTTTCTCCCTATTCCATGTGCAATGGGCGACCACTGATGTTGACGTTACACAGAAGAGAATCTCAGCTGTCATTTGGCTGCATGCATTCATAGAGATATTTTCTATTCACCAGACATTGTGCGGTCCTAATCCTACAAGGATATTCAAGTACACAGGAGTAAAAACAATAGACTGGATTCGAGAGACCATCCGCAAAGAATATGATGACTTTCCAAGGCTGGGCATGTAAGTGTACGATAGAGTCCTTAGACGGTATGCTAGTGTGCTGCATACTATTGTAGATCCAGTGAGAACAGTGGTAGCTTGTTACTGGAGGGCAAACTCGAACACAGCAGAAATTTTAACTCCTACTCTATGTGTTTATTTAATTATATGACATGGACCACAGCTCAGGTCATAATTACCATACAAGTTCAAATAAATGCAAAGGGCAGCACTCTATTATACTGGCATTTCTGCTATGCTTTATATTACAATGTCTATAGTTAGTTAATAAGATGAACAACTGAAGGTACTCAAGGTATGATCCTTGTGTTTACAGGCAAATAGGATAGGGAAGTACTTCCATTTATTTGAAATACCATCTAATGCAATTCATTTTAGTCGGTGGTATTTCAACAAAAGCCACTTACAATTGCTATAAAGCATAATATGTAGACTGTGGATTCCTGGAACTCCTTACCTGCCTCTACAGGCACACAAAGAAACATTAACCTTCAGCATTAAAAAAAAGTGTTTATACAACACTGAGAGGTTACATGAATGCCAGTAACTTCATTATGACCAGATTAATCATGTACACCTGTTAACTGGATTATTTTAGTTGAATTAAATCCAGAATTGAAGAAAGATAACTGAATTGTCTGATCCAAAATTGATCTTTTGTTGTACTCTGGCATACACCATTCTGATTTCTTTTGGCATTTTCATTCTGTGCAAAGTGGTGTTCCTGCACAAACAGCTGCATGGCTAGCGGTGTAAAACAAAGGAAAATAAATGAAAATTTAGGACAACAGCAAAGTGGCTTTCTGCAAGCGGCAGAGTCTGTGTTACGGCGTTTTGTGAATTCATCATCACAATAAAACATGGACACATATTCCCTCAGTTTTCCTTGTGGTGCCAACAAGGTGTTTTGCTCGGCTACTTCGCATCATGTTAACAACGGCTAGCGAACAAATCGAGTAACTGCAAATCATAATCATACAATCACCTTGAGAAGGTTAAAAAAAAAAGGTTATAGTGTGTCTTTAAACTAACTCGTCCATACAGATCTACTACTGAAAAGCTGCTAGATTATTAAAATTTCTCTCTCCATAAAGTCTGAAAAGCATTTACAATAACCTCCTTCTACGTTATCCTCTAAACAATTTATACTGCCTTCACAGGCTCTATTTGTCAACTGGTCTAAATAATTACGATGCTACAGCCCACATACATATCGCTCACATTTTTCACGTACCTTTTGCCATTTACAGACCTAAACATCTAAGTTCTCACTGGTTCTCCTAATATGTGCCTGTTTACATTGTCTTGCCCCTGTACGTTGCACTTACATGCATCTGAGTGGACTCCCCTTCCTCTGTGACTGTACTAACATTTGCCCTACACTCACCTTCTCTCCTGCTCATGTGCTCCCCTCACTCACCTTCCGATGGGAGCAGATATGGATGGAAATACAAATGACCCCTGATGAACCCAGATATTGAGCTGTTTTAAAGCTGGAGGCTTAGACAATATCCCCTCCTTGCTACGTGCTGGAGAAGGATGGGCCAGGGTTTCTCGCTTCATCTGGGTTTTATGGGATGTATGACCCCCGTCCCCTGCAGCTATCTCTCCCTCCACTGGCACTTCTTCCACTGGCTAGAATTAGCGGGCGAGGAAAACAAACAAATTACAAGGAAACAAACACAACCGTTAATAAGCATGTAGGGACATGAAGAGAACACTTTCAGCATGCAGACTGAGAGAGGGAAAGAAGGGCAGGGTATAATCTTCCCTCCCTCACCCTTAGTCTCCTGTTTTTATGTTTCCCTCTAATTTCCTCCTGCCACGCTGTCCCCTCCACCCTCTGTGAGTCGCCGGTGGGGCTTTCCGAGGAGATCATCTCCGAGCATGGGCAGTGTGAGACAGATGGGCGGATGATGGATCTGACGTGATAGACAACGGCGTGATGGATGGCCGGCTGGCTGATAGGGGATTAATGCAGTGCTGAGGCCGCTGCAGCACAGCGGATGGCTTAGTGATAGATAGATAAAACTGACGAGCAGATAAACAAGAGACCGCTAATCCACGCCCCCTTGATGGACAGAAAATCAAAGTGAGGGAAAAGAACCACAGAGGGAGAGGTGGACCTTTATATTACGATCACAGGGTGTAGAACTTTCATGGGAGAGAATGTAAGTGTACGCAAGGTGATATGAGGTATGGGTCGATAAGGAGATTTAATGAGGAGCACAACATGGTGTCGGACTGTCATGGGTCAGTGACGGCACATGTCAAGCCGGGCTTGGTGCTGGATATATTGGACAAGGGCGGGGGTTTTGGTGATATGGCATGACGGGTGACTGCGATGACTGGGGATATGCTATTTCGAGTGATGGCGAGCAGTTTGACTGCGGAAGAGAGATTGGGTACAGCGGTAAATTGGCCGTAGGGGGATATGATGGGATGATTGGACAGCAGAGTGTGTGCTGGTTGGGGATTGAAGATAGGAGTGCTTGTTGTGTCTGTTTTTTAATGCACTTCTCTCAGCGCAACAGCTTAACCTTCTGTGTAATGGACGAAAATAAAGGTTTTGAGTCCCTATGTTTATGCAATTCTGCCAACTGGCGAGGTGAAAAGGCCCGCCATGATGAGAGGACGGCAGAAAAAAAAAGATTGAGGGGAGTGGAGGGCAAGCCCAGGGAGAGTTCATCTGAAAATAGGGAGCAAGCCGCCTATTCCTGCATTATTATCGAGCGCTAAGCTTTGTCTCTGTTCACCGTTTCAGGGGACCCCAGGGGTTCTGGCATCGATCCGGTGTGCTCAGAATGCACTCCGGTGTCACCTATTTAAACACACTGAGCCAATAGCCAACAGAGACAAGCCTTTATTTATCAAGCCTCTGATTTTGGCTGCACGGATGACAACCTGATTAGCACTTAAAGGAGCTCTTAAATCTTTTATTGGAATGGGTGGAGGCAATCTATAAAGAGCAGCAGACAGCAGTCTTAGCTGGAGAGAGAGTTATGGAGGATGAACAGTGGGGCAAGGTGAGGGATTCTGTCATCCAGGGGGTTAATGAACGGGGTGGAGACAGACAGACGTGCAGTGTGTGACAGATACAGCAGGAGAGAAAGTGTGCGACTGGGAACAATGGGTGAGAAGTAGGAGTGAGTGGGTGACAGCAAGAGCGAGCATGTGACTGAGGAGCGAGATCGGGGGACCAGATGAGGGCACAAGTGGCTGGGACGATGAATGAGTGGGTGAGAATATTGTGATCAAGTGACGGCCTGAGCAAATGAACAAATTACTGAACAAACAAGTGGGTGATGACTGTGTGTTTGTGTTTGTGCAGACTGCAGGGGCGTTTGCTCACGTGCATGCCGGCAAATGAATGAGTGAAAGATGGAAAAGACTAAGTGAGCGAGTAATGGGGGTTAGTGATTGGTGTGTTGACAGAAAGTGTCAGCTTTAACCATACTGACCCGTGTGTACAGGCTGCATGCACAAGTGGCTGAATTTGAGTCCCAGCTTGGATGTGAACTGACTGTAAAATTGGATGTGAATTTCGAGTTGGATGTGAAATGAATGCAAATTTGGAAAGTAGGTGGAAGGTGTTTGCGCATCTATCTCAATGTGTCAGTCTCCTGTCGGTTCAACATAATTTCAGAGGAGCCCAGGAGATAAGCATCTTTGGCACACAAATGGAGCCATTTGAACACCTTCATGTTCTGTGTAATAATAGCGACTGGGATTGCTGTGTGTTTTATTTTTCAGGGAGGGTCCTCAATCCTTGCCTCGATCTTGTCATAATAAAGTTTTGTACTTTTGATTCAGATTGAACTTTATTCAATAATAATCACAACCTTCTTGGCACGCTGTAACTGGGAACCATTTTGTTTTGTGTAATAGATGAGTATATTTACTCGCGTAGGGAGAGGAACACTAAGCGATGCCAGTGCTCGATTAGAGAGGAGCTGTTACTAGAGAGCTGCAAGATAATTTATTCTTGCACTCTTCCCCCTGGGATGCCAATGGCCGATTCGCTTTGAACACCAAGAAGTGTGTGTATACGTTTGTTTATGCGGGTGACACCGGCGCCGTGTTTATGTAGGGACTTTTGGGACAAGGCTATTGTCTGTCCTGCAGCCTGTGCTACACTCAAATCTGTCCCCCCTCTCACCTCGTCTCTGTCAGTTACGACAGCAGCAAAACAATACTGCCCATGAAATGTCAAGAGAATTAGCGTTGCGTAAATGCACACACATTGTTGACTGTTCCCTCTTCTCTTCAAACCTTTCACTTTTTCTGCTCGCCTGTCTCTCTCACTGTCTTGTCCGGCACGGCTCTGTCTCATGCTCTCTCCACCACCCTTGGCTGCAGCATGCTTGTCTGGCCCTGTCGTAGTCTCCTTCAGGGCCTGTCTCTTGGTGATCAAGCTCCATTATTTATGCTGTATCGTGTCCCACCATCAATTCCCTGCAATGGAACAATTGAGACAGATTTCCTTGACTGTCACAATAGCAGTGAGACTCAGCAGAGGTTGGAAATGGGATTATCCTTAAATGGAATTTAATTTTCACCGGTGTTGTCTTCGAAGCCTTTCTACCACCCAGACACCATGACGCGCTTTGGTAGTGCTTTCACCATTGTGTGTGTGTGTGTGTGTGTGTGTGTGTGTGTGTGTGTGTGTGTGTGTGTGTGTGTGTGTGTGTGTGTGTGTGTGTCTGTGTGTGTTTATGTGTGTGTGAGAGAGAGATTACTGCTGTGAGCTGCACAATGGCAAGTGTAGCACTTGTAATGTAATGCAATTGTGCTGCAGTTTGGCTCCGTTTTATTCAAGGAAGTCTAACGGTCTGAAGATTGTAAATCTGTCAATACCTCAGTCCACAAGAGCCCCAGAGTCTTCCACAACTAACAATATAAAATTTGCTCTTACTCTTGTGTCCAATAAGTTCAAAAACAGAAAAGAAGAAGAAAGAAATTCCTACATGAGTCAATTATCAGACTTCAGCCTCAGCAGATGGCACTTCTTTGATGCAAAATGTATAAGCGATTGAATAAGAATAGATAAATGAATAAGTGCTGTCGAAGTGTGAATCAATGTTTATGGATCGTCATTCAAAGACTTGCTGTGCTGCAGATGAAATAAATGTAGAGGTGGCTGTGTGTTTGTCATGAGACGCAGTGGGAGCTTGTTTTCGAGTCTGCTGTGATGCTTCTTCAACTGTATAGTTGTGTAAGTATTTGTATGATGTGTTTGTCCTTTGGAGTTGAGGGGTGTGTGCTAACTGTGTTTGTATGTGTGTTTTCATGCTCGTGCACAAGCAGCTTTTTTGTTTCCTGAATGGCAATGGTGGCTGTTGTTTCTGATGAATTCTGTTTGTGGTGTTTTTCTGACTTCCTTGCTCTCTCTTTCATCGCTCTTAACACAAACATGATCAATACTTGAATTAATGTCTAAGTAAAGAGTCAAAACATGTCGCACTGGCCTTGGCACAGGCTACTGCCCCGCCCCTCCCACCCCATCAGCCGCCAACCCAGCAGGGCTGGGAGAAGTCAAGAAAGGAGCGAAGAGAAAGAAAAAGCAACAGCGCGTGTGGAGGAGAAGAAATAAGTGTTCATTTATAATGAACGCATTATGGGGGGTGAATTGGAATGCATTCAGCTTTCTTTTTGCTGCAGTATTAAGTTGACTAATTATTAGTTGAGAGGTAATTATGTCTTGCTGCATGGGTGATGCCTCTTGTCAAGGAAGGCAGCGGTGTGCTGAATGACCCGTGCGCTCAAGTGTTGCGCCAGCATGTAATGTTGGGTATAAAGAGCAGCGACTACAGAAAGGCTAGACAGGCCACAGGTGTGGGTGTCGGCTCAGGGGAGTGTGTGTGTGTGTGTGTGTGTTTGTATGTATGTCTGTGTGTGTGAGAGGGAGTTGGTGTTTGCATGCGAGTGACAGGGTGAGGCTCAAGAGGCAGAACGGTGATTTGTGAGTATTGTATTCCTGTAATCTGCTCTGATCAGATCAACCAGAGCCAATAATGCAACACTGAGCCAAATACCACTCTGGTTTTTCTTCATCTCTCACTTCTCTTTCTCACTCTCAGTCTCTCTGTGCCCCCCCACCCCACCCCACACACACACCCTCTCTCTGCCTTTTTCCTTTTCACTGCAGTGGGAGCCAGCTTTGCTGCAGAGGGAACGATGGAGTAAAGATTGGGGGAGAGGGAGAGAGTAGAAAGAGTCAGGAAGATGGACATTGTGAAATGGAGATGGGACGGAAAAAGACACTCAGAGAACAGAGGAGGAGATAAAAGGTGGACGGGATTGCACAGCAAACGATTGCAGTTCTGCTCTTGTGTGCTCCTGGTGGAGCCTGATACTGAATCAAACAGTGCTCCTTCTCTCTATTGACACACACACACACACACACACACACACACACACACACACACACACACACACACACACACACACACACACACTGGCCACAAGCATTTGAGTTTGTTTTTGGCCAGTGCTGGGTGGTGCTTGGCAGAAGAAATTAAGCCTAACAACCGTGGCATCTGTCTCAGCAGCAGGAGAGTCCCGCCTCCCCACCCACACATGACCTGTCCTGCTTTCATTCACTGAGCCGCCTGCTGCCAGCCTCAGGATGGGCCGCTGCCTCCGCCACTGCCCGCCGCCACTGCCCGCCGCCCCCCCTCCATCTCGGCCTCTCTGCACTGCCAACCACTCTGTGCCTGCGCCCATGTTTCCCCCCTCAAGCAACAACCAGGAGCCTAGCGATATGGATGCTTCAAATATTCATAACAGCCACGCTGCAAACACGGAGCCCTTCGCTGCTCTCCATTTTGAGAGGCAATTCTCCGGCTGTAGCTGTTGTTAGCCTGAACACGATTCCTGTTCTCCGACTCAACTACTCTGTGGTCAGTGTGTATTAACAGTATGTACTATAAAGACAGGGTTTGAATTATCAGTCTGGCGCTAAATATAAACACTCTTTGCCGCCATTCCTCCATTCACTTCCAACCCTCCCCCTCACCCAGGCTGAGCACAGCCTGCGAAAGGGGTCGTGCAGCTTTACACTACACTGAAACCCAGCAGAAGACGGGGACGCGCAAACTAGCACACATGCAAAAAAGACACCAACGCTATACTTAGACAGGCACAGGCACACCACCGGCGCACATACTGGGCCAGTGTGTAGTACATGCGAAGCCCAAGAAATGCATCAGGACTTCAGTGCACACACAAACACGCAGGCCCACGAAGTGATGTGAGAGGGGTGCTTCCGGGGAGTGAACTTCTTCTATGTGTCTCCAAGGAAGCTACAGGCTGGATAAACATCCATGTGGAGCAGCAGCAGATGCCTCCGTCTCCCTCTATTGCCCGCTCCTCCCTTCCTCTCCACTCACATCCTACCACCTACTCACTCCCTATAGCTCACATCCCTCTCTCTTGCTCTCCTTTCTGCCTCCTTTAATGAAGACGCCCCCCCACTTGTTCTTCCTTTTCATTCATTCCGCCTCATCATTCTGTAGTCTCTCCCTACGTTGTTCCAAACTCTCCTTTTCTCTCCATCTCTGTCCCTTTGTTTTTTCTCTCTATTCTCCTCTTCTCATCATGCAGACCGCCTGCAAGCCCTGGGCCCTGCTGCTCATCCTCTGTATTCGCTCGTTGTATCTCCAGATTATTTCTCAGGGGGGGGCATCCTGTGTCTGCTATCCACCATACTGTGTTATCTAGTTTATCAAATGAGTTGGATCAGGACTGGTGGAGGTTGAGGCCTGATGCTCTGGCTTGTGGCAAACAGGTGGTCCATAGGGACGGGCACTAACAGCGATAAGTGCAAAGGCATGGGAGGATGGTCGCGTTTCTATAGCAATCTTTTCTGAACTGGCATGGTTTCTAAACAACAGGCCATTTACTTGCTAAGACTAGCCATCAATATCATGAAGTTGTAAAGCTACACAGTGGGGCCCACCAACTGCTAGTGAGCTACAAGATGGATGACATGGCTGCTGGAACTAATGTGGCAGCTGAGTCTCAAGGCATGAGCTTGAATAATATCTGGCTTAGCAGTTAAGTTCCTGAGCTTGCTTTTGTGTGATTATTTCAACTGCGCTGGCGCAAATTGGCATTGATCATTGTTGGTTGGCTGGCTTTTTAACGGCCGGGCCACTGTTTAATGGTCCCGTCAGAGAGGGTTATCATGTAACCTGTTTCTCATGTCTCCTGTCCTCGCACCTGCTAAATGGCAAGCCATCTTCCTAAGAGAGAAGGAAAAAGAGAGTGGTGCAGCACTCGGCCCTTATTAAAGCTGTCCTCCAAGGCTGCCCTCTGATTCCCCCTGTAAATCTCCCCTTTAATTGGAGAGGGCACAAGAAAAGAGGTGCTGCCTCAATCACAAATGTATTCTGTGTCTCTAAGGATGGATGAGAGAGAGAGAGAGAGAGAGAGAGACAGAGAGAGAGAGAGAGAGAGTTTCAGACAGACAGAGAAGTCCTCAGAATGTGTGGGTGGAGACCAAACAAAAGTCAGAGATATAAATACAATGAGGATATGAGGAGTGAGATGACATATTTACGCTTGCCTTGGAAATGGGAGGCGGGAGGTGAGAAGATGAAAAGGTAGCACAGTGATGGAGAGAGACGGGCATAGAGGTGCACCAAGGGTGATGCAAGGATAGGAGAAGAAGGACAATGGGCGAGGAAGAGAAAGTAATGGAGGGAGACAAATAGAAATGGCTGGCAGTGAGAGAAAAGGAAGGTGTGTGTGTGTGTGTGTGTGTGTGTGTGTGTGTGTGTGTGTGTGTGTGTGTGTGTGTGTGTGTGTGTGTGTGTGTGTGTGAAAGAAAGAGGGAGAGAGGTAGAAGAGAGACAAGCTGATTTCACCACATTTGCAGCCTGAGTGTCCTCCCTTAATGGGGTTGCCATGACAACAGTGTATAAGAGAGTCAGGCTCCAGCAGAGTTTGTGGTATGTGGATGTGTGTGTGCGCGTGCTCTGCTTCTCAAGTGATTGATTGTCTGTGAGAAAATATACAGTATGATACGTAACACAAGTGCACCTTAGGCATTTTTTTGTAGAAGAGGTGGGTGGGAGTTTATTTCCTTCTACTGTTTGTTTGGTCATATGTCCTTGTGAGAATGACGGAGGGAGGGATGGCGGGAGGGAGAAGGAAAGGAGCCGCTTCTCCGTCTGTGTCATTGAGCCAAGTGGGTGTGCAGTAGCTGTTGTGTACTGGCCGCGTCCCGTGTACCACTGGCAGCCATGTTGAATGAGGTTAGCTGATGTCATGCCGGTCAGGTGACGTTGTTTCGAGGGGCCCAGCTGTCACGGAACAGAGGCAGTCCCACCGGAGCGCCAATCTGTCATCATTATATTAATGACACGCATAGCACTGCTAGCAATGTCATCTCTTGTGTGTGCCAAAGCTAACGAGCAGCGCCCTAATTGTAAAATTAATTGAAAAACATTTTGATTAAAGACCACCCTCCCCACCCCGGCCCTCCTCCGTCTTCATCAGCTCTCCTCTCCTTCTCTGCTGCCAGCTTTCTAAACACCTGGTTATGTCTTTTAGAGTCCACCTCCCCCGGCCCAGCAGGTCTCACATTCACACTCTTCTCACTTTCTTTTCTCTGCCTCCTCCCGGATTTGCATCTCTGATTTTCTCTTTTTTCTACCGTACTGTTTCTTCTTCAACCTTTTTTAACCCACCGACGCGCTTCCTAACCCATAATTTTCTCCTTCCTTCAACATACACATTTTCCACTAACTGTCACTCTCCTCTTTCGTTAGGCAAATTACAACTCTGTTATGCGTTCAATCTCCCTCCCTCCCCATCCTTCCCTCCCCTCCTCTTTGTCTTCTCCCATCAGGCACCCCTCTGCGCTGCTGTCTCTCTCGTATTTTCTCCTCATGTCTCCATTACTGTCTGTTTTACGCCCTCAGCATGTCTGTGTGCACATTTGTATTCAGTGGTGCTGTTATAAGTGGAAAGGAGTTAGTAAGGTGGTCGACTGTGCACAGCTTTTCCTTTATACTGCACACCCCATTCCCCCTTTAGCCCTTTGTAGCCTCAGAGATCGCTCAGTCTCTCGGCCCTGACTCTCATTCACTCGCAAACTTTCTCCTTCCCTTCTCTCCAGCAAAGCTCCAGAGCCAGAGGGAAAGAAGAAGAGTGATATGGCTAGTGTACATCTCCACTGGTCTTTTATTCTCTAGCCTCCCCTCTCATCTTGCCTCTCTTTCTGCTGCTTTCACTCTCCATCTCTCCCCTGTGTGGACTGAGGTCCAGTTTATCATTCTGCTACTCCACCGCAAGATTTCTGCCTTTTGAGCAACTGTGTGTGAATGTGTGTGTGCACTCAGACACATGTGTGTGATCGCCTGCACATGTCATGATCTAATTAATTGAATGACATATAAAGTATCTTAGTTCCCTCTGTGTGCCTCAGAGCTTACAGTGTGAGTATGTGTAAGTGCAAAATAGAGTGTGAGAGTATATATAGGCCTGGATAATGAGAGCACCAGGGCTCATTAATGTCACTCGTTGCAATAATGATACAGACACGGAGGAGACATTGATCATCAACGAATGATCGATAATGGGCCGTATCGATCTGGACAACAGTTTGTCACCAATGCAGATCGACGTCCCTGCAGGACACCTGGCTCCCGGGGGATGGTGTTACAGCCTCGCCACAGGCCATGCATGTTCATTTATTCAAGAGGAAACACAAACAAATGCCACTCTGATAAATGTCTGTTTTGTGCATAATCAGGTAAACATAGCTCTTAGTCAATAGGGGAAGGGATACATGAATTAAATCTTCCTTAGTGAATTATAAGCTGTAAACATGGTTATTGAACAGTGCAGGAGCTTCCTCAAGTTATTCAAGTTACCTTTAATAGCGAAGTTGAGAGAGGGAACGAAAACATTCGGGGAAAATAAACAAAACAATATGAGGTGCATACATGGGAGACTTGAGCCTGCCCTCTTTTCCTGGCTTTCTTTGCTCATTTTGGCCCTTTTTAACAGGACCCAGACTGTCTCGCAGAATATCTGTCAGTGAAAGAAAAGACGGCAAAGTGACTGTTACACCGGGTGGAGTGTTGCCATAGAAACGCAGCGTCACAGTCCTAAGCAGATAACACATTCGGTGCCATTCCCTTCATCGTATTTCCCACATCCAAGGGTGGAGCGGGAACAGGTGTGATCAACAGCTTTCTTAAATATTAGAATAGAGGGGTGAAGGAATGTTTGGCACCAGCAGCGACATTTTCTCTCTGAATTTAGAGCAAAAGCTTGTTCTGTTGTAACGACGGCCTCGGGGATAGAGTGTAAGGACGAGTCTGAAGCCTCGCCGGTATGGATTGAAATGCAAAGAAAGGCGGCGTAGATACAGGTGCAAAGCACATAGTGGTATTCATTTTTTGTATCTGTTACTTCCTGCTTATAGCCATTTCATATCAAACATTATGTTAATTGCAAGTGCTTGTTAACTGTGGGCATCATTTCAATCCCATCCCTCTATACCCTCCCTTTTCCCTTTTCTTCTTTTATAGTCTAGAGAAAAAGAGGAGATGGCAATGTTGGACAAGATGTTGCATGTGTTCCTCTTCACGCGTGTGTGTCTGTGTGGGTCTGGCCCAAAGGCAGATCACCAAACAGCTGTGTGTTAGTGCCAATGAGTAGACATTTGGTCCACTCGACCCATAACGCTGGCACACAGGGTGGGTAACCGTGTCCAAGTCCTCCTCTCAAATCCTCGGTCCATCCGTCCATCCCCTCTCATTGTCCCCGGGGCAGCAGGCAGCCCCAGCTAAAGACTGATCTGCTTGAACGGGCACAGGTGCAGCAGGGGGTTTGTCCCACTGCCAAATGTTGTGCTTGTATTTCCTTTGGGCTTAAGAGTGGGTTGTGCAGTTCTCTCTTTCACTTCTGGAGGGATTGAAAAGCTGCAGATGCAAGTGTTTGATCAGCCTTGCCGATACAACAGCAAACGGGAGAGAGTGAGTCGAAAGTGCAGACAGAAAACTATAGATATTGAAAATTTTTGATGGAGATTTTCGCAGGACTGAAATAAGTTGCAGCAGCTGACGCAATTGTTTCAGTGTTTCAGTGTTGTGCTGCTCTGGGACACACCAGAAATGTGTGGAAGTCCTGTTGTACGGACACTGCAGTGTGCCTGCAGCTGTCCTCAGGGAGCGGTGTTTGGTGCAGATGTGTGTGCCAGGGGTATCTTTAGAGAGGCACGCTGCAGGCATCCCTTTGGGAATGCAGGAAGGGGAGGGAATAGAGGAGTGCTCTGGTTTCAGGCCTCAATCTGAAAAGCTTCAGGAGTACCTCTCAAGGCTCAAGTAGAAGCTAACGTCCATTTGTAGTGTATTTAAAAGAGAATGCATGCACTTAAGGGCTACTTATTGCTTCACGTAGCAGAACAGAGACAGTGAACGAAAGTAGATACATGCGTAAAAGCCTTGGTACACTCAGAGACTGACACATAGCACAGCAAACCTCCCTCTCACTCTCTCTTTGAATGCCCTTGCTTTCTCATTCGCTTTATGTCTCCCAGGACAGTGCTCAGAAATGTTGAAATGGGGCCTAACCCACGAAGCAAAGAGGGAGAGTCGTTTAAGCTAAGTTAAACAAGGGCACTTAGATTTTAAAGGGCCATAATCTTCAAAAAGGGGCGCTTTAAAATCAATTGACAAGGCATATAAAAGGTAAAGACAGATTGAGAGGAAGGTGTAGTTGTTGGCAGTTAAGTGACTTATCTTTATGAATGAGCGTGTTTAATTAAATGTCATTGATACTTGTTCTGTGCATGTGTCTTTGATTATGTGCATGCGTCCACGTCTGCAAATGCGTGTGTTTTGCTGGGCAGCGCAGGTGGGCTGGATCAGTATCCAGAGCAGCACTGAGCCACTGATTCAGCCTGCACAGTTTGGGCCTGAATCCAATCAGGGCAGCCATCTGGTGACCAATCAGGGCCCTGGCTGTGATGTCACAGCAGCAGAGCTCTGGATTTCATGGGAGCTGGGAGGAGTAAATGCCATGAATCACATTGGACCTCTGTGCTTGTAAAGCCAGCTAGTTAGACCACGGAGCAGACTATCAGGCCGTAGCTATGTAAGCGTCGACGGATTGGATGTTGAGGCGTGAGGGAGCGCACTGTGCTGCTGACCAGGATGCTGCATGGGTCACTGAAACCAGGCTGTTGTTATTTGTGTGCCTGGAAATGTGGGAAGCGTTGTTTGTGCATCTTTACTGACAAGAAGGAATTGTTGGCCTGTACACAAGCTCTCCTTCTTTATTCATGAGGGAGCAGTCTAGTACACATAGCTGTGCTTTTCGTGTGTTTACTGTAGAAAATTTGCATTTCTGACTTTGTTTCACTTTGCAGATGCTGGCAGTGACGCTGTAGCCCTTGCGGTTAGGGCACGAGGACAATACACTGTATATATATATATACACTTGTGTGACTGACAATCCTGTTCATTCTAATGCGATTTCAAGGCTCTCCTCTGTGTGAATGCCTCTACCATTTTAAACAGTCTCAAAGAGTGAGTCACCCTGACCCGGACCTACAGTGGAACTCTCACCAGCTCTCTCACCACCTGCGGTTAGTAGGCCAGAGGCGTGGCGGACGGCTGGATGACAGAGAGAGGGAAGTCTCAGGAGAGTCGCTGTCACTACCGAAAGGCCCTCTGCAGGGCATCAGAGGGGAAACGGGACAGGGTGACAAGAGAGAGGCTCAGTGAAAGTTGACCTCAAAAAACTTCACAGCGCCATATATTGCTGTAACACTCAGGTCTGTGAATATTTCATCAGCCCTTAAGCGAGTCGTAGAATATAGCAGCTTGACGATGGTATTACAGCTATAATGCAGTGCTATACTGTGAAGCCTCGTATAGTCTTGTGCTTTAGGGCAGCGGTCCCCAACTCCCGGGCCGCGGCCCGTAGAGAAAGAATTTATGAAAAAAATAATAATAATCAAAGTCGGAAAAATGTTTTATTTTGAAAATTGACCGGATACATCCGTCTGTGCGTAGCCTCAAACGTAACACATTGACACATGTCAAGAGGTCCCGTGATACGTTTCCCCAAAAATTAAACTTAAAAGTCCGTTTCAACTCGGTGTTCTGGATAAAAATCAAGGCAGAGTATACTGAGATCGCTAAAAAAGCTCTGAAACCCTGCCTCCATTTCAAATCCTGTCTCTGTGAAAAGGGTTTTAATGAAGTTACATAGTGCACATACGGTTTAAGTTAAGGAGTAGAGTCAGCAGACTGGACATAAACAGACGTCGGGGCTCAGTCTTGAGAGATGGGACCGGCTCGTAGCAGAGAAACAAGCTCATAGCTCCCACTAATTCGGCGTAATGGTGAGTTGTATCTTTATGCACTTTATAATTGTCTTTATGCCGATCGTACCATTTTCGTCATATTTATTACGTCATATTTTTCGGCCACACCCTGAAGGTCAGTCCGTGAAAATATTGTCTGACACAAAACCGGTCCGTGGCTGAAAAAAGGTTGGGGACCGCTGCTTTAGGGTTTTCATTTATATCGTAGCAAAGTCCAAACTAGCCTCCAGTATTAATGCAAATCCCTCAGACGTACAGTAGCATGGATTGAGGAGGAGCAATGTACTGTTGTGATTAAAACCAGTTAAATCCACCCTCCTTCTTTCTGGTGCTTATCTGATCAGTGGAGCAACCAGCAAACCCCCCAGCATGGGATTTAATGTCAAACACAGGCCATAAGCCGCGTTCAATGGGTATGACAAGGATAAACATCAGTGGGAACACGCAATGTATTGCTGGCCTTGGCTGCATGTATAAAGGCAGCAGGGGTGAGGCGAGTGCAGCGTCTTGACATCAGCACTTACGTAAGTAAACAGGGGAGAGCCCACACGCTGGACCTCACTTACACTTCACACAGAGAGTGTGAGTGCAACAAAGAGAATGAAATTAGGACAAGAGCAAAAAAAGAGCGAGAGGTGGAGGCAATCATGCAGAGAGACACAAATCTGAGAGCCCTAGCATGGAGGTGCAGAAGGTGGGAGGTGTGTGAGTTTGCGGGACTGGTTGTGCGCGTGCGTGTGCGCTGTATTTGCCCGCTCTGCCGCCCTGGTGACTTCAGGTGTTATCTTCTTAGCCTCCAAACGTGACAGTGAGATAATTAGAAATGTTAACACTTACTGGAGCTTGTACTTCTATGAATTCTCAGTTTCTCTCTCTCTCTCTCTCTCTCTCTCTCTCTCTCTCTTTCGCCTGTCTACACACACACACACACACACACACACACACACACACACACACACACACACACACACACACACACACACACGCACACATACACACTCTCAAATGCTATTATCTCCCTCAGCCCGTGTTATGAATGACACACTTAAAGTCTGGAATGACTTGGCCATGCAGCAGTGGATCACAATTAACGTTAACACCAGCATCTGTGGAAATAATTGTCATAGCTCAATTGTAATGTGCTGATGACCCCTTTTCCCTACTTTTAATATGAAATACTAATTTTAATTTACATCTATTTGTACATAGGATTATTCATTTGTTCAGTGCAGTTGCAAATTTGCTAATTCATTTTAATTGCGAGAATCACTTGGTAATTAGAGTATATTCAATAAAGAAAGGTGAAAATGGAAGGATATACGTCATTACCTCATTATTGAATACACAGATGGATTAATCAGACTTTGACTGGACGATATGGCCTAAATCTTTTATCACGATATATCAGGTTATTGCATGTTTTCTGGTAATTCAATAAATAAATAGTCTACAATATATGAAATAACAACATGGCAATGGCAATTGTTTTGTATATTCCTGTGTAAATTAAATACAAGCCAAATGAAAAGTACTGAATGTTTTTTTCATTCCGTTAATACAGATAACATGCAAATAGGGCAGGGGTGTCAAACTCATTTTCACCCCGGGCCACATCAGCATCATGGTCGTCCTCAAAAGGCCAGTTGTAACTATAACACTGTATAAATCTAACTACTCCCGAACATAATGTTAAATAACTGTCTTTGTATTAGATTATTGTTTATTCAAGTGTAAACATATTGTACATGCATTTATATAAATGTAAAAATATATGTAAGCAAATGTCTCTGTTACTATGACAGAAATCCATTTAATTTGGGGTTAAGAAACCAGCATTACTAAATTATAGTAACTATGCAATTATAGAAGATCAAACTTAAAACAGAAGAAAATAACAAAGACAAAGATCAAACGCACGTTATTATATTAACTTTCTTTAAAGCTTTTTTGTCACAGTTAAGAAGGGCATAACTGGTCCAACAAATAATTGTGAGCAAATAAGAACATGCACGTGGCCTGGGGCAGTGGTTCAACTGGTCTGGGGCAGTGGTTCTGAACTGGTCTGGCTGCAGGACCCACCTTGACCCCTTAATGAAAAGCTGAGATCCAATGCGAGGAACATTTTTAACTTCTCAAATTGATTTAATGATATGGTGCAGTTTGAACCTGAGAAAGTACACAATATCACAGTATTTTTTTAAATATTCACTTTTACACTCAATTAAAAATCAAAAAGTGCATCTTAAGGACATGAGGTAATAGAACACACATAATCATTTTATAACTTCAGCCTCTTTTAACAGACTCAGTGTTTTAATGCACAAACATGAAATAAAAAAGTCGGTAATGAAGCTTAACTATCACAAATAGTCCAACGTGTAAACTCACGCAAGTAAAGCGTGTTGTGAACGCAGCATTGAGGAGTGTGAATAGATGGCACTTCGCTGCATAAAAAATCTCCTTCAAAATAAAAGCACATAAAAAAACTTCAAAATAAAAGCCCATGTAAAGGTCCGCGATTCACTGAAAAAGCCGTCGCGGGCCACATGAAATGACGTGGCGGGCCCCTTGAGTTTGACACCAGTGAAGAGTAATCAGATTAGTACAATACTTTGATGTAACTGAGTTTGAAATGTAAGTTTGAAATTTGAGTCAGCATGTGCAACGTAATTGTGTATTACGATATATATTGTATGATTTCGTCATGTTGCGATTCCATTCCCAAATTTAACTCTAAATCAGAGTGATCGTGGGATAAGAACAGTAAATTGCATTGTATATCCTTGAATAGACATAGACAATAGATATCTATTTTTGAGACAGTCAACAAACAGAGGCCGGTTTACTGAAGCAGGAGGAGGACACTGTTGAAATTCTGACAAATGTCTTGGCTCCAATGAAAGGGAGAGAGATACAGAGAGAGACATGCTCACCAGAGTGTTTCACATGGACAAATGAAAAGTGACAGAAAGCTGACAGAGGGATGACAACCTTGTTTGTCCTTTACTGAATGATCAACATGTGTTACGTGGATATGGCTCCCAAAGGTTGACACGAGGTGGCTGATACAGAGGGTTTCATGCTCCACTGGAATCCCCTTGCCTTTAAATTAGCATCCTAACTCCGCTTACTCAGCTAACGGTACAAGCTGTGGAGCAGTGTGTGAACACTGGCGATAATGAAACTGCTCACCGTCGACATCATTAAAGATAATCTTGGCTCATTTTGTGCTGGGACACATAATCCGAGGAAGATGCCGTGAACAACAGGAAGAGCTCATTTTGCCAGTGCGGGGTACATAAACGCCTTCCAACTGTCATCTCACTGGCTCCCACCACTCTCAATCCTCTGATGCTTGGTCGGGGGGGGGGGGATAAAGAAGTACTATAGGTCGGTTTGCGGGAAACAGATCCCAGGTCAAGGCAAAGGCTTGTCTGAAGGCGTCTCCAGCGTGTGTCTAATTGAGCGCTGTGTAGTTAATTGTTTGTGCGTGGGAGAGGAGAAATCAATCTGTTTTCTCACTGCCGTGACTTCTAGGCCCTAGGGTGAGAGACTGGAGCTGGCAGACTCAGACACACACATACACACACACGCACAGCTCTGCCAACAATGCCCCAAAACCATGCCTTGCAAGCACAAACTCACACACGCAGACCCAAACCCTTCCGCTATACTGGCACACACACACTCAAACACGCACATGCACACTCCCTCCTCAGAGGAAGAGGATGTGCATGAGGGGTTATCGAGTCAGGGTGAAGTCAGATCCATGTATCGATCGGCTACTTGCTGAGAGAGGAGTCAGGAACGTGAGACCTGCTCAGGTCAGAGGGCCGAGAGACATTGCGGATGAGAGACAGTAAAAGAGAGAGAGAGAGAAGCCTACAGCTAGCAGTGCTCCCCCTCACCCATCCTCTCTGAATGCAGAGCCAGCGTTCTGCTTTCACATGGATATTCATGGGAGCTCTACTCCGCTTCGTGAACATTAGAATGAGATTTCTTCAATTTGTAACTTGGGTCAGAGCCATATGTCAAATCAATGGGAAAGAAAGAGACGTACTAACGGCAACTAATTGTTATCCTTATCCTATTTATCTGTATCCATTGCTATAGATTATTCTATACTTAATGTTTAATACATACAATTAATCTACAATAAACCACAGTGTAGATTAACATACAAATGCAAATAATGATTCAATTAGCATATTCGGCTTATCAGCTCATTTGCATGTGTTTAGTTATCTTTCAGGGTGTTTCAATTTATGACTGAGTGCTACTGTAAGTGAATTGCTATTTGCATTTTAAATGTTTCACTGTGTGAGAAAAAAACAGAGCTTCCTTCGATGCACCGGTCTTCTCCACGGAGCAAAAACGGTTGTGCTAGTTTATGAGGGGGGGGGGGGGGCATGAAAAGAGTGCCACCTGAATAATTTACTTTTCCTTTCAATGGGATCAGGGCATCGGCTCACATCTGATCTCATTTGAGCCACCGCACCTCTGTTCCCATTGGCTGACAGCAGCTGGTGGAATGCCTGTAAGCGCCCCCTTGATTGGTTGAGAGTTATTTATTTTCATTCAGTCATAAACTCTTCAATTATTGATGGGAATGAAGCAAACTGGGATCTGATGATGAGATGAGAAAATGGGATGAGAACTGGAGAGGGATGGAGGCAGCATGTGAGTACAAAACAGGCGGTGGGGGGTATGGAGTGGCAAAGGCTGCAGAGAGATATGTAGAGGGGGATGGGTGATAAGGTGGATGAGTACAAACAGTACTATCCTTCAGTCGGATATCAGCAGCAGACGGACGCCACGAGATGTCTGTTGATTCATCTCCCTTTATTCGCTCGGTTCTCTTTCTCTCCCGAACCTTTTTAGCCGAACAAAGGCAGACGGAGGGACTGATTCAGAGTGACCAGACGCCCGAGACTCCCGGAACAGAGGGGGGAAAAGGTCACATGAAACAGGAGGCTCCATGGAGACCACCGACCAGAACGAAACGTTTCGATGAACCGATGTACTCAGGCCTCCGGGGACAGGAGGAGATGGAGAGAAAAAAATAGTATAGAAAAAGAAGTGTGGGTGTAGAGCTGTGTGTACATTTACAGGTGTGTGTCAGGGTGTACATGTGAACAACTGAAAAATACACAAATGTGTGTGCAGGGAATGCATGGGATTATTATATATGTGTGTTTTTTCTTCTTCTTCTGTGCGTGTATACTAGCCTTAGACTATGAGCAGTAGTGGGGGAAGGCGGTCGGCTCAGACCCTCTGGATCCTCTCCATGCACTAATGGGTGTTCACCTTGTGTGGATCCCGGCAAAGCGTTTCCAGCATCGTGCTGTTGGTAATTAACAGAAGCAGGCAGTGGAAAGCAGCACCTGTTACAGCCTGACTGACTGGGGCTCTGAGCTCTGGGCTGTGTCTCCCACTGCTCCTCTCTAATAATCAGACCTCCGCCTCGCAGCATGAATGCATGCACTTGTGTGTTTGTGTGATTAGTTGGGTTTTTCATAACAATGAAAAAAGAGGCAGATTAAGAGGAGGTAGGGACAAAGGAGAAGATATTCTACAAATACTTCAGTAGTAATGGTAGCTCCACACATTGCCTGAGGCTCTGTGTGGTTCTGAGTGTTCTTTCCAGAAAACGAGCAGGCTGTTGTCAAACATTTACCTGTCGGGTTCCCAGACAGCTGAGTAATGGAGTAATGCAAAGGCTACTGTGTGACTTGATTTTACCCTTTTAGTATGAATGTGTAAACAGTCTTTTTTTGCCACCTCCGTTAAGACTTTTTTTAAGCTAGGAATTTCTCTGTCTCGGATTCAGTTGTTTCAAATTGCAAATACTGATAAATAAATGAGCATTAACTTGAGAATTAACTAAATTATACGGCCGCATGCTGTGTTTGCGAGCGCTCACATATCTGAATGGAGACTTTTATTTCTCCTGTTTTTCCTGAGTAGCTATGAAGGCTGCTACTGTGCTGTATGCATGTGGGACAGTGTGCCATCATATGGGGGGCGGGGGGGGGACATATGTGTGTGTGACAAAGGTAGACAGAGGGAGGAAGCGAGACAAGAAGTGAGTGACAGCCATGTTTCACAATTGGGGCATGTCAGCCAGGCCTGCTGTGTCAGAATCTCCTGATGCCGACTCTGCCTATCCTAAAGCTGGATAACCTTGGCAGGCAGATTGGGGTCACTACTATCAAATTAGATATATCACTCTCACAAACACACCCACACACACACACACACACACACACACACATCGTTGCACACAAATCACTCCGACATGTGTATTTGGATAAGGTAGACATGTCTGCATCTGCATAAACAAGCAAACTTGCTGTGCTCTGGCAATGCACAACAAAACCATCTGGATGACTCCAGACAGATATCGAGGGCCAAGGAGAAGTTGAGAGTTTGGTAGAATTGCTAAAGTCGTCCTGAATTGAGTTCTCTACTGCCCAGCTGTCACAAAGAGAGAATGCACTTGAATGCAGCTGATAGAAATCCAGATACACATCTGAGGTTTAATTAATGTTCACTCACATTAAAAGCCAGACCCATATGTACGCTCATGAAGCACTTTGAATGCAAATGTGTGTGTGTGTGTGTGTGTTTGTGTGTTTTTGTGTGTGTGTGTGTGTGTGTGTGTGTGTGGGGGGGGGGGCTCTGACATTAGGAGTATTGCTAATAAACAGCACTCTCAAGCTGTCGTGCCAGAAATCCAAACCTTGAAAACAAACATAAAACTGGCAAATGAAATATCGACGTTGTCAAAAGGACATCATAGATTTTTTTTCTTCTTTCTTTTTAATAAAAGGCTGCTCTGCCAGCATTTTTGAAAACCTGAACGTTCTTACAAACACTGAACGCACCACAGCACAATAACAATGTTGGCTTCATGTTCAATGAGCAGCCTGCAGCACACTTTTTAAACCAAATGCATTGAAAGGGATGAAGCATGTTAAACTCAATATCAAGTAAAGAGGAGGAAACAAATCATTTGGGCGAATAAGACACAAAACACAATATCAGTGCATTACATGTTCCAACTACTGAAGCAGGGAACGATCAATATCTGAGTTCAAAATGAAAATGAAAATGTCTTAGTTTGGTTTTTGGTCTGTTGGACCCTCCTCCAACTTGCTCCACTGAAACCAAATCTAAACCTGGGCAGAGGGTGGCTTTCTGAAGTTGTAAGTTGAAGATGTGACGGAATAATTAGTTGACACAAAAGATGGATACTTTCATTGTATGGGCCTCAGCAATGAGATGAAAAGAATGTCAACCTATTTTTAAATGTCACTGTCTCTTTTTGTTCTGAATCCCTGCTCTACTTTGTGCCACAGATCTAAACTGGGTCAACATCACATGTGGCGCCCTGGTGTGTGTGTGTGTGTGTGTGTGTGTGTGTGTGTGTGTGTGTTTGTGTGTGTGTGTGCTTCAAGACATCATCATGTGCGCGTTACTCTACACTGACATCAACACTTAAAAGGGGGTGTCTACAGTTTGCAGAATTTGAAAAATATAAATAAATTAGTTTTTTTCCACACATAATTATTGTCAATTATGAGTGAGCATGAATTATCTGCAAATTGTCTGTTGCTGTGCTCATTATTAGAGAGAGCTGTGGATAGGCGGGAGTGTAAAATGATTGTGTCTGTGTGTGTTTGTTTGGTGTGCATCCTCGTGTGTTTCAACAAAGCGTGTCTTGGCTATGGTGAACCGTAGCGCAACAGTGAGGCGGGGGTTGCCCTGCTGGAGCTTTCAGATTAATAGATAGACACTGATAATAACACACACAACTCACAGCGCTTCTGTCCTTAATGAAGATGGATCTAGCCGGGGCCTGGCGGTGCACAGGCACTCGGGGTGGCAGCCTGCCAGTCACAGCCAAGTGACATCTGGGAACAGCTCAATGCAAAGGGCGGGAGGGAGCAAGATTCACCAGAGAGTACAATTTCATAACATTATCATGTTATATCATAATCCATTGTTGGTGGCTCATAAGATTAATGTCAGGGCCGGCAGTTATCACTCTTTGTGTAGACTTAATGGTCACAGTGAATTATTCATTGCCTCCTATTGATTCGCGACGCAACTTGTGCTGACAAAGTTGACAGCCCAGGTTGACTGATATGGAGTATATCTAATTTGACTGTGAGGCTGGGACGCAGGGGAGAAGGAATGGAGGAGAATGAGTGAGAGGAAAAGTCAAAATGCAGAAACAAGAGGAAGTTATGCGTCAGTGCCGACAGATGTGGCTGAACTTTCTGCGTCTTCTAAGAGATTTCTATGTAATAAATGTATTTGTCATTACTAAATTGCAATTTTCAGGCTGAACTGAATACTTTTTCAACTGGTTAGTGATTGGCTGTCAGACTGGGTCAGAGGTTCCATCCCTGTAAGATAGTAGATCCCATTAGAGCGGGGCTGCAGCCAGTGTTTGTGGTAGAAGACAGGTGGTTGCTGAGGTCACTTCCTCTGGCAGCTGTGGCCGGCATCACAGGGCAAGCATTGATGGGTGGTGGCGTTGCCTCCTGTTGCATCAGTAATAATGAACAGTGACAAGCTCTCTGCCGCCACAATAAATCACTGGCCACACAGGAGACAGTGAAACCCGGGCCGGAGAGCACGCTCTGTCTGCTGCGTGGTGTCGTTACTGCCGAACGGACTGACTGACTGACTGGCTGACTGACTGGCTGGCTTAGGGCAGACTATCTCTATCACTCACTCACCGATGAGCCCACATCATCACACATAGTCGGCCCCCTTTCAGATACTCAGGACTCCGATTAGCAAGTACATCTGTCACTTGGGAATATTGGACTCTTACTGGCTGCTTTATTGGCAGTGAGACCTACTACTGTTTCAGAAACATATAATAGTTCAAGTGTAGACTCCAGAGATGAGGAGGCATGTAGGTTGGGCTTTGTGGGGAACTGCATCTGAGGACGGGCGCTGGAGCAGGAAAAAGTGGTACAGGAGTGTCTATTGAATAAAGTGAGTGGGGATCTCTCTCTAGCCCCTTCCTTTTCCCTTTACCTCTTTGACAGCCACTAGCCGTGTTTGATATCCCTCCGCTGTGTTCTGCAGCCCTGCAGATTCCCTTGTCTAATTTGCATTCCCTTAAAGCACACTTCCATTAAAGTCTCCCCCTGTTTTTTGTCTCTTCCCACTCTCCTTCTGTTTCTTCAAATAGGTATTTTTTTTTTTCTCCTGGGTTGCTGTTTTGGAAGGAGCCTTATTCCCTGTTGACTACACAGCCTATCCCCGCTCTCCCTGAGTCAGTAATCAAACACATTGGCCCTAATACACAGGCCATTACAAGAGCTCTGATGTTCCATCTGCACACAGCCGGCACAATGGTGTCATTATATAAACAGCCCTGCTGCTGCAGCCAGCGAGATACTACCACACCAGAGCCCCGGCCTTAACTGACCCACCCCAGTAAATGGAGAAGTGTTGGGATGAGCTGACCTGAATGTGTTTGTGTAGTCGCTATCTTAACAACATTATCCATCCTGAATGGATGCTCTAGCGTTAACAGTACAGTTCTCACTGTGACCGAGAGCGTGTGGGCTGTTGAGCATCAATGCAAATGTAATAGAGGTTGTTGTGAGGGAATAATATCTAATGATATTATGTTGTCTTTGCTAGCGATAGCCTCACCAAAAAGGATTAGAGAGATTAGTGATTGGCCCAACTGGAAGATAACATTGAAGGGGGTGGAGGACGGCGGTACACAAGCTGGTGTCTTTTTTTTCCTTTTTTTTTTTTTTTTTTGCATTGACATTGATACGATCTTGTTTTGGCATCTGCTAACTGTACAGATGTGGAATTGTAATTTTCTTTGGAAAAAAATCTGTTCGAAAATGTTAGAGTTGTCGGACATTAATTAAATGCTAAAAGGGCATACTTCCTGTTGTTTTGAATTCCTCAGATAATGATGTCAGATTGTGCCAGCCGTTGAACATGCCATTTATTTGCACAGTGACTGAAGCTAACTCTTTCTCATAATCAGAGTAATCGGATTCCATGCGCTCCGTTAATAAGGGATTTTAACACAAACACACACTGCAAGGGGAAGTGTGTCCAAATCATCTCTCTGGATAATTTGAATAATCATTGAATTAAATTCCACTGTCATACCTCAGCATCCTGGAAGGCAGGTTTGACAGTAAAAACACAGCCGCCCACTCAGCAAAGCTCAGTCACAGATGGCGATGGTAATGATATTTCATCGTATGTCTGTTGCGTTTCAAAAGGAAAAGGAGAATAATTATATTCACTTTGGCGAGTGATTAGTTTTATGGAGGTGAAGAAGTAATTAATGAATTCTATTTCATCCTCATTTATTGTTACACTCCGTTGTATAGCTCCCTCTTGCCCAACTCAAGAGAGTACAAAAGAGTATCGAGTGTGACAAAGCTTCAGCACCGATGAGTCAGAGGGAGAATTACTTAGAGGCCCCCAGGCGAAGCATACGTTTTTGTCGTTCTCTGCAGTCTCATCAGACTCTAATACTACATGGCTAGCCTTCACTGAGTCTAGTGATACTCTGCTCTGAAATAAAGTGCCTGTCTCAGACCTGACTGAAAGCAAATCCCAACAGCATTTGAAAAATAAGTATTTGTTTTCAATTTATTCCAATTTAAGTGGATGTTGGAAGTTTATCTAAAGTGAAATTTTACTTGATTACAAATATTTAATGCAGCAGTTTGCATCACTTTTAGATTTGTAAGTGAGATGTGATTGCCATTCAGTTTTGCACGCTCGAATGTGTCGGTTGCTAGGAGGCAATCATTTCCTTCCTAGCGGGAGCTTTGCTACTGAACCAACTATTTGTTGTTGAAGCATCTGAGGCATAAACATCAATCCTAATAGCATAGGAAATGCTGGTGCTTCATCTCAGGATGCAAAGAGTTCTCTTTGCATGAAGCAACAGACGGTCACAAGTTATGACTGTCAAATCTTTAAATCAATCACGAGTGTTTTCCTAACCAAATAAATTTGCGTGTTTGTGTTTGCACACTCCCAGCTTTGCTACCCATTGCCCTGCATGATTTTCACTTGTTCATACAGCGTACCTCATCTTCAAATATATTGAAATGCAAATCAAGAACCTTGTGTCTGCAAAGCGTCTTTGGCAAGCTCTTAGTAAAATGTTTCCTTTTCAAGCTGCAGTTGTTGTCCAATCAGCAGTGTGGCTCTCAAGCTTTCTGACCACAAGCTGCTCAGTCACACACGCACATACACGCGCCGAGTCGACACACTTATCATACTTGTCTCTCTCACCTTGATATCAGATTCCCCTCGGAGGGGGAAAAAATGAAGAGAGAAAGCCTGGAGCTACACCAGCTTTTCTAATTATGCAGCAAAAACTGTCGACGTAACCTCTTTGTTCTCCTTCCTTTTGATTCCGGTCGGATAATGTTCCTAAATGCCTCTTTCTTCTGTACAGATATAATTTGCGTGATGGGGTGAACATGAATGGTTTCCGTGACAGACACACACATACCCCCCACCCCGTATTAAAGCAAACAGAGTCTTAATGATCATGGTCATTATCATAATGATCCAATAGAAGTGGATAATAAGGTTATTTGCGTTGGATCAAGTTGGAGAAACAGAAGGTAGCGTCCCAAAAAGGAAGACTGAGCCACTGCTTCCTTCAGAGTGCCTGTCATTCACTTCCTCTTTCCCAGTGCTCGCCCTCCTCACCTTTCCACCAGTGTCGGGAAATTGTCATCCATCTTCCCATTTTGTGGGCTCCGGTCTCATAGGGGTATGATATTCCACTCTTTTAGAAGAGGAATAGTGATGATAATAATTGTGGATGTGATCAGCGCAAAAAGGTCAGCATCTTGCCTCGGGTGGGTAACATCCACCAAGTAGGGAGAGCACGGAGGGTGAAGACACCCATCTCACACTCAGCAATGACTCCTAACCTCCCTCCCTCCAGAGGCAGACTGACTCACAGACACAGGCAGAAGAAACGCTTTCTCCTTTGACTTTACTTCCTGCTTTCTTACTATTCTTTGCTGTTCTCACTTGGCTATTTTCAGCAGTTTTTCCTCCCACTCTCATATTTATTCTCGTTATGCAGAAAGTCATCCTTCCCTTAGTTTGTTTGTTCCTCACTTGCTTTGCTCCTTCTGTCCCTTGTTTATTGGTTACTCAGGCTGCGTGATGCTTTCTCTCTTTTTTGTTCCATCGTTCTTTCATTCCTTTGTTTTCTAGTTTTCCTCCATTTTGGCCATCACTACATCCTTCTTTCCTCTATTCATTGTGTTCTCCCTTCTCACCACATTGAAATGAAGTGTTGTGTAATGCTGGCTTTCTTTTTTGTCACAAAATGAAATCAATTTATCCACTTTTCTCTCCCTCCTTCCCTCAATCCCAAACCTGCCCTCCCTCCCTGCTCTTTCGCTAGCCCTTCTCATCTTCTGAGACCACAGGAGAGCTATTGTTGAAAAGTACGGACAGAAGCACAGTAAGAAAAAAAAAACAAGAGGAAAGACAGATTTTTCTTATTAAAACCACAGAAGTTGGAGAAACAGCCCGTCACTGCACAGGAGGGGATCACTTTTTGACCATTAATAACACAGCGAGAATGGGGGGCGGGGGAGGAAAGACCGTGAAAGAGCGGCACCGCCTCTGCCTCTACGGCACCACATCACATGTCTACTGCTATTTGTTTACTGCTTTTCTACTCTTTCTTTGTCTCTTCTGCCCTCCCTCTGAGCGTGTCCTTTTCTCTCAGCTTCTGGTCATAGAGGGTGGTCGCAAACAAACACAAATTAAGGCACAGGCTTCACTAGTGCAGAGGTTGTGTTTGTGTGTGTTGTGCATATGATTGAAATAAACGTTGGTGTAAAGAGCAGCTGCTGCGGATGTGCTTTGTACCCTGTTCTGCTCGCGTTCTTTCTCCCTCTTCGCTGTTTGCCCTCCCCTCTCGCTCTGTCTTGCTCGTACTCTACGACATCCAACATACTAATCCACACGGCGACACCCAGGCAGGTCGGTGGCTGCGGGCCGGGCGTTGCCACTGGGGAGGAGGGTAAATATCAGAGAAGGTCAGGAAGAGGAGGGGCTTTGAGAGGTGGAGAGGAAGCCAAATCAGTGATGACGAAGAGAGGGGGTGAAAACACCCAGTCACTCAGGATCTGCCATCTTGGCTGCCAGGAGAAGAGAGCTTTGCCATGCCTGCATGTTGATGTGTGTGTTGTTGAGTAAACATTCAAAGATCAAAAGATTACAAAAGTGCTTGTGGTTTTCTGCCAGTGTTAGAGCTCCAAATGTTTAATTTATATTTTGAGTTTAAAATCCAGATTAGTATTCGGGTTAAAAATTCACAATATTTACTTTGAATTTTTGCTTTAATAGTTTTATAGTAAGACACATTTTCACATATTCTGCGATATGTGCTCAATCCAGCATCTGTACGTTTCATCACATTTTATGGCTGAAACACATTATGAAATGAAAACATTTGAGTTTGTGTGTGATTAAGCATGACATATTTGCTAGCGTCGAATATGTTTGGCTCTGAAAAGGTCTGTTGGCTTGTCAGCCAGGGACAAATTAGTCGAGTTGGAGCCGTTAAATAGTTAGTTGGGCTGAAGTGGTAATTGTATGGGTTCACTGAAGATGATAGGGCTCAGAATTCGGAAATGAATGAAGTAATTTAAAAGTCAAAATAAGTTCTGTATAGTCAGACCTGTGTGTGTGTGTAATGGACCCGTACTTGTATAGCACTTTTCTAGTCTTCCGACCACTCAAAGCACTTTAACACTACATGAGTCACCCATTCATACACTGATGAGAGGAGCTACCATGCAAAGTGCCACATCAGATTATCAACCATTCATACACCGTAGGCGCAGCTACGGGAGCAATGTAGGGTTAAGTGTCTTGCTCAAGGACACAAAGACATGGGCTAGCGGAGCCGGGGATCGAACCGGCGATCCTCTGATTGAAGGACGACCCTGCTCACCACTGAGCAGGGTCACTGTGTGTGTGTGTGTGTGAGCGCGCGTCCGTGTGCATGCAAGCTTAATCTATTATATTATGCCCTCGTACAGTTTCAAGTTGTAAGGATCACTCAAATAAAGGAGATAGAGGGTTGGTGAGATCAAAGGAAATCCTCTAAACCCCCTTCAAAAAAAATATAAAATTGCACACAGATACAGACAGACACAGTCCAATCTGTCTGTTTCATCAGCAAGCTCAGCAGGAGGAGCTTTACCTCCAACAATACCGTCTCTACTGTTTTCTCTTTCAGCCCCCGGCGGGGCAGAACAGTTTCTAGAACAAATCAGAGCTAAAGTTCCAGATTATGATTTATTTCATTAGGCAACGGAGATGTGTGAGCCCTACGGCACTGCCGACAGAGTCACCGTTTTGTGTGCATGCCCGTACACAAACACAAACGCACGCACACACATACAAGACGTGTTTTTCTCACATGTTGAATACAGCCCCGTTTACAGCCCTAAAACATATGCTGCATGTCGGATTCAATCAAGCGTTCAAATGCTTTAGAGTGATGAGCTGGTAGTGGTAACAGCTGTTGCCATGCCATCCTGCACAAAATGGCCTCAGATCTCCCTGTCTGATCATTATACCTGACCACCACAGGGGGAGCCTCTCCTCTCCTCTCCTCCGCCTGCTGTGGTACCATTTAGTATGCTACACCACTCGAGAGCCATTCCGTTTTGTGCAGTTATTATCACATATTCCAGCGATGAATGCAGAATAAATTAGTCAACGCCGTCTAATTCAAATGCCATACGGAGAGGGGTGAAATTGAAAAACAGAACAGTGGAATAATTGCTCTTTATGAACATACAGTTACATAGAAATGTTTATGAGGCCCGAACCTCTCTGATATTTTTATCCCACTTTTTCTGCAGGATCACCCTCCGGGAGGGTGTAAGCTGAGGAAGTGCCGCCCCGCTCACCTGTGCCTGCTGACCGCCTCTTCACTCTAGCACCACCCCTTCCCCTGCTCAGCCCCCAACATGGCTCTAGCAGCCTGGATCATCTTCACCTGTGCTGTGGCTTTCAGCAACGTTGCTCCGTCCTCGCCAGGTGCGTAATGACATTATGTGGTATTTTATATATTGTCACATTACAAATGACTAAAATCATGTCTATTCAATATTTATTTATCTTTGTTCATTTATATATTCAGTAACACAGATTACGTTGTACTGCTCCACTGAGCCAACTTGTAATAGCTCCTGTTGGGTTCACTGTAACTGGCCTGACCAGGTTGTAGCAAATGAGGATGTAATATTTATACGTCAGCTACGTGATGGAGGTTGTAAGTATATTGACTTGCTGACCAGGCTAGAAGCACTGTACTTGATTAACCAAACGGCCTCTACAGGGGATGGAGAGAGCTTGTGAGTGTGTGTGAATGTCAATAAAATTTCTTGTCATCTTGATGTTAGTTGGAGCGTGACAAGAATATAAGGGGGAATCCGTGCATGTAATGGCGCCATATGTGTGACCTCCTTGAATGTGCCATGTACCATGAGAAATTTCATTGTGCGTGAGCTAGCCGTTAGCCTGGCAGCAGGTGACCTGGTTGGGCTGTAGTGATGCTGGAGGGTGTGTGTGTGTCAGAGGATGTGTAGGAGGGAAGGAACAGGGATTGCAGGGAGAGGCGGAGGACCAAGGCGGGAAGGGAGGGGCTGTTGGGTGTCCCGCTAGTGCCCTGCCACACAGACAGCGGCACACCATCTGCTGTATGCTCTCAGTGAGCTCTGTGCCAACTAGCCACTGGGTGGTGGACAGTTCGGACAAGCAGGGAGAGGAGCCTTAGAGAGACAGTCGCCACAGGGAGGGGCAAGAGATGAAGCAGGAGGAGTCGACGGAACCGAGGGAGGGAGGTTCAAATTAAAATGCGTCCGTGTACGCCTGTGTCAGCAGTGGCTTTAGCTTTCCCTCTGTGTAAGCTATGATTGGCCAGGTGCAGTTCTAATTTGAGGAGGTGATGTTTTTTTTTTCCATCTTAATTTGGCTGCATTTGTAACATTGAATTTGAGCAGCGTACGCTTTGTTCTATCGGACACATTTGGCCTCTGGCGATGTGTTTGTTTGTGTGTGTGGGTGGGTGGGAAAATAATCCAACTATCTGTGTGACCTGGCTCTTGGGGGGTATTAATAGTGCATTAATAATCAATTGATTGTTATCTGTATTCAGCCCCAAAACACTGGCGCAACATTCGGTTTGATAAAATTAAGAATATTTCTAATGGAATCTGGCACACGGGCATGCATGTAGACACATGCTCATGCACACCCACACCGCTCTGGTGCTCATAATGTTGGCAGCTGAATTTTGGCTGAAATGTATTCTCTTTATACTGTTAGTGTGATCAGAGAGCAGGGGAGAATAAGAAAAGGAAGCAAGGCATTTAGAGTCTAAAGGAAGAGGGCAGGGTTTTTGATGTGATGAGAGATGCCGAAATCACTCTCAGGCTAATCAGAGCTCATTTGGAAACCTGCAGGATCATCACACATGGCTTCACAGCCTAATGTGTACCTCTGCTCCTCCTCCGTGTCCCAACTAATCTGCCATGCTTTAACCCCACGCTACTCCTGGCTGCACATTCTAATATTTACCCCTAACACTCAAACAGTTATTCTCCTCTGGAAGCAGCTTTGTAATGCAAATGTTCCTAACCAGCATGAGCTGTGTAGACATCCTTCTCTGTCCCACAGTCCTCACTCACCTGCGCTATTATCTTGTTCAATCACAATTTCCCACTTCTCTTTTAAATGCAGTGGCTGTGTGAAACAAAAACAATATTTTCAGCAGTGTATGCAAACTGAAATTAACCTAGGAAAATAAGGTAATGTTCCTTGAAGTATACACAAAACTACTCCACCTGCCCAACCCGACAGGCTCCCTGATAGACTGACATGCAAACCCCGACAAATTGAATGTCCCGCTGATTCCACAGAATGGTTGAGAATGTACAACCCTTCATACGTAGTGTTGCTGCTTTGAAAGCCCATTAGGCTTGCTTAATGTGGCAGGCATTGCAGGCAGCTGCGCCGTACATGATGAAGTCCTGTCACAGAGCTTTCATTTAGCACAGCACAAGCATCGTTGTGTGTGTGTGTGTGTGAATGTGTGTGTTTGTATTTATGTGCACCAGTGGTGGAAGCTAGACCATAATAAGCCCCTTTGTGGGACATTTCAGTCTGTAATAATACGTGTAAGGTATGTTAATCTGTAAATATGTACATGTATGTCCATGAGTGCGTATAGCAATTCAAGTGAAATTGTGTGTGTGTGTGTGTGTGTGGGTGTGGGTGTGGGTGTGGGTATCAGGACAGCGGTGCCAGCTGACTAGTGGAATCTGTTCTCGTCTCCCCTGTATTTAAGCCTCTACTCTCAGATCAGTCGCGTGGAAAGGCCCCTGGTCCTTTAGTGCACACGCAGACATTTTTATCTGTCTTCCCCTTTCCTCCTCTTGTCTTCTGGGCCTTTTCTCCTGAACGGGAGTTATTATTTAAGGATTGGGGAATAGATTTTTTTTTTTTTTACACATCTTCTCAACAAAGTAGTTTAGTCTCTCGACTGTCCTTGGATGGTGACAATGTCTGAATGGAGACTGATCTCGATGCAGTATTTTGCTTTTATATAATGCAGGGATGGCTAGATATTTTTCACGGAGGGCCACATGAAAAATGCCACTGCACTATGCCTCTGCAAGCCAGATGCTTTTTTATGACTGAGCTGACAGTTATTTCGGGTCTAAGTGTTGCTCAAAGTAAATAACATAATACTTGACCTGAAACCACAGCCCATATTTAATTCTTGTACAGAGAGAGGGAAAGAGAGTAGACTTTAACTCCCGCAATACAACAATATTAAAATGATAATTTCAAAATTGCAACCTACTCACTAATTCATAAGAATTGATTCTCTGACAGGCTTGTAGCAATAATATCTCGAGAGGAGGCAATAAAGAGATAGTGCCGCTAACCTTGCTACTGTATGTGGACTTGGCTTCTTGTTGTTGTATAAATTGCTGAACCGCATATTGCTTTAATGTGTGTTTTGTAAACTTGAAGCTCTACACTTTTGAAGCTATCAGAAAAATTGAGCATACTTCAGGGAGAGCACTGAAGTTGTGCATGGTGTTAGCTGGACAGAACCAGGTGACACTAGAAGTCAATGAGGTAAAATTAACACGTACGTGCTGCACCTGCAGCTGTTAAGGTTCCTTATTCATCATACACATCATGTATTTGGTAAGCATCCTTCATTTTAACACCAACACAACAGCACAACAAATTGTAGCTACAATTTACTTTGACATAAGTATATAAGTTATAAGACAGACAGATGACTTACTTACGTTAATTTCAGAACAATAAAGACAACTTGCAATTTCAAGTTTCTAATAACTTTGTGTTTTATAGACCATCAGAACCAGCTAGTTATGTATGTGTTTATAGAGACAAGTAAATGCTCTCATTTTGTCTGAAAATGACCTTTGAATATGTTTTACTATGTCTTTTCTCTGCCATAAAGCTGAAATCCACGGGCCTAGCTGACACTAATTGCTAATCTAGAGGCTTGTGAATATTGCGGCGTATCATTTGGATTTTGCAATAATAAAACAGCTGTAGCCTTTTTTCCCCCGCTTTTCCCTCATCTCCTCTTGTGTGTGTGTGTTTTCAAGCTTTCGTTGCCTCCCCATCTTACGAGCAACAGTCTTCTCACTTCTCTCACTCGGCACTAATTTTCAACCAATCTCTCTGCTTTCTCTCAACACCACAGCTATTACTCCCTCTCTCTGCGTCATGATGTCCTCCCTTTTTACCGGCCTTCCCCTCCTATTCCCTCTACTGCTTCCATTCTTCGCCTCTCTTCCATTTTCTACCTTCTATTTCACCTCCTCCCTCTTCTGCCCATCGCCTTACCCTTCTTTCTATCCAGCCTCCCTCCTCGAGTGTCACTCCCCTGGCTCTCCTTTCTTTCCTTACCCTCTTCCTACTATCTGTTAACGGGACGCATCTCTTGTTATCATTTCCTCCTTCCTCTTTCCTTTCTCTCCCTTTTGCCTCTTTCTGTCTCCCTGCACCTCCTCTGCTCCCTTCCCAGTCCTGGTGGTTGCTGTGCTCTTCAAAGCCCTTGGCTGAGAGCAGTAGATCACAGAGAGGCCTGTGTGAGTGAAAGGTTAATGGTTGGCCTTTGAACACATATTGGTAGTCGGGGGCGGGCGGGGAGAAGGAGGGAGAGGCCGGGGCGGAGTGGCGGTGTGTTCTTTCAAACCTCCCTTTGAAGATGACGCACACTGCTCTCATGTGTCGGCGCCTGTATACAGGGGCTGTGCCTTTTTTGTTTATTCATTCGTTCACAGTGTTAGTGTACGTGTGTTTGTGCGTGTGCCCATTTTGTTTGTGTGTTTGTGTTTGCTTGCGGGTGTGTGCAACGGGGTATGTTAGTTTGTGTACATTGATTTGTGTACCGCACACAAGCTCCTACATGCAGGATTGGGGACTGTGTTCCTGTTTGTGTAGTCGTGTGATAGCTGCCTCTTTTCTCTCAGGGCCTCGCTACGTAACTTTGAGGCTTTGTAGCCGTGAAGGACCGTGTGTGTGTGTGTGTGTGTGTGTGTGTGTGCTGGTTTGGGAGTGCGTGCAGGAGTGCTAGTGCATCATGCATGTTGTGAGCTTGAGAATGTGTGCATTTGCTTTTTGTGTGTTTTATGGACTGCAGATTGATAATTACCAGTCACAGCTTACAGCTGAAAGACAAGGGCAGAGAATGTGGGAGAGAGAGAAACGCAGCAAAAGAGAGCTGGATGAGTCGGGAGGCTGATAAAACTGCGAGAGGGGATGAAAAAAGGATGAGAAGAGAAGAGTGGAAAACTGGAGGTGAAGGGTCAGGACAAAAGGGAGGGATGGAGACATGGAGAGAACAAGGGGAGGGTGAAGAGGACGGTTGGGGAGGGTAAATGAGAGTTTCCGGGTGGATGAAATTTGATGAGGGATCGAGGGATGTTGCTGAGGTGAAAAAGAAAAAACAAAGAGTGGAGGAAACATACAGTATGTTCATTGCACTGCAGGTGAACAAGATGGCATATAACAATAAGAGGGATTTAGTAGCGTTTTACAGCCAAATTCATTTTCAATTCATATGAAAAATTAAGGCACCGGAGCACTTGAAATGCTGCACACTGTCGATACCTACTGGCAAACAGATCGATCAGCTCATAAACATGCACAGAGAAATACAGCCAGACACACACTCTGTCCACACATCCAAGCCTTTGGCTTGGCACACACGGAGGTTAATTAAGTGTCTAATGCAGCGGCAGGGCTGGGCTTTGACACTCATCTTTCCTAACTGGTCTCTGGATGTGGCTTGCAACTCTTCCAAATGCGCACACACATCTTTCTGACAGCAGGCCTTGCATGGTGTACTCACCCAGTCCCCCTTCTCTTTCCTTCACACTTTATTTCTCACATCCCCTCCTCTTTCTTATCATTATATTTGCTTCAGACTCTCACCACCTTCCTAACTTTCCTCTCTCTGCTTCCCTATTCTCCCCTCATCCCTGTGGCTGCTTCCCTGCATCACCTGCAGTTTTACTCCACCACAATGTTTATATGAATCTAGGTCTGACTCACTGTCTGCTGGCCTGCCTCTTGTGATATGTGCTGGAAACAGAGAACAGAATAGAGTTGTGTTGGGCCTGTAGCACAGCTCCCGTCCCTCGGGACAAGGAGGATATTTTACACCAGGTGAATCTCTTACTTTTTAGGCAGGCTGATTTTTATTTTGGGCTATGCTGCTTTCCCCCTGCTGTGGCGCTTTTATTGCATAATTAGGCGCCAGGGCCAGCAATGGAGTTGTTTGACAGTATGAGCACGTCCTGTCTCGCCTCCCTCCTCAAGTTTGTGTGTGTGTGTGTGTTGCTTCGTGTCTCAGCGGCTTTTTAACCGCCTGTCTTGATCTCTCTGCTATGCCTGCTAGTTCCCCCCACAGCAAAGTTTGTCAACACACACTGAGACTTCTTGAGGTTGAAGGTGGATGAGCGGTAGGGCTTGTGTGCCTGCAAGAACTCTGTTGTGTGTGTGTGTGTGTGTGTGTGTGTGTGTGTGTGTGTATATGTGTATGTGCATGTGCATGCATCATTGCAAATGCATGAGTATGGGTTGCATGAGGGTGTGTGTATTGGGGGCACGTTAAATTCTCCTATGAATGATGTAATTTTATGGGTTGTGCTGTAATGCAGTTCAGTTAGAGGGCTGCTGAGGAGAGAGGCTGTCTGTGCTGAGTGGATCAGAACAATAGGAGGTCCTCGCTCCCACAAATCTGTCTGCCTCACTCCTTTATGTCGGTGACCTTGTGCCTCCACAAAGAACGATCGTCATGTTCATCTTCGGCCGGCATCTGGTTTGATGGTTCCTACCCTTTTCTATTGTTACCCTCTACCCCGTCTAATTTGCTCTGCCGTTCCTTTTCTCCCTTCCTGTGCGTTAGCCTGACTCGGCTCCATCACAGTGGATGTGTGTCATTTTGGCGCTGCTTTGTGTTCTGACCTTATAGCACGACGGGTGACTCCCCATACAGTCGCCCCTCATCTCATCTCCCCTGCCTCCTTCGCTTAGACAGGCGGAGGAGTCAGAGGAGATGAGATAGCATCCTAGCTTTTAGGCCAGCGTTACCCCGTTCCATCAATACACGCACGCACGCACGCGCACACGCGCACACACACACACACACACACACAGTCCCACAAACTCACACAGCCCCCACCCCCTGCACCCTCATGTTAGGCCTTTAGGTTTGTCTCAGGATGTCACTTTGTCACAACTCCTCAGCTTGACGGCTGCCTGGATTTGACAGTTGTGGCCGCATCGACTCAGCTTGTCTGTGCTGACAGGCCATGCTCCAGCGAGTCATTACGCTAACTTGCAGTGCTAAATGAGTCGCTAAGATGCAGCACTAAGCTGATAAAGTACTTGAGACATTGGTCGGGTTAATTCTGCACTAGAGAAGGATTCCCATCACTGATACCTCTTAGTTTTGTCCCATGGCTGTAGAATTAGGTGTTCTTTTTGCCACGTTTACTAAGGAACCAACCTGAAATTCATGAGGGAATTTTATATTTTATCCAGAGCTGACAGAGGGCAAGTGTAGATGTATGCAGTATACTTTAAAAGTAATATCCCACTACTATCTCTGAGCAAAAAGAGGATATACTCATCTATTAGCCTTAATGCCAAATTAATTTAAAGTCAATTTTAAGGACGGAGATATAACAAGAATCCCACTTCATCAGTAGCATGCCAAGTGTCTCAACTACAACTTGGCAAGAATATTCTCTTGCTTTGTGCTTCAGTGCCATGCTGGTGAGCAACATTAGGAGAAGACTGCTGGAACAGACAGATGGGCTAAGAGGGGCTGATCACATTTCGGCCCCCAAAAGACGGTCAGCCATCCAGCTAACAAGACATCCTTCGGGCCACAGAGCTCCACGCCTATAATCTCTTATTGTGAGTCAACTGCAAAGTCGCTATCATAGTCTCTGACTAGTGGCTACCTGTGACGGCAAAACTTCTCACCCAATTATTTCTGAGAAAACACGCTATAGAGTCTCTGTGCTAACTCAGTCGAAGGTCAAATGATGGTACAATCAAAGGGCTTTTATGTTTGAAAGCACACCGGTGATAACTGAATGTTCTTTATCATCATGTTTCAATGAAGAGAAATCTCTTTTCTATTCATCCTGTGAACTTTTCTTTTCAGAATTCTCTCTCCAAGTCAGTCTTGAAATAACAAACCAGATTTTCTTTTAAGTGCTGGTCACAACTCTTGGTTGCAGTTCATGTCTCCTCATCTCCAAATGATCTTGAAACCTGGCAAACGTGTGTGTGTGTGTCTGTGTGTGTGTGTGTGCTCATTTGAATGAGAATTGAAAGAACAAATATGTTTGTGCAAAGGCTGGCTTAGCGTCTTCAAAATTATGTTCTTGTCTGAGGGTCCAAACATCTATTCACCCTCAGGCTTTAATTACTGTGTGAGGATAATGAGTCAAATCAAATCAGTTCTCTCTTTTGCTCTTAATTTGTATGGAGCTTCTATTATGAAGGCAACCACTTCAGCCTCTCACACCAGCTGCCCTGGAGTGACACCAGGCCCCCCTCTCTCTGTGTGTGTGTTTGTGTGTGTGCGCGTGTGTGAGAGACTTCCGTCTCTTGCACACTGCCACGTCTGTGCATATCCACTCATGTAATTATCAAATTGGCTCATATCCCTATCAGTATGTGGGACAATTGGTAACCATGTCTCGCGGTTGACAGGTATTAACACAGTTTTATATACCACGGGGGATGAGTCATAGCCTCACAGTGTGGGATTAGATCCACCTATACATATGGCTGCTGCTGAAGACACTTTGTCATCCAGCTATTATGATTCTGACAGGCACGACTAAATGGCCACGTGTGAGTCTGTGTGCATCTGTGTGTGTGTGTTGGCTGAAGAGACCCTGAAACCTTAATGGATTCCTGCAGAGTGAAGGACAATCGTAGCCCATGGCCAGTCCAAGCTTATCCTCTGCTCATCTCATCTCAGCTCAGCTCAGAGCCAGCCACGGCTCCAGCTAGGCCTCAGGCCATCTGGATGATACACAACCACGTTCTCTCTCTCTCTCTCTCTCTCTTTCTCTCTCTCTCTCTCTCTCTCTCTCTCTCTCTCTCTCTCTCTCTCTCTCTCTCTCTCTCTCTCTCAAACACACAGACAGTAAGTCCCTGAAGTTAAGTCCCACGCTTGTTTGTGAATACGCCATTCAAAAATCTCTCCGCAAATCAATATCTAAGGTACATCCCTGCTGTATTTACACGGTGAATTCCACCTTAACCTGGAACATGTCAAACAGTGTAGGTGTGAAATATGATGCAGTATGCCAAAAGTAGAGAATTGCAGTGGTGGCAGAAATAGGCTAGTTACGGTGGTTGCTGTCACCATTGAAGTATTCTAGCTCAATAATGTGTGTGCTCAATTATTGCTAAATTTATACAGTAACAGTCGGGCCAAAAAAATAAATGTCTGGAAAAGTTAAGGGATTTAGGTTCATGCATCACAATCTGTGTGAAATTGGACTCGTGATGTTTCTTTTCCAATGTTTACATTGATTCAATATGGTCAAACATATTTTGTTTGAGCCTTACCACACTTGGCATAATACTATCTAGTCAGCAAGCTACAAACAATATACCAGACATAACAGTCATGGTAACAAGCTGGAATTATCTACACAAACACAAGCTGAGCAGCATAACTATCAGCAATGCAATGGCCCATTCTTGATCAAAAACAGTACAGAAATGATGTTATTAACACACCCCTGTTCTAACTCAACCAACAGCCAAGAACATAAATTAACTCCTCCTTGGCCTGTTTTGCCCAAGAGCTGAGCCCTTCCACTGAAGTATTAGCGCTCATTGGTGTCACAGATGGCCCTGAATGGCCAGAAATAGTTACCATATCAAGTGTGTGTTGTATATAAAGTATGTTTAACGTGTGGTGTGCCGCCTCTGATAGGGGCTAAGTGGAATGAGCATGATCACTCCTGGTGGTCCGCTTTAGTTTAACACTCCTCTTGGCTGACTCTGTGGTTCTAATAGCTGGCCAGCTGTACGCTGCTGTGTACTTACACCACAGGGTAGTTAGGAGAACAAGGCCACACACTGACACTGTGCATTGCAATCCCACTGTGACACCAAGACTGTGCATGCATGCAAGTATGTGTGCGCTTAACTGTGACCGTGCACACTCACCTGCCCAGTACGTCGGCCTATGTGTTAATTTGTTTGTGTGTTCTTTTTGCATTGGTGTGTGGATTTGTTTGTCTGGCCTCGCCTGCTGTTTGCATCTCTGCATGCTTTAATTAGTATGCGTTTTTGTATCTAGGCCTTTGTGATTTGGCACTGGCACTGCATGCTGGCGAGGCATAAAAAGATTTGAAGTCTGTCTGTGCTAGTCATTCAGCCTTAATGGCGTTAGTTACACAACTGAACTCAAGTCCCTGCTGCATAACTGGGTGGCATTTAGAAATATGAGGAAGTTCGATGGCAGTGAATCATGTAGCGCACCGCTGCGGAGCATGTCGGGGATGACTGACATTGACATTGACCCAGATGGGCACTGCTCCTGAATGGACAGCGGCTGAAACCTAAGCAGTGCTAGCTCAGTGTCAGGGAGTGAAAACAGCCCCGCTCTGTGGGTTTCAGCACTAACAAAAGAGGGAGAGAGGGGCTGACTCAGTGCCCTCGTCTGCTGCTCAGTCCGTCTGGCAGGGGGAAATGCGCAGTGAGAGCTTCAGTTCATAAAGAACTTCTAAATTCCAGCCTGCTTAAGTGGCACATGAACTGGTCTGTTTAGATATGACAGCGTGCCCACTATCAGCTTACTATGTGTCATGTCCTCCCCACTGACGATGAAAAGCAGAGCACAGTCAAAGCTCTCTGCTCCTTCAGGACAGCGGACAGCACCTACCAGTCTCTGATGCAGCAGTCATTTTCCCCCCAAAGAAGTTTTGTCAGTTCAGGACCATGGACAGCAGCTCTCACAGTCGCTGGCACGAGTCTCAGCACAGAGAAACACTGCCAGATGACTCACTCTGTCTCTACTTCTATTCTGTTTCTGTGCCCTTGTCTCCACCTGTGCAGGAAAGGAAGCCGGCAGCCATTTTGTCATTTGTGCTTGTGTGTGCATGCGTGTGTGTGTGTGTGTGTGTGTGTGTGTGGCTGAATAAAGAGAAGTTGGATAGGTATGCAGTTATGGAGAGAGCTGGGTAGACAACAAGTGTCTCTCTCAGTGCCTCTTTGCAGCCCTCTTTCATGCCTCTCAGCTTGGCTCAGCGATTAACCCTGAATACCTCGCCGTCCCTACTGACCCATCTCCACATAGAGCCCCGCTGCTGGTCACAGCGGTGCATTGACATGCTTCTCAGATGGCTGATTAACAACAGCGGCTGTGCAAATGGTGTACACACCATAGGTGAAGGTGTACAGAGACACTAATTCTCTTTCTTGGCTGCCTCTACCCTGACTTCCTCTCTTACTCAGAGTGAATGCTAAGGTGCTGCTCCGACACCCCACAGAGGTGGAGGGATGCTGAGAGAGACACACAGTTCCTTTTCAGTGTGGGGCTGAGTGTGATAAGCGGCTGCCTGGCTGTGTGTAGGAGTTTGTTAACATTTTAAACTCTCAGTTTGTTTCACAAGTCTAATATCTTATTGGAGAAACTGGTGCGGCTGAAAATCCCTCATGCCAATATGTGATCTGTGATGTTCCAATGTGAAAACTGGATTGCGAGGCTATGCATCAACAGTGCTGAAACGTTACTGCTCAGTGAAGGCGAGTCGATAATAGCTAATTTGTGTTATACATGAGGACAATGGGAACCACTTTCATTCCACCTACTCTTGTCAAATACTACACATCATATTTACAATGTGGTTGAATAATAAAGTGCCTCCTAAAAGTATTAAGGTTCATTGAATTATCAATAACTTTGCCTCTCTCCCTTTTTCCACTCCAGCTCTGAGCCGGTCAATGATGCCCTTCGGCTTGATGCGTCGAGAGCTGGCGTGTGAAGGCTACCCGATCGAGCTGCGCTGCCCTGGAAGTGATGTCATCATGATTGAGACGGCCAACTACGGACGCACCGATGACAAGATCTGTGACGCAGACCCCTTCCAGATGGAGAATGTGCAGTGCTACCTGCCCGACGCCTTCAAGATAATGTCACAGAGGTAACTATTGATCTGTTTGGATTAGTCAGACCCTGCTATTGGCCAAAGAAACAAGATACTCTCACAACATAATTCCTCCAGAATTTCCTGCTTTTCCTCCTGAGGTGTTGATGTCTTGTGTGAAATACTGAAGTCAGCATCCGCTACGTCTTGGCGAGACGTGCATGCCTTTGGTGGTTTATTACGTGCGTGCGTGTGTGTATGTGAATGTGTATGTTCTGGATTGTTGCGGGAGTGTTTGTTGGGCTTCCTACAGCTGCTCACTGTGTTTGCGCTCAGCATCTGCTTCCTCTGAGCTCAGATCAATGGAAGCCCTCTCCCAGCTATCCATCACGCATGTAATGGAGGCACAGGGTGCTAGCGTCGGGAGAGAGCAAAGGAGGGAGGGAAGTGGCAGCGGGAGGGGTGGAGTGGAGAATGGAGGGGGTAAAGAAGGAAGAGAGACTGATAGAAATGATGGGATGATAGAGTGAGTTCAGCAGAGATTTGAGATATGACGGGAGTAAAAGAGAGAGAGCACAGGGGAGAAATGCTGAAAGCTGGATAGAGAAGGATTATGTGATGAGAATGAGTGAGCACATGTGTTTGTGTGTGTGTGTGTGTGTGTGTGTGTATCTTTTCATCTGGGTGTTTCTCCGGGTGTGCTAATGTGAGAAGGCATGCAGCGATGCGGTTTAGATATAGGTATTATGTGCATGTGAATGTTGTCCTTGTGCATGTGGCGGTGGAGTATTTGCCTGAGCCCCTCGCGTCCTTCCCTCTTCTCTCACCTCTAATTGCTCCCACTCACAATCCCCCAGGAGAGGAGCCTCTTACGTCACTGGCCCTCTCTCTGCCTCTTACCTCCCTCCTTCCTTCTCTCTATCCTTCATCCTTCTCCTTTTCCCCGACCCTCATTCCCTCTCCGTTTCCCACCTCCCCTCAGGTGCAGCTGTCACATGATCTAGTCTAGTGTGAAATTACTCCCTTCCCTACCGTTCTCCTCATCTTTCAGAGCCTGAAGATGTTTTTTTTGCATCCGCTCCTCTTTGTCTTTCTTACAATGGCACTCGTCGTTTTTTCTTTTATCACTTACTTCCTCCACTCTCTCTCTCTCTCTCTTTCTCCCTTCCTTCCCCCGCCTGTCTCCTCTCACAGGTGTAATAACCGCACCCAGTGTGTGGTTGTAGCGGGGTCGGATGTGTTCCCAGATCCCTGTCCAGGGACCTACAAGTACCTGGAGATCCAGTACGAGTGTGTTCCCTACAGTGAGTACTGAGACCCTGTCACCCTCCCCAAACCCCTCACCCCATTCGCCCACCCCCTCCCCCAACCTGAATCTCCCACCTCCTGTTCAACCCCCCGAAAACCCTCGTCAAATGACGTTCTCACACTTACACGCGCACATGTGCTCTCTAGGGCTTTTTTTTTTTCCAACACAAGCACAACAAAACATGACATACAATTATTCTCACCTGCATTCTCTCTCTTATGTTGTGCTTCTCTCTCTATCTTTCTCTCACTCTCTCTCTCACTCTCTGTCTCTCTCTCTCTTTTCTTTCTCTCTCATACACTTACAATGCACAGACACACACAGACACACATGCACGCATTCGCACAGAACGCTAAACCTTTTTTTCTTTATCGACAGAGCAATGCAACAGTCGCTGAGAGGGATTTTCACATGGGGGAAGGAAACACAGGGTCCGCTAAGCACTTCACACAGACCCACTGCAAACGCCCTTATTGGCGATCACAACAGTGTAACACACACCGCCCCACACTCACACACGGATTGACCCAGGGGCATGCCACTGCCTTTATCAGGTGCCAAACACCTTTGCTGTCCCTCTGATTTCCAATCAAAATTAAAATTGGGCGCAGTAAGACTGGGAGGCAGGGGCGGGGGGGCGTTGTGTGTGTGCTGCACCTCACAATAGGAATGTTAACACAAACAGAAAAGGGTTTATTTTAGACCACATGACCTGGAGCGCCACACATTTTAATGTCCCCATGGTAACGGCTGACTTCCACAAGGCACTGCTCAGAGCTCCGTGGCATGTGTGACATACATGCCCGCACACACACGTACAGGTCTACCTCACACTTGCAAAAGGGGGACACACAGTCGCTCTCATTCTTCCTCCCTCTTACTCGTCTTCCCCAGAGCAAGCATGCACACAGAAACCAAAGCACACCGCCAAGGGAGCAGACGCACAAAGATTATGTGGCGTTGTGTTGATCCTCATTCATGTGAAAATCTCCGCTCAGTCTCCCCTCCTCCCTTTCATGTATTATTACTCTCAGCATTGATCCCCTCACTGTGTAGGAACACCTGGCTGGATGGGAGGGGCACCAGACAGAAGCATAATTGGGGTGCAATGACGATTAAGGGTGTTGGGGTGGCGGGAAACTGTGAGACACGGGTCTGCTTGTGGGGAGGGGGCTGTTTGATTGATCGGGTGGGGATATGGGGTGATTCTCTCTGCTTTTTCCTCAGGCACAGATGTTGTGGCGAGCCTCGGGTTTGGAGTCGTCGACAAGCCGTTAACCTCCTTTCCTCTCTTCTTCCACTACATCTCATTTCTTCTCAGAGGTCTCTCCCTCATCCTTCTTTTGCTTATAATCTCTCACAGTCAATATCACCCGTTTCCTCGCTATCTGTATTGTGCTTTTCTCAATTTCACCTCCTATCTACACTTTAAAGTATTTAACCCTAGAACACTAACGTTAAAAATAGTTACACTATCACTAACGTCAGGTGAATTTCACCCGATATAATGTACCTGATAAAATATACTTCTCATCGAAATACATTCAAATACAACAATACAAGGCAAGTTGAAGTACTCTTCTTTTATTTGACCCTATAGAACTTATCATAAAACGAAAAACAGGTATCACAGGGAGACCCTGAAAAAAAAGGCTCAAAATCTGGTGAAAACTTAGGGAATCGTCAATAAAAAATTATTACAAATATAAATAAAGGAGCTATGAATTTGTTATTTGGTCTACATGTTGGTCCACAGACAACACAATGAAAATAACGTAACTACAATCGCTCGGGTGAAAATCACCCAACGTTAGTGTTCTAAGGTTAATCTTTATCCATCAACCCCCAATTCTGTCATTATTCTTCTATTTATACTCTCTGTCCATCTAACTGTGACACTTGTCATTCTATTCAGTCTCTTCTGCTGTCTCTTTCTTATTTTTCTGTTACAGGTGGAACAAATATTCAAATATCCAACCATCCAGGTCGGATGGAGAGGCTCTTCGAAACTCAGGGACTTCCGAGCACCTCTCTCTCTTAGTCTTTGCCCTGCTCTGCTCTGTGCCTTTGTGCCCTTGGTTTACCTTTTGAGAGTCTTTGTTGAGTCAGGTTGCAGCCACAGTCACAGATAAGAAGTTAGCTGAGTTTCTTCCCATTGGGGATTTCTCTCTGGTGTGAATCTTTTCTTCACTGCCGCCCAAGTGGCAACAAGTGTTCTTTTCAAGTCTCCTCTGCCCTCTACACCTGTCTTTCAGTCGCTGCAGTCAGACTGACCCTCTCCAGGCGCCTGACTTGGTTGTTAGCCCTCTGGAAGTTCTGTGCTGTAGCTTAGTGTCCTGTATTGTTAAGTCCACGAAGGGCCAAGGTAGCATTGTGTAGTTATACCTGCCTTCTTCTCCTCATGCATTTTAACCTTGTTTTTCCCCCCTCTGACTGCACAAGGGAGCTTGCTCTCTCTCTCTCTCTCTCTCTCTCTCTCTCTCTCTCTCTCTCTCTCTCTCTGCGAGGCAAATCAAAGGGATGATTAAATAGCTGCTGACTTGCATTTTTCCCCGCCCTGTTTTGAAAAAAAAAACACTCATGATTGCGTCTGAAGTATGGCGTAGCTTAGAAAATTGGAAGCTGATCCCTCTATGATGAAAAGTCCTGCCTGTCTGAGTTGACAAAGAAGAGCCAATTACCCCTGTCCTCTGCCACTCTCCTCCGCAGGAGAGGCACGACTACGCTACACTCACTCACGCACCCAGAAAGAGAAACAAGTACGCGCGCGTATGCACACAACTTATACCTCGGGCTGCTCCACGTGTTTGTTCTCATTTGACAAAGTAAATACGACCTGACACATTCAGACTCAGAGCTGGAACTGTTCGTCCCAAAACCTAGTCACCGTCGCACCACACGCCACTCAAGTCGGCCACTTTTAATTACCAGGAGAGGGGGCGCGTTGCTCTCCTCAGTTCTGCCTCAGCAGAGATTTGTCAAGATTAATTGAATTTGCTGCTGCTAATCGCTCTGGTAATGCCCCATTGTTCACGTCTGGCTGGGAACGCTGGGCACTTTGGCATCACCCAAGGCCGACGCATGTTTTTCATCGGTTGTCTCGACAAAGAAGGTGAACAAAAGAGAGATGATGTGTTGAGGTCGTGTGTCATAGCAGGTGAGATGGTGTGCAGCCATGTTGATGACTGTGTGTGATGTTAGCGCCTGACAGGGCCCTCTATGTGCGTGTCACACAGGCGCCACGTTACCAGTCACCTGAAACGGCGAGGTGACAGCCAGAGCCGAGCTGACACGCAAACGCAAACACGCACAGACACACATCTCTGTCAGCTGAGCTCAAACAAGGGTCCGGAACGTGTGTGTTTGTTGAAGCGCGTGGGATCGCCTTGGCAAAATACAACGTCCGCCAACAAGTCAAATCATATCTCATCGAGCCAAAAAGCCCTGCGAGGCCTCCCCGCCACAAAGCATTGTTTTTTGCCAGCCAGAACAGAGCAAGACAAAACGGCTCAACAAGAACTCTCATTTTGCACTGTCACAGCCTGCTGTAGACTTCTGGGTAACATTAAGACATCACAGATACACGCACACAGTTGCTGCGTTTATTTACTGCAGTTGAAACCATACACTGCAGTCTTATAGCACAGATGTAAACTGAGTCAAAGTAAATCTACCCTGCGAGAGAACTCCACCTGCCCCCCCGCCCCTCCCTCCTCCGGGACACAGTGCTACATCATTATTGACTCCTAATGCTCTGTACTCGGGCCATCCATGCTAGCCATGCCAGAGCCATTAGACTTAGTGTGGTGCCTCTGCTACTTCATCAGCTATGATTTCTCTTGCTGATATGCACAGTGCAGGTAGCTGAAGAGCTGCCTGTATAAACGGCTACCGAGGCTGTGCAGTAGAGATTCTGCACAAGTAACTCCATAATCTGCACTTATACATTCATATTGTGTGGCTCTGCCACTGTTTCACTTTATGAAAATTATTCTTACCCACACATGTATTCAGCGCTGCCTATTCATTATGAGACATCGCTTTCTGGACACTAAGCCGCTGGAAATAATAGTTGACTTGTTGGGTAGAGTTTGTCGGTAGAAGGAATAATGGCATTGTAATATGACAAGTTTTCAGGGGAAGAAAAGGAATCACTTTGATGTAGCTCCTAAATGCTTGGTGAATGAGAAGCAGGCGGCTGTGCTCGGGCCGTGGAAAGGGATGAATCTTTACCATGAAAGATTTAAAGGAAGAGAAGGAGAAAGGGGAAAGGAGAGGACGGAAGGAGCTGGAGAGGACACACTATCTCTCAGCAGTGTGAAAGAGACAGATGAGGCTGAAGATGTCCTGCAGTACAACTGTGTGTGTGTGTGTGTGTGTGTGTGTGTGTGCTTGAGAGTGTGTGTTTCTAGCTGTACTCATTAGTGTGGGAGTAATTGATAGGGTTGTAGAGAGCACTGAGCAGAGTGATTAAGGGGAGAGAGGGCAGTGGCTTATTTCTCAAAAGGGCCCTGAAAAAGAAATGCTGAATGAATCAGACAAACAACCAAGGTGGCCTTAAACTAACCTCCTGCTCACTGTGAGGACAGTTTGATGAGTTTCTGTCTCTTTTCTCTGTGCTTGTGTGTGTGTGTCCGCAGGTACGTGTGATGATCGTGTGTGCGAGTGTGCTTCGTGTCTATTTTTCAGGTCGACCAAGAGCAGAAGAAGTAAAGTCAACAGTCTGCCACCAATATTTGTCTTCTCCTTTTCTGCAGTATACAAGACATGTTCTTTCTTTTTTTTCTTTCTTTCTTTTCTCTCTCTTTTTCTCTCCACACGTCACTGCTGTGCATCATGTTCCTCCTGTTCAGGGAAACCTACTTAGTAGTCCATTCATGACATTTAGAATACACATTTTTGAGGATACTTGCATGAAGTGGACAATCTCTACTGTCAGTAGTCACATCTACGAAAAAGCTCCCTATGTTTGAGCTCTGCTGAATCTTGAATCCCCAACACCCCCGCAGTTGTTTCAGTGAGGATGAAAGCAGGATGCTCTCTGGTTTGTCTCTCCCTCCCCTGATCTTAGAGCTAATGATTGCACTCGCAGTTGGTGGCGGGGATGTAATGCTTTCTTGCCCCCTGCCCCAGCTTCACAGGACTCTCATCCATAGCTTTGTCATGTTTACTCCTCTAGGCTGAACATGGCTTCCATTCCCCGGTTCTTCATGCGGGTTGTTGTCCAGTTTGATCTTGGCACAAGATGATAAATGATCAGTGGTGCTGCTGATACTGATGCTGCCTGTGCTGTATCACTGGCAAGATGCAAGGCCATCCCCCACACAGATCAGGCTACTGCAGCTAACGCTCCCTTTTTTCCCCTTTTTATTTTGCTCACTATTTGTCTCTTCACATCTCTCTCTCTCTCTCTCCCCTTGTATTCCTTATTTATGGGTAGCCCTGCAAGGTGTCGTGACAATTTCACAGGGCTCCCCTGGGACGTCATACTTCCCTCGACACATGCATGACAATCACGCCCGCAGCAGGAGTCCACCAGCCACGTGCCTTTTGACGCGTGTCTTCCCGAGAGACACGCCGATCCACTCGCACACCGCTTGCGCCTCAGCAGACACAGATGAAAGGCGTGTGCCGCCACTGTGATGTGAAAGGCTGAGCTGAGATCCTTGCCGGAGTCTCCAGTTGCTAGCGGACCTCCCAGGACGAGGCAACTCAAGCAGGTGCCAAACAGCGTCATGGATGTGGAAGGAGCCACGCCTTACCTGCTGTCAGCAGAGGCCTCGGTGTGACTCAACACACCAACCTATTGATTCGTGTGTGATGAGCCCGCTCTAGACATTGCTCTCATCTCTCTTTTGTCTCTACCATCTTTTTTTCCCTCTCCCCCCTTGCCCCCCCCCCCCCCCCCCCCCTTCCCGACCGTGTCTGTTAGTTTCTCTCTGTGTTTCTGAGACGTTCCACTCTGTCAAGCCCTCCCTTTCCCCTGTTGTTTGTTCTCTTTTTCTTTGATGAGCCAGCATCGGTCAGGCAAGCCAGCAGCTCCCCATTGATTGGACGGTCGATGGGTTGAGTGTTTTCGCTGGCTTCTATAGCGAGCATCCTAACTCTGTAAATTGAGCAAAGCCTAAAGCGCCGCTTTCTTTAGACCAAGGAGCCGCTCTAATGTCAACACAGACTGTACATTGAGAGAGAGGGATTCATCAATCCCGCCGAAGACAACTAGCCACAGATATACATCCCCATCGCCACCTTCCCATCTACCATCTCCTCATCGCTTTCACAACCTTTCATTCTTTGTTTGCCTCCACAGCTGAAGAGGACTACAACACAGTTTCTCTCCAACAGGTTCCTGGAGCTGCACTTTTTGGGCGTAAGGGAAAGTGGGTGGGAGGTGGGGTCGAGAGTGTGTGGTTGGGGGAGGATTGTGTTGTTGGGGGATTATTGATAAAGCTGAAATGAAATGGAAATGGATTTAAACCCAGGTCAGGCCATTTCCCCTCCTCATTTTCCATTTGAGCCATCCTTTCTCTGAGTAGCCAACCATAACACAGACAGATAACTTGCTTTAAAAATAGAGAGTAAGAGAGAGAGAGAGAGTAAGAGAGAGAAAAGACAGCGTTTTATTTAATCTCAATTTTCTCTTTTTTCCTGCACCTGTTTTTCTTTCGTTTTCTTCACTTTCCTTCTCTCTCTTTCTCTTCTTTACTGTCTTTCTCCTTTATCTTTCTATCTCCTTCTTTCCACTTTTTCCGATGCTTGAATAGAAGTGGATCAAAAAGGTAAAGACCACAATGAACATAACAACCACAGCTCGCCCCTTCCTCCCTTCTCCTCCTCCCTTGTCTCCCTTCCTTCCCCCATATCCCCTCCTAACCCAGCACCTTGTGTTGTGGTCATGTTTGATGTTGATATCCTTCCCCCTTCTTTCTCGATCTCTAATCGCCTCCTCCCCTTTTCTTTCTATCTCTCTTAAAACTATAACCAAAACTCTAAAATCCTTCTAGATTTCCTCCTTGGTTCTGATGACACCAGCCTGACCTGCACGCATGCACGCACGCACACACACACACACACACACACACACACACACACACACACACACACACACACACACTTGCACAGACACACAAAAAGGCATCATAGGGGGTCTATGAGAGATAAACGAGAGATTAATATCATTCCTTTCCTGTACCAAGTACATCTCAGCCTAAATTTACAGACCACATACATTCATATCATCTCATGGATAGCAAATCTTTCCTCTCTTTCCATGCCTTACATTGCCTCACATACACCTGACAATTCACATTTCTCATTACTTTTCTCAAGTATCTGTCAGCTCATTTTGCTATTGCGATTTATTTGTCCCTCCAGAGCTAAGAAAAAAAAACACTCTCTCATTACCCAGCTGCTCCATTTCTCCACACTGTATCCCCTCCCCGCTTCTTTTGGTTTCTCAGGACCGATTCAAAGTTTGTTGTTGCTGTAATCTCGAAGCAAAACATTGTGTTAAGTTAACACAGTAACTGGCCAAAGTTGCTCTCAGTATCATTTCACAGTATCCCATTTCCAGGTGCTTCAGTGTCCTTCTCTCATTCTGTCTTTCTCTTCCTTTTTCAATTAATCACTCTTCCATCTAACTCCTTTTCTCTCACTGTCTCCTTACTTCTTATTTGTCTCTGTTTCTCATCCTCCTCTTCTCTTGCTCTTTCTCTCGCCTTCCTCTGATTGGTTTATCTCTCAGATCACATCTGGCCAGCACAAGCAGCTGCAGGCTCCTTTGAGCATCTCTTACACTCCTACTACTCCTCCTCTCTTCTCTCTCTCTTTCTACAGTTTGTCTCTGCTCTCTTTATTGCACATTCACTGTGAACTTGTGCCCCTCCCCTCCCCAATACCCATCCACATCAGTCAATTCCTCCTGTTTCCTTATGTGTTCAATGAGGCTCCGGAGGGGGAGGAGAGGGGATGGGATGGGGGAGGGAGGTGTATCCCCTGCAGGGAGTGCTCCAGCTTCTCATAATGGCCTGTCTGATACAGGCAGGCCTTCGCCACAAGCGTTCCTAAAGAGCCCCAATCAGCATGGCCAGGCACCCCAATCACTAGCTTCTTAAAGAGGAGAGATAGAGCTGACCCATAGCCAAGGTCACGGTGAGAGTAGTGGCCATCAGTGCCAGAGTCCCAATGAGCCTTAAGTCCCTCTCTCGGGTCCTCGCCCTCCTCAACTCTCTCTGAACCCCCCTACTTACATCTGTCTCAGCCTCAGCCATTTCCCTGTCTGGCCCCATGGCTGGATCCATATGTTGGAGGAATTAACTCCTTTAGATAGAACATTAATGGTTTATGGACCCCTTCGTCTGTTGTCGTGTCCATTTTCATTAACATTGTCTCACATTTTTCTCCCACCGCAAGCGGTAGAATAACAAATGACAAAACCATCCTCCTCCTCCTGCTTCCACCTCACCCAACTAGTTATTTTTATTTACTACTCTCCCTCCCACTAACACTGAGATGAAAACCCCTCTCCTCTGTCTGCACTTAACCACCTTAATCCATCCCTCCACTGCTGCTAAATACACTTCCTCTCTCCGTTTATGGCTGAATCAACATTCCAGACCTGTGTCTTGTCCGTGTCTGTCAAATGAATCCTCACTGATTGATTAGTTGATCGACAGATTGGGATTGGGATGACGTGCACCGTGTGGTGATGATGTCACATGCAGGAGATCCTGTTCAATGAATGTCCGATACTCTGTCAACCTACCTACTGTTAGGCTATTTTAAGACCATGTTGGCGTCAGCCGCCTTCCCTTCTTCCCATCACTTCCTCTGTCCCTTTTCTCACCCTGTTTGCTGACAGTCTAGCAGAGTGCACTACCCACATCATTACAGTATTTCATTTATCACTGCTGACAGGACCAAACTAGTGTCCGCTATATTTTTCTCACCTCCAGTCTGTTTGCTTCTAAAGAAAAAGGGGCAAGACAAGGAGGGGGTGGGGGAGTTACAAGGACAGAGCCATTGCTCACAAAAACAGCTCTCTACTTGTGATTTTTGGAAAAGTGAGAGGGAATAGGTGAGAAACCACTGCAATCGTGTGACAGGAAAGCACAAAGAGATCGCCGCGAATGGAGAGCGAGAGGGAGAGCAGTCGCAATAGAGACGATGAGTCAGGCTGCATCGCCTCATTAGGGATGACCCACCACACACAAGCACAGTCATGTGACCGAGCCAGTGCAGACACCCTGTTTAGTGACACAGGGAGATGGGGAAGAGTGTGGGGATTGACTGTACATGAAGAAGAACAGGGAGGTGAGTGAGTGAGACAGGTGGACATGAATATGAATCACAGCTTCTGGTTTCAGGACTTTTAGCACCTTCGGGAGGCCTGATTCGGATCGTGTAGGGTGGCAGCAGGCTAGGCTGGGCGAACAGTCAGTAGTCTATATTGTACAGCTCCCCCCCCCCCCATGTCGCTTACTGTATCTGCAGCCATGTCCAGACCAACTTTCCTGTCACTCAATGTCACCTTCCCTCCAACGCAGATAAGACTTTGCTTTCAATGGACGTTATCTCTAGCTGTTGCCAGCTTTTGGTCTCAGTGAAGGGTATTCTCTGGGGTGAATGTTTGGGTTGATAAAGGTGCCAGTTTGACACCTGCCTCTTCTGTGTGTGTGTGTGTGTGTGTGTGTGTGTGTGTGTGTGTGTGTGTGTGTGTGTGTGTGTGTGTGTGTGTGTGTGCGCTTTGTCCGAGAGTTTGTGTGTGTGTCCTAAGGGAGTATGTGTACGTCTGTGCATAGCTGTTTGACCTGTATTGTGTTTTTACTCCCACGACTTGACCCCCTTATATACTAAAAGGAAGCAGAAACACAATGGGAACCCCTTCCGCCGCCTTCCTTATTTCTCTCTCTCTCACTATATGTCAATCCTCAGCAGATTAACTCACTCCTAATTCTCATTTCACAGGAAATAACCTATTTACTCTTTCTTACCTCACTCCTCTTTCTCTCTTCTTGTTTGCACACACAGAACACGCTCAAATACTTTTCCACTCTTTTCTTTTCTCTGTCACTCTGTCTTACTTAACCGCACACACACACACGCACGCACACACACACACACACACACACACACACACACACACACACACACACACACACACACACACACACACACACACACACACACACACACACAGTAAGGCACAGCTACACACACTAATGGGCTAATGAATGCACATCAACATACCATCAGGAGACCCACTGCACTCTCATGCACACAAACTAACCTTAAAGCCCACTAACTGTCCAGCATGGACGCTATGCTCCACTCTGCCCCCTGCTGCCTACGTACTGCACCTGCCAGTAACAGGTGTGAGATTCAATTAGAGCAGCATGCTCTCAGCAGTCTGTCCTGTGAGCAGGCCATGACTGTGAACTGGGCAAAGGCTTGGGCCAGCAGAGCTCTCAGATCCCTGTAGCAAAAAAAATAACAACAAAAAAACAACCAAAGCACAAACAACCACGACGCCGCCACTTTAGAAACAGCTGCCAACCATTGGCAGGGGGTATTTAGATCATCAAAGTCTTACATTAACCATCACCATGGCGCTGTCACATCAAACGTAAAAACACCATGGATCGCAGAAGACAACCAAAATGAAAAGTCTAAATTTAGCCTAAAGCTGTCAGCGCTCACTTTTAATTGCGTTACCAGTCGATCACAAATTGCAGCGAGACACTAATGGGAGATATTTACTGTCATTTTCTGAAAAGTACTGGCGCTTTAATCATTTTATACTTCAGCCTCATATTGACAAGTAACAGCTGACCTGTGCCTGGGAAAGGGATTATGGAGATAAATAGTCAATTATTACAGCAGTATTTCCCTGTATGTGTGGCAGTAATTGGCATGCTAGTGTATGATAGCTACAGCCTGGGTTTTAATCCCTGATAAGGTAAGTTTCATTAGCCATCTGGCTAGTTTTTAGGGTAAAGAAGTGTTGTGTTTGCACTGCCTAATGTGTTCACTGACTGCAAGATTTCTATCTGCACCAAAACCAGAATTAATCTATTAATCTAACTATCTCACATAATCCCAGATGGCTCTTACTCCAGCTAACCTGCTCTAGCCAGACTAGGATAATGCCTAATCTCAAGATTTACTCCTAATGTCTAATGCCTATTGCCTAATACCTCATTCATACTGTGGTCATAATAGCCTTTTGTACTAGAGTCTCTACTGTTAGGTGAATTGCCTGCTCCGGCTTACCACTGCTATAATCGCCCTTCACAGCTAGCAGGAGAGAGAGAGAGAGAGAGAGAGAGAGAGAGAGAGAGAGAGGCAGAGTGAAGCGGACACAGAAAGAGCTGGTAAACAGGGAGGCAGCCGGGAAGGCTGGGCATCGTAGGTCAGAGTTAATGAAGCCCCCCTAGGCAGGGTTTGCAGGGTGTGAAGCATGGCCACTGTTTCTGTTTGGCCTGTTTGTGTGTGTGTGTGTGTGTGTGTGTGTGTGTGTGTGTGTGTGTGTGTGTGTGTGTGTGTGTGTGTGTGTGTCCTCATGGCCTGCGTGTACAGTACAGCCTGGAGGCCGCTGATGAGCTCTTTTGACAGCGGGCCCACCCAACGCTCAGTTCATTAGAATAAGCCGAGGCTCGCTGATCGGCAGCCAGCAGGGTTCGTATGGGAGAGGAGGGTGAGAGAGGAGCATGTAGGAGGAAGAGAAGGCCAGTGACGTTTGGTCTATGCTGTGCCACAGTGTTGTTGTGATGATGAGCACAATAGAGTACCGACTGCTACCAATTTAGGACAGGGCTTGAAGGTTAGGTGCAATAATATATTGGGGGGAACACTGTGGCGGGCTTAATGTAGTGACAGTAAATTGTATTGCAGACAAAAACAACTATTTTGGTGCCGTGATAAATTGTAGTGCATTATTGTCTCTTACTCACACGTTATAGCCAGCCAAGACACAGAACATTATGCCTCTTCCTCTAAAGCTCCAGATCAAATCCTAAACTATTATTTTTGCTTATAAATATAAAATATAATCATATTAACAGAATTGTATCAGAAAACACTAGTTTAATTACAATGTTTGTTTTCTTCTATTGAACAATGATAATTAAGGTTCAGCCATCAGTCCAGTGGAATATGCATACAGTATGGAAGTTTGTCTGCCCTTTACTGTACTGTACTCAGGACTCTACAGGGATGAATATACATTTTGGGAGGACTTTTGGCCAAAATTATGCGATTAAATTGACTGCACATTTTGTGTAGCATGCAGTTCTTTGACAACATAAACACACACACAGCACAAAACGCTGACCTCTGACCTTCTGACTGCCGCAGCAGCATCAGGGAATTCAACCCAGGTCAATGAGCTAATTTTAACGCCATCAGTTAGCTAACAGAAACCGCGAGCTAGTCACTCAGCAGCAACGGTTTGCATTGATAGTGACTGAGATGACAATATCATTATGCTAACTATGAGGTGTCAAAACTCAGCAACAGCTCAAAGCATGTTACTAGTGTTTACGTATTTACTTACTTACTCCTCTTTATCCCCAAAGGGTAATAAGGCTACAGGGAGATTCCTCCATCACATTTTGTCCTTGGCAACAAGCTGCATCTCTCCCCATGACGTGAGCATCATGTACAAGGCCCTATGCAAACAATGTTTTTACCAAATGCTACTTGTCACACATACACATATTTTAATTGATATGAGCTTATTATCTTATTAACATAAAGAACAAACCAATAAAAGTGCTTAAATTACATTATTCATATATAAACAAAAATATACCATACATTGTTACTTGGTTACATGGTCACTTTTTAGCTAATGATGATGAAGTTAAATAAGGTATAATATTTTATATTAAGGATGGTCCACATTCATTTCGGGACGAATCCTGTACGATGGTGAAAACGTTAGCTGAGAGCCATGACTAACGACCAATATATCAGTCGCACTGTATCTTTCCAAGCTGGAACGCTAGCGTTAATATTAATAGTTACTTTTCTTTGGTTGGACTGTAGAGAACAGGCTTGCATGATTGTGTTTCTTTTCTCCTTTATTCTACCTTGAGGCAGCGTGTTCCTAGCTTTGTTTATGGGTCACCTACATGCAGAGCCGCTGCATTGCTTTCTGCGTGCTGTTTATTTATCTATTTACAGTAGCGTTGTACTTTTGAGGCAGTGTCCTACTTTTAGTGGTTGTTTGTTTCCCACCCCTTAGCTTTCTGCTCAGATAATACCTCACCCTTTACACAGCTACAAAATGCTTTGGAGCACAACTTCAATTTTTTTTTTTTGCAGTGAACTCATGCTGTGTTCGGATTAATACAAATTTCATATTTATTAGAATTAGCCCAGATGTGAGTCAAGAAATGCATTGTTCAGCTGTCTGAAAGTGCCAGATTTAACCATTGCTCCCACTATTATGTCTTGTTCATATTGGCAAAGCAAACACCTCAGGCATTCCTGCTTTCATGGGAGCATTTTGGTTCGACAATGGAGCATGACAAGCCTCCTCCCTGTGAAGAGTTTGTATTCAGAGTGTTTGTTTATGCCTGAGCTTGATTAGATGCCTGTTTGGCTGCCGGTCTCAATCCCGGTTGGACACCCTCAGACAGAACAGGCTGATTCCTAAGTGGCCCAGCACCACAGATCACCAGCCACTAACAACAACAGCAGCACGACAGGCAGCGGAAACAGAAAGCTGGATTTCCAAAAGCCCGAAGCTGCTCCATTTCACTATTATGATTCTCCTCCTGCTCCAGAATCCATGCAATATTCAAGACAGTTTGAGCCCACACTGATCCATCACTCTAACAGTCACTGTGTGATAGCGTATGCATGCGTGTCAGTTTGTGCATGCATGTCGTGTACTATTCTTGTGTGCGTGTGTGTGTGTGTGTGTGTGTGTGTGTGTGTGTGTGTGTGTGTGTGTGTGTGTGTGTGTGTGCTGTATGTCATCTGTGTCCTATTGCCCCTGCAGTGTCCAATTAGTTCGGAGATACGTTCAATCATGCGGTGACCAGCAGGTGTCTGGTTCTGTCGCAACCCCAAGCCAGAGAGCCACATAAATAAGTTGGCAGAGGAGATGTGGGGACTCCTCAGCTGTTTTATTTTGTAGTGCCTCCAACTACCTCTCTCTCTCTCTCTCTCTCTCTCTCTCTCTGTTGCCACTACCACTGTGACGTCAGAGTGGTGAGGATGCCAGCAGCTTTCCTCATATATCACCTGATGTGCCCAGTGTTCCCACGGCACTTTCTCTGTCAGGCAGGGAGGGACACAGTGCGTCCGCCAGCCAATTTACACCGGTCCCCAGTGGATGACCTCCACCTGCCTAAAGTAGACATCCTCTGTGTGTTCTTGTTAGGTACACAGATTGTGTGTCAGGGTTCCCATATATTTTTGTGTTTGTTTCTGTTTGGAGTGGGGGCTGTTGTTTGTGTCTGAATTTGTGCGTGTGGGTGTGTGAAGCCAAGTTTCAGGTGTGGAGGAAGGGGAGGGCTGGCCAACCTCTCATCTTTACCCTGGGATGCTTTTTCCTTTGAGGCATTACTCTTGACTGAGAGCCAAATTTGAGTCCTAATAAAACAAAGCTGCACAATTACTGTTTCACCACCCAGTAGCAGAGTGAAGCCTTTGAAATAGAAAATGCACAATCAAATAAAAAGTAGGCCAAGATAATTTAAATTAGAGAATACAACTAAGCCGCGGCTGCAGCCAGAAATCTCCCATTTATCATATTCAGACGCTTTCCGACCACAATGCTGATGTCCTACAAATGAGCCTTTATATGTTCCTTCATTTTAAATCAGATATTGTATCTCCTCACTCCACACTCTTTCCTCTAACAACCATTATCCTCCAACTCTTTGTCTTCTTTTCAATCCTCAACTTACTTGTATCTACTCACATCTTTGTTCTGTCTCCTACCTGTCTTTCTCTTCTGTTCTATATTTCATGGTCTTTGGCTATTTCCCGTGTCCTCTCTCCCTCCCCTGCCATCTCCATGATAGATACATTTCATTTATACAATGCCTTGTTTTCATTTTCTATTTCTTTTCCTTTTTTCCTTCTTCTGCTCCTCTCTGCTGCCACACGCCTCCTCTGCTCCAGTCTTTGTCTGTCCGGGTACGCTGCTGCGGGTTCAGGCGGCCAGCTCTTTGCAGGAGGCGGAGCACCAGGCGGGGGCGTGGTGTAAGGACCCGCTGCAGTCTGGGGACCGGCTGTACGTCATGCCCTGGACCCCTTATCGAACTGACATGCTGTTTGAGTACGCTTCCTGGGAAGACTTCAAACAGAACCGAGCCACCACCACCTACAAGTGAGGGCGCCTCCCACTGTCCTGGATGATCAAGTAGCATCTGTTGCTGTATTGATTTATTGGCTTTTGATGTGGATATGGGTGGTGATAGCAGAATGGTCCCACTGTGGCGTCAGCTTGCTCACAGTGTGGCCATCGTGTAGGATTGTGTCGTGACAGTCATGCCGAGGTGATGAATTGACTTATTCTCCTCGATTCCTGCTGCGCTCATGTGATTCTCTCTCAACAGGTTGCCCAACAGAGTTGACGGCACGGGGTTTGTGGTGTACGATGGTGCAGTGTTTTACAACAAAGAACGCACACGAAACATTGTCAAGTATGACCTACGGACGCGCATCAAGAGCGGCGAGGCCATCATCACAAACGCCAACTACCACGACACCTCACCCTACCGCTGGGGAGGGAAATCGGACATTGACCTGGCTGTGGATGAGAACGGCCTCTGGGTGATCTACGCCACTGAGGCGAACAATGGACGACTGGTAGTCAGCCAGGTGGGAGAGCAGCGCTGCATAGAAGCGGATGAGATGTGGATTATATCTAAATCTCATCTGACTAGTCAGCCGAAAGGTCATATGTCACACGTGAATGATTTACTATTGAGATTACACAGGTGCTCTGACAAATGAGATGAAAAGAGTCACATGAAATGATCTGCAAAAGGCTGGGCCTCATTTCAAATCCCCTCGCATCCAAATATTTTAATACATGATATGTAAGCCCACAACTAGTTTATTTATGGCTACAAACATTATATGATTTTATGATATAATGTGACATGTTCAGTGCGGCTTCTCTCCGGGTTCTCCGACTTCTTCCCACAGTCCAAAGACATGCAGTTTGGGTTAATTGATTACTCTAAATTGCCCGTAGGTGTAAATGTGAGTGAATGGTTGTCTGCCTCTATGTGTCAGCCTTGCAATAGCCTGGGGATAGGCAGTTAAAGATAATGGATGGATGGAAATGGGACATGTTTGTATAGAAATAGTTTCGAGTCATATATTATGTATACATTTTTAAACAAATCACATCTCTTTGCCCTGCTTACTTGATAAACTCAAAACACGATCCATCTCTGTGAACTTCAGGACATTCATATTTTAATACAAGTTGGTTCTTTGTTTCTTTACAAACAAAACTGCAATCAGCCAGCAAGTTTCCACACAAACAGAGTTTGAATTAATGTGTTGCTCGGATAGACAGGTCCCATTTATAATCACTATCTTTGACCTAACCATGAAATTGTTTTTCTAACTGTATAAGTTAAGCTATCCATCTAAAATATCAAACTCTGCATGAACTATGAGGGTGTAGAATAATGGAGCAACAAAGTAATAAATAAGGAAGTGATCACTTTCATCATCAAGGAGTTTTTTTCCTACTTAGAGTGCAACAAACACATTGAAGTCTCTATTATTCCTCTGCACACAGTTTTTAGGTACAGTATATTGAGTTGAAGCAGCTTTGCATAAAAGCTAAGAAATATCTCTTCTCCAAATTTAAAGCTGAAGGTTTAATTACTTTTTGAATGTTTTTTGAAAGTGCTTATGAATCTAAACACTATTGTACAGAAGACGTGTGCTGCTTTGGGCTCATGTAAACATGAGTAATAATGAAAATGTTACATCAAATCATTTTCAAAGTTTATTAAACATAAAACGGCTTACAGAAATGAAAAAGGATCTAAAAAAAATCATATGTAAATAGACTTTTTTGCTCTTTTAGTCTCTACAGCTGAGAGTCTTTCTGTTTTGTATATTATATAGAATATTGTATTGTGTTGTAATGATTGACTGAATAAAACATACAAACAAACAACAAACTGAAGTAAAAAGTAAAACCCTGCACCAAAAAGAAACAGCTTCTTCAAGCTTCCCAGTATGATCGATTATACAATAAACCTTGGCCGACTTCAGCCTTTCCCTTTTTGCCCACAGGTGAACCCTTACACCCTGCGTTTTGAAGGCACCTGGGAGACCAGCTTTGACAAGAGGGTGGCATCCAACGCCTTCATGGCGTGTGGTGTGCTTTACGCAGTGCGGTCCGTCTACCAGGACGATGACAGCGAGGCAGGCGGCGACCTGGTGATGTACGCCTACAATACGAACCGAGCCCGCGAGGAGCCTGTCAACATTCCTTTCCCCAACCCCTATCAATACATCTCCTCTGTGGACTACAACCCTCGAGACAACCAGCTGTATGTCTGGAACAACTATAATGTGCTGCGCTACCCGCTGGAGTTTGGCCCACCAGACCCCACCACGGGTAAGAAGTGACCCCACTGAGAACACACAGAAACACAGTATGTGGAGAAGCACAGCAGCTGTGATACCGACACCAATAGAGCACTTAATTCGATACCCATGATGTGAGAGTCCCACTGGCATTTACAGTGCACATCGCTCATTCAGCAGTTACTGCAGATAACGTCGTCCCCTGACCCACGGCAGCCAGGCCATCAAGCCTCCCCTCCCCCAATACAAACAGTCATTGCTTTCTAGATCTTGGCAGAAAAAAAGGATAAGCAGGTCCCGTTTGACTCTAGAGGTTTTGATTCTACTTTGTATAGGTTATTTCGGTGGACACCTTAAAGGTATCAAGTACCAATACACAGTTCTTATAATGCACTTGCAATGACTGTATTTCGTTTGTGATTATTTTATTTTCATAGAACATGAAACATTGAAGTGTTTGGTAAAAAAAAAAAAGAAAAGGTGCTTTTTGCAGAATGTGTTTGTGGCTGCTTCTTATCTGACATTTGGGTTCCTCGGCTATCAAATCATTATATTTCCATCCCCAGCCATAGTTACAGTAAAGAGCAGCCTCTCAGGTATGACTGCTATAGCGCTTCATATCAGCTTCTCCATGTCATGGATAATGAAAAAATAATTCTGAAACGATAAGCTGGAGGATAAATCGAGGACACCTCACTGCATTTTGGCAGTCCATCAATATGAGAGGGAGGTTTGGATGTATTGTAGGCGGAGATCTGAGCCGCATAAAGGCCTGTATAAAGCTTGAATTAGGCCCAGAGAGAGAAGAGGCAGACACACACAGGCAGCAACTTTCAATGTGCCTCTGCGTTTGATCAGCTTGGATTTTGTAGTTGTGATGCGTTGCTTTTATCTTCGCATTAGGTTTGGTTGTTAGTGATGGCGACTTCTCTGATACATTTGATCAATTATTTACTTCTCCCTGTCTTGAGATGATGCGTTCTCTGCACCTCCTCCCCTGCTTCTCTCATCTCTCTGGAAAGCAGGCTTTGAGAGGCTCAAAAAAGTATTTGTCACCCCAATTATTGTCAGGCCAACTTTTGAACTCAACTTCTGAGAGACATCTTTAATTCACATGCATGTGTCCTTCACTCTCTTGATATTTTGTGGCTTTGCTGTCGGCTTTTGATGCTCTCTAACAAACCCCTTACATCCTTTTAATAACTCTCTGTCTCTCATTCTGGTTCTCATTTGTGGCCTCTAACTCGTCTGTTCTCTCTGCACGACTCTTGGGTTACCTCAGGCCCTCTCACCACCTCCCAAGTGACCACCACTCCTGCAGCCAAGCCCTTCACCTCCAGTGCCAGCCCCTCTACCGCTCGCCCTCTGGCTCCCACCTCGCGCCCAATCGGCTCTATCAACAAGCACCCTGATCTTCGGCCAATCACAGCCACTGTGCCAGTCACCCGCCGGCCGCCTCGCCCTCCTCAAGGCCCGGAGAACCATGTCTGTGAGGCCAAGCTGGTCCGCGGTGTCCGGTGGCCCACCACGCAGCGAGGAGAAACAGTAGACCGCCCATGTCCCAAAGGGTCTCTAGGTGAGGACGTCTGTATGCGTGTATTTTTTAACTGATGTGCATTTTCTCCCCGTTTATTAAACAATCATCATCATCATGGTAGAGTGTACTCCCACGGCATGTTCTCTGTGCATGTGGGTGTTTTGTCTCTCAACATGTGCCCAAGTGATCAGCATGTTTGTGTGCTCACATTATTTTTTTTCCACTGTTGTCCTCTTCTGTCCCTGCGTTGGTCCCACCAGCAGGCACAGTCCCTGAGGACTCGCAGATGAAAGCCCGTCCTCCACATATGAAAGGCTCATCTCCCACAGAAACAGAGCTGATTGGAAGTGGCGAATAATTAAATGAAAGGCTAGACAACACAGGCTTTACCTCCCTTAATGCTAGCTTCTATACTTATAAACATGCAGCAACTTAAAAAGACCCTCTCTCCATCTCCTTCTCCAACGCCTTTCGCTGTTTCTGTATGTTTTCTCTGTGAACGACAGTAATGTTAAATTAGTAGCTGGCTTAATTGCCGCATCTTGGCAGAGCTCTCAAAGCCAACCCGTGGTCGATGGAGGAGAGTATAGAGGAAAGAGGAGAGAAAAGTAATCATTGAGAGAGAGAGAGAGAGAGAGAGAGAGAGAGAGAGAGAGAGGAAGAAGAAGGCGGCAATGCCACATCTGCTCTGATCCCTCTACAACTGTGAGGCGTTGCTGCATTGTCTCTGTCATCTATGCTCTTCTCTTGTGCCTCTCTCTCTCTCTCTCTCTCTCTCTCTCTCTCTGGTCTCTCATCTCCTCATTTCCCAGCCTTGTCTTTCTGACATGATGTTGGTTATTTGTTTTAGCAGCAGTATATAGACCCTTCTCTGGTTTTACCCCTACGTGGTGTCCTTTCTCTGAACCCACGGAACAAGAAAAACCAGGGTTTTTTTTTTCAAAAGGTGCTTCACTTCAGGTGTTTTTATTTGACAGTGTGGTATGATACCTGATGTCTTTGGTGTGTGTGTGTGTGTCTGTGTGCACACAGTAAATGTCATGTGGCACGTCTGCACGTATTCCTTTTAAACCATTTATTTTAGCGCATGCAGACCCGTTCCGCCCCTGCCGTCTTTTTCCTCTCTTTCTCTGCCCTTACTTTCTCACTGCTCTACACTCCATTACTGAACCATTTCCACTTGTGACCCATTTTTACTCGACCTCCTTCCTCCTTTCTTACCTCTCATCTTCAAACACTTTGACTATTGCATTTTTAAAATTCATTTCATTCCGTTTTTCTTGGGCAGAGAAAATAATTCCATCGCACTTTTTTTTGTGCTTATTCCTCTCCTCCACACTTTCCTCTTTAATTGCAGAAACCTAACGCGTATTATCTCTCCATTACTTCCCGCTCCTCTGTTTCCTTCCCCTCTGCTCGTCTCCAGGCATCGCTTCGTTCCAGTGCATGGTGGAGCAGGTCATGTGGAACCCGCGGGGTCCTGACCTGAGTAACTGCACCTCCCCGTGGGTCAACCAGGTGGCCCAGAAGGTGAGACCTGGAGCCGTACCCTCTGGCCACGGGTCTGTCCCCGTCCTCTGCCCCACCACCCCGACCCTCCTCCCTGTCCACCTGCACACACACATTAACATATCTCCAAGGCTGGCCTGATTAAAATACAGACTCTTTTCAACTGGCCCTTCATTACGAGGCATTTGCTCTTGATACTTAATTAACTCTCTTTTTTTCCGTAATATACTTTAATCACAGTTGGTTACATTATTTTTTTAAATCAGGCTTATGGCCTCGCAGCTTTATCAGTGCTCTGCCACTTCAATTTGTCCACCATTGTTTCATATAATGTGTTATACCTGTGCAGTAGCTAAACATCATGATTTTACCTCGGCTCACTGATATTCAGAGTAATATGATCCATCCCAATTTGGGCAGTAATCCGATTTCAGTTCATATAAATGTGAATTTAAAATAAGCTGTTTAACGCGGCTACATTTCTGCAGAAGATAACCCAGATTATTGAGCCATGCCTACCCTTGATCGGCTCTCTTAAAGGTTTTTTAAGTATGTCCGTGTGCCTGGAAGGGAACACAGCATCACGGTGAAAAGTAACACCATTGAAAGAATCCATTATACCTTCTCCTTTTAGGCGAAAATCAATCGAAATTGCAAAGTGGTTGCTACGGGTGTGATTTGCAAGTGAAACAGCACAAGGGAGCAGAAAAAGTTCACGATGTGTTCTACAAGGTCCATCTTTGTTTACAATGACGCAAGAGAGGATGATAATAGAAATGGGCCTACCTCAAAACATGTGGTTTCTTGTCATTTTAGTCTGCATGTAAACATTTAACAGTTACTTTGAGGATAAAACCAGGTCGGCTGTGTCGTTGTACCGCCACTGTATGTAATCGTGCATGCGTTTGCGTGTGGTCCCGGGCAGATAAAGAGCGGTGAGAATGCAGCCAACATAGCAGGAGAGCTGGTGAACCACACGCGGGGTCGGATCCAGGCTGGAGATGTCAGCTCGTCCGTGCGATTGATCGAGCAACTGCTGGACATACTGGATGCCCAGCTTCAGGCCCTGAGGCCCGCAAACAAGGAGTCAGCTGCACGAAACTACAACAAGGTAGAGCAAAGTGTAAACCCCCGCATAAGCACACCCACGCCTGTATTTAATTCAAGCATTAGAAAAGGGTGCTGAGGTTAATGCGAATTTGCCCCCCTAGTGCACATGCAAGGACGAGTGAGTTTTTAATTTACGTTTTTTTTTTGTTTAGCTGTTTAATTCAATGCTTTGTTTTCTCCCTTCCAGCTGCAGAAGCGAGAGCGGACCTGTCGGGCCTACATCCAGGTAGCTTTTCTCTTTTATCTGCCTGCTTTACATGCCTGTGGAGTAGGACTGCGCTGCGACTTAGAATAACTGGGGGAAGATAAATCCTTGAGTAGACCGGGTTTGAGGATGAGATTCCTTTGGCTCAGTGCTCTGTATTTTGATTTATATTGCCTTTGGAATCATCACTTATAGAATTTCTGTTTAGTTTTTTCTCTGCTTTTCCCAAAGAGCAGTGAGAATAAGTTTTGGTACAACTCCTAGCAGACGTTGTTGCAGTATTTCCCAGAGCAGTGAAAGCTGATTTGGAGTTCCAATTGCTCATACATATGCTTGAAATATGGGTTCAGCTAATGTGCAGGTCATCTCTGTCTTTGACATAATCATAGATGTGTTGGACTGGGATTCAGCCTAAATGTATTATATTGGTATTTTTCATGTGCGTTGCAGAAAAAGGTACAAGATCTGTGGCTCTGGAAAATGTAATTTGACGATAGTAGTGCATGAAAGGCAACAGTTTGTGTTATTACACCCTTCTGTTCTTTTCCAATATTTGTGCAATATCTTCTTTGTGAGAAAGCTGTAATCTAATATCATGAAAAGGCCATGTGTATGCCTCTCTGTAATGATGAAATGCGGCGCTCCGCAGCACACCGTCTTTCGTGTATCTTGACCTGTCTGCAGCAGACTGTAATAAGACACCACACCTTCTCACCTCTGTTGGTGCAAGATTCATTTAAGAGCTGCTGTATAGTTTGTCACTGACCACTGTTTTTTGTAACTCGCTGCAAGTGATAATAATGTTCAGAGAATTAACCAAAAACACCCTCCATCTTTTTCTTTCTAGCCGACAGAGCGCTTTCATTTTGTTAACAGCAATGCTCTTTATTCCACACAGCAGTCAATCCTTCATTTTGAGAGGCCTGAGCAAGAGAATTACATGATTCATCAAGCAGGCTACTCCAATAAATTGGATAGCTGATACAACCATCAAAATTGCCATTAAATGAATTGTAAGTGTGAAATAGAAAAGTAATATGTCTGACATAGCACAGTAATAAATGTAGTGCAGGGGAGTGGTGAGTTTCTAGGAAAATTGTAGTGGAATCGTAGTGACTTTGTACTTTAAAGTGGTCAAGTAATATGATTTAACTTAACAATATGACACAAAAAACTAAGTGATTACCAAGGGCATGTGATAAACAAATCAAGAACCAACTGAGAACAGACTGTCTCTGGAGTGTCTAATAATTAGCCACTACTGTAGTTATCTGTAAATCTGCATTCTAACATTTTTCTGTCCCCTCATGTGCAGTAGTAAACAGATAGGAGTGGAGCTTTACTTCATCATTTCCTTGCAATTACAAAATCCTAGTGGACTGAGAAATAGCTACTAAAGATTAAGTGGGAAAGAGCGATTAGATCTCGAATGACACAAGGATGAGAAAAAGAAAAACATTGATATTCAGAGCATTTAAACGTATTTAAATATTCACATCATATCTGGAACTACGTGGAAGCGATTCATTCATTATCGGTTGGATCTTGATTTTATTTGTTACTCGCTCCTTGTCGACTGCTCTGGGTTTTGTGCACCTTGCTGTGAAGTGTTCTTGGTGTTAGTAAAGGATGCTATGTCTTCTGCATGTGCCAGGCGGTGGTGCAGACAGTGGACAACTTGCTGCGTCCGGAGGCCCTGGAGTCGTGGCAGGACATGAACAGCACCGAGCAGGCCCACACTGCCACCATGCTACTGGACGTGCTGGAAAAGGGAGCTTTCCTGCTGGCCAACAACATGTATGGGAATCGGTTTACCGACCGAGCGCCCAGCATTGGTAAGAAAACAGTTTGATGGTGTGTTGATTATAGTGAATGTATGGATGAACCACAGTTTGTGGAAGAAAAAAAAAAACCTCCAGGCTGTGAATCTAACTTTCTCTTGTGTTGTATTTTTGCATATTTGACATCGTAGAAGTCTTCTTTTAACTCTTGCATGCTGTGTTTCCGCCATCAGATCTCGAGGTGCATGTCCTAAACACAGAGATGGACCTGCAGGACTTGTCCTTCCCACAGAATTACGCCAGCGACAGCACCATCCAGCTTTCAGCTTCCACTATCAAACAGTACAGTCGCAACGGTCAGCAGCCCTCACCCCACCCCGTCCTCACCCCACGGCCTGACAAATTACACTGTCCTGTGCAGCCCACTTTTATGTTTCCATTTCATGCAAGCTTAAAACAATCTGCATGCAGTTGACTACATTATTGGTTCATAATAATAGGCTAATCAGATTAACAAAAGTGCTGAGACAATTTCTTTTCTTGATGGTTTCTTAACAGCAGTCTTAATAGAATAGCTGGGGAGGCGTGTAGATTACAATCGGCCCCAGTCTGACAGAGCAATCTCAGCACTCCCTCTCTTCTCTCTTCCCCATTCCATCCCCTCGCTCCGTCTCTTCGCCATCTTATCCCCCTCTCTCATCTCTCTTGTTTCTAACCCCCACCGCAGTCATCCCCCTCTCCATCGCTCCCCTCCTCCCTCCTTGGGCCCTCATCCCATACCTCTTTCTGTTTTCTGTCTCCGCTCGGCTCTGCAGTGGGAACGAGATTAGAATGATTGAAACAAACGCACATGAAATATTCATATGGAATAATAAGAGATCTGTGAATGCTTGAGGGATGAATGTTCCATTGCCCTCCACATTAAATCTCGCTCTCTTCCCCCAGTCAAAATGAAACGGTCCTTACCATCATTCTAACCTTCACTAACTCTCTCTCTCTGTCTCCCTTTCGCTCACCCTGTCACTCCCCACTCTCTATCTCCGTCACTCTCCCTGCTATTACCATATTATGCCCCCATTTCTGTATTTGGTCTTTTTTTCCCCTCCTCCTCCTCCCTCCTCCTTCCTCCTCCTCCTCCCTTTATTGTTCTGTCTGCATCTCCCTTTTCAAATACCGTCGGCCTTTTCTTTACTGGCTTTCCCCTTCACTCTCTTTCTCTTCATCGTTCTGTGTTTCTCTCCTCCATGTGCAGGACAAGTCAAGGTGGTGTTCATTCTATATAAAAACTTGGGGTCCTTCCTGTCCACTGAAAACGCCACAGTGAAGATGGAAGTTGACGGGCCAAGCCACGACAAGAAGCGCCTGGCGGTCAACTCGCATGTAATCGCTGCCTCCATCAACAAAGAGTCCAGCAGGGTGTTTCTCATCGAGCCGGTGGTCTTCACTCTCAAACACCTACAGGTAGCTTAATGCTGTCAATACCATACTTTTCATTCACATAGACTCCATTTAAAACATTTTCCATCATCCCATGCTTTCCTTTTCTTTCTTTTCCAGTTGGATAATTACAACACTCCCAACTGCTCCTTCTGGAACTACTCTGAGCGCTCCATGACGGGCCAGTGGTCGACGCAGGGCTGCAAGCTGCTGGACACCAACAACACACACACCACCTGCTCCTGCAGCCACCTCACCAACTTCGCCGTGCTCATGGCTCACCGCGAGCCCGATGTGAGTAAACAAGGGCGTGGCAGACACACGGTTAAAATTGAAGCGGAGTAATTTATGCAGACGTTCATTCGTGCGAGCATTAGCGTTCGCTGGCTCTCAGTCACACACCCTCACACACATGCACATTAATGTACCCTCTCAAGGCTGACAAGCTCTTTGTTTTGAATTTTTCTATTTTCCTTCCTTCACTCCGACATTCAGGGAGGCACATGCTTAAAAATTCATGTCCCGCTACTTCTCGCTGACATTCACATGAATTTGAATGTCATGTATTTCAGGACGTCTTGTCTCTTGTCTCTACACTTTAGCTCCTTGCATATATTTACGAATATTAAATAAAGCAATTTTGCTCTTTCTCTCCCCTCCCCCTGTTCTATCCATCTATCCCCCTATTGTTTCTTCATTCCACTATTTTCCCATCTATCTCTGTCCATCTCCCATTCCCCGGTCCTCCTATATTTTTCCCGCTCTATTTATCTGATCCTGCTGTGTATCTATGTCTCTCTGCCCTCTGTTTTTACCCGATTCCCCTCCACTCTCTCATCCCCCGTTTATGCAACGCTCCCCGGACTTCAGTACCAGGAGCGAATGCATGAACTGATCCTGTTTGTGATCACTTGGGTGGGGATTGTCATATCCCTAGTGTGTCTAGCCATCTGCATCTCCACTTTCTGCTTCCTGCGGGGCCTGCAGACCGACCGCAACACCATCCACAAGAACCTCTGCATCAATCTCTTCATCGCCGAGCTGCTCTTCCTCATCGGCATCGACAAAACAGAATATCATGTGAGTTTCTAGCCAAGTGTCAAGGATGTTGGAGTCTCACTCATGAAAAAGGTTTTGCTTGTTTTCTTGAGAAGGACATTAAAAAGAAATGCACTTGAGTACATATTCTCCTTTAAAAGTCAACAACATCAGGTCAGTTTTTCAAAACTACGTTCTTGAGCTCAACCGTTTCTCCTCTTTAATTCTAATATTTTCAATCCTGCTCTTCTTCTCTCCTCTCTACTCTCTCCCTTCCTGTTGACTTCAGATTGCCTGCCCCATCTTTGCTGGCCTTCTGCATTTCTTCTTCTTGGCTGCCTTCTCCTGGATGTGTCTGGAGGGTGTGCAACTCTATCTCATGCTGGTGGAGGTCTTTGAGAGCGAGTACTCCCGCAAAAAGTACTACTATCTGTGCGGTTACTGCTTCCCCGCACTGGTGGTGGGCATCTCCGCGGCCATAGACTACAGGAGCTATGGGACCAAGAAAGCGTACGTGTAAAGACAGGTCTTTTGCACCTGCAGATTGAGAAGTAGGATTATGCTATTCCCCCAGCTGGAAATGTAATATGCAGTGCTGTGTGAACGGCTCTTGCACCTCCCTGCGGACTGGCTTTTCTGAACACACTTCGCCAAAGCCTGATGATTAGCCTTCATAAGATAATCCGCTGAGACAGGGAAATAGTGTGTGCAATCCTGGCTGTGTGCGCATGTCGGAGTGAGTGTGAGTGTGAGTGTGTGTGTGAGTGTGTGTGTGTCTGTGTGTGTTGGTGAGCTTAGTTGTGTGTAACTCTCTCTTCTCCTTTGTGCCACTCCAGATGCTGGCTGCGAGTGGATAACTACTTCATCTGGAGCTTCATTGGACCCGTTTCATTTGTTATTATGGTATTAGCTTTACTGTCAGACAGTATTATTCCCCTCTCTGTTTGATATCACCCAGTCAAACCAAAAGTATTTTGCCATGCTGGCTTTTATGAGGTTATTAACGGTGCAACGCCAGTACTTTTGGTGCAGATTGTAAAGTTCACAACACATTTATTTGATTCTTCCTATCTTCCATCCGTAGCTCAACCTCATTTTCCTCATGATCACTTTACACAAGATGATCCGCAACTCTTCAGCACTCAAACCTGACTCAAGCCGCCTGGATAACATCAAGTGAGTTCTAATTATTCAGTCACTCATGATAAATAAACCACACAGTTAGATGAATTCCGAATTGATTCTGTAACTCTGTGTATCAAGTCATTATTTGTCAATATTTCCATGTCCACTCCACTTCCCTCAGGTCGTGGGCTTTGGGGGCCATTGCTCTGCTGTTCCTGTTGGGAATGACGTGGGCTTTTGGCCTCCTCTTTATCAATGAGAACACGGTCATCATGGCCTACCTCTTCACCACCTTCAACGCCTTCCAGGGCATGTTCATCTTCATCTTCCACTGTGCCCTTCAGAAGAAGGTAACGATACAGGACTAGTCTATGAAGACGACTTAGTTATATAAATATATAGTTTTGAATAAGGAGATGAAATGTTGTGGAGATGGATGGATGGATGTGCATGTCTGAGGAATTAATATTCAGAGTGATTGCATTTTGCTGCTGCTGTGTGTTAAAAGCCTTTGTTGCTCCACATTTTTAAACTAAGTGTTTGTGTTTACGAGTGGCTTTAAAACCTGCCCGCTGTGCCGGTGGTGTTGTTTCTTTACAGGTTCATAAGGAGTACAGTAAGTGTCTGCGTCACTCCTACTGCTGCAGCCGCACCTCCACCACCAGCTCCCACGGCTCCCTGAAGAACTCAGGCCTACGTGCCAACAACCGCTACTACAGCGGCAGCCAAGCTCGCCACGCAGCCGCCCACCGGCAGGTGCGTGCATGACCGACCCACACACGCTAAGCAGTGCACACAGAGCACTGCCGAGTGTTAATGATATAAAGAACAAAGTATTGTTCGTGAATAGATGATTTCAGTGGAAATCATCCTCTCAGACTCTCTTGATAAAACCTGACTTTTCTTTTTTTTTTATTGAACAATGTCAAATAGAGTGGTAAAAATGAAATAAATAGCTTTGGAAACAAAAGACATTTCCTCACTCTGCTTATATTTTTACCCTGTTTTAAAAGGTCTGTTGTGCAAGAGACGAAATGAGTGCACCTGATCAATACAAATGACTCACGATTACTTACTTAACTGACTTTTCAGCACACAAATTTTTTCCATTTGCCAATGAGAAAAAGACTGGCCAGTGAAGCACCAGTGTCACAGTACATGTTTTCAGTGACAGAGCAGAATTAAAGTGTGTTACATCATAATATATAACGATGTGTTCAGTTTTTCACTTTTAAGTTACCAGCCATTACCGGCAGCCCTGTGCTTACCACAGAACATGACTCATTATGAAAGATATCTTTTGAAGCCCATGTACTATATATAGACACAGACACCATACAAGACATCCGGAAATACTGTGCATGCTGGCATAAGCACTATGGCACATAAGACACATACTGTACACACACATCCTCACAATCAACAAACAAGCTTCCCCACACTGTAATAAGACGCTTCAAAAAGAACAATTGTATCAACAACTGCAATCATGTCTTACACATCTCCAGTTTATTAGCCCCCCTCATGATGACATGACATGGCTGTGTGCCTCTTTACCCAAGGCCTCAATCTCTTTGTCTGCCGTGTTTGCCTATTGTTCTTTGCGGATTAGAGCGAGCCCCACAGTTTTGATTACAGCAGCCCCACTGAGTTACAAAGTCTACCCGTCGAGTTTCTATATTTAACTTCTTGTCTGTTTGCTGCCACTCACTGAGCTCTGCTCCTTCTTCCAGAGTCGAATCCGCAGGATGTGGAACGACACGGTTCGAAAGCAGACGGAATCGTCTTTCATGGCTGGAGATATCAATAGCACCCCGACACTCAACCGCGGTGAGGCCTCCCTCTATCACTGCTCTGCTTCCTCTCCGTTAAGTTGTACAGGCTTAAATGCACACAAAGCCCATGGAGTCCAGCACACTCATATAGACTTATTGACGTATACTTATTGAACAAAGACACATAAAGCACGAGTGGACACAGCCCAGGCAAAGCACTGTTATTCAGTGTTAAATGTGCACATGTGATAGTATACAGGATGATGAAATATATGTTCCCTCGCCTGGTGTATTAGGGTCAACTAATGATTCAGCCAGAACGGCAGTCAGCAAATAGCAGCAGCAGTAATGGCTTGAATTGAATAACATATGGTTGAAGTCTGGTTGGTGGGTTTTCAGTTTGTGGCAGCCGCTGGTCAGTAAAAGCACTTATACACTACGGAGCTCAAACACTCTGCTCTGTAAATATGTGTGTGGGCGGGTCATAATATACTCCTGTTTTTGTTATTAGGGAGACTTGTAATATTTGTTTTGTATTCAAAGTCATTAATACTAATTTATCTTAAAGAAAAAGGGAGTGTCTGACCACATCATAGATCACATCCACAACAGGGTATCAATATTTTTCAACCCAGAAATTGTTTGCAGCCAGTTGCAATGAAATAGTTCATCATTAAAGATGAGTCATCCGTCTTAGCTTCATTTGTTGATTTTGTTTTTGTGATTTCCAGTTTTTGCTGATATTGTTGCTTGCAAGAACTTCATATCACAGTTTATCATCTCAAATGTATGAGATATTGATTCTGGCACCCAACAACACAGCAAGATGACATATTCAATGTGTAACTGTAGCCCACTATTTGAGGTGATTTGTGTTTTCCTCCATTCTTTCCAGTGATGTAATTGTGACGTTGGCTATAAAAGGGTCTATATAGAATTGCATGTGTTGTGATTCATCATTATAGAAAAATATTGTTATGGCTGCGAGTTAACCCGAGATTGCCAACCCGAGATTGCCAGCCCTAGTTTGAACTCTGTCCTCGCAGCGTTTTAATAGTGTCACGGGATCAATTGCATCCATTTCTTCTCTGCCTGAATGCAGTGACACATGCCCTCCCCACTGAACTCCCCACAAGACACAAATAGCAGACTAGCAATTATTTAAGAAGTGAAAAATGTGTATGCAGTCACCGATTGTCTCAGCCTCAGCAACTGGTGGCGTCACCGCTGCAGTCATCAGTAACACGGAGACGATCAAGGTTGGCTCAGGTTTCCGGAGTGGGGAGGTGGGGGTGTTGATGATGGCAACAGAGGCAGTTGCTAAATCAGCCGTCACTCTCTATGCTAATTTCATCCATTTTGTTTTTAATGAACTGATTAGCGTGTGAATGAACAGGGGGTAATTATTCTAATTGAGGAGAGTGACAGGAGCAAGGCAGGGGGTGAGGGAGAGGGTGCTCTGAGTGAGCTGCATGGATGAGGGGGTGTACGTATGTGTGTGCGTGTGGGTGTGTGGTCGGGCGGGTCAGTTTCCGGGGCTTTTTGTCTCGACAGAGCAATCACCAGAGCTGTTAAGACACACAATGTGGATCCTTCCATGTTGTGCTGTCAAACTCAAACAACTGTGCTGTGAAGCCTTTATTTTGTTGTGCTTCTGAGAAAAGTTTGGCAGTTGGCAGAAAGTTAAAGACGAAGGGAGGGAGGGAGAAGAGAAGCGAGAGACGGAGAGATGCGCCATCATGGAGGAGTAATTAAAGATGCCAAATCTGGAGAAGAGACGCTGCGTCGCTATAACTGGCATCTAGGATCTCTTTGATTTCTCCACTTCACTTCTTTATGAACCACAATCTCTTCCTGAGAATAGTAATGTGTCCAGAATACACAGCAGGAAGAACACACACACACACATACACACACACACACACACACACACACACACACACACACACACACAGCCTCCCATGATTCCCTGTGTCCTACTTTCTCTCCCCACTTAAAGCTAGTTCCTTTAATTTTCTACAGGATATTCCTATGATGTACGCACAGGCAGCTAATCCCAACTAATTTGGTGTTGTTTGTAAAAATCCTGGCACGAGGAACTGAGGAAATGTGGTTGAGTCAAGACACAGCCAAACGAGCCAGAGAATAGAGGGAGAGGGGTTTGTGTGGCATGCCAGAAAGATGGACAGCGGAAGTGTAAGAGGAGGGAAAATGACAAATAAATAGCTCTGTGAGTGCTTTTTTTTTTGAATTCCCTGCTCCCTTGCAGTGTGATGAACGGTAGGCGTGAGACCTGAAGGTTGCACTTTGCCTGGGACGACTCTCCGTCATGCTGTCCTATTTTTAATTTCATGGCATTTCTGTTGGAGTTGCCTCAGGCTCGAGCCTTACATGGGCATTATACAACATTCCGTGTGCCATTTCCTTGAATTATATTTGTCTTGTAGTGGCATTCACATTGCACTGGGAAATTAACTGTGTTTCAATGGCTGCACCCCTAGACTACATAATGGCATGCATTACTGTTCTCCCCCATCTGACTACATTGTCAGGAGCCAAAAGAAAAAAAAGAATGGCAACGCTCCAAACAGTACCTTTCCCCTGCAATTGTATTTTTACGCAAAGGTTACAATCACCAGTCATAAACATTGAGGAGAACACTGTGAAATGCATTACTCCATAAAATAAACCCATCTGAATAAACAGTAAATATTTTTATGATTCCAGATGTTATTATCGAGTCTGGAAACGTGAATTTCAGAGCGTTACACCTATTGTGTGTTGTGTTTCTGCTTGTGATTGCTTTGCTTACATTTGTGACAAAGATAAGAGCCTATTTATGACTGTTTGTTTATTTCTTAAATGTTTGTGTCTTACAGCGACCATGGGCAACCACCTTTTGACGAACCCGGTTCTACAGACTCGCACCTCTCCCTACAACACTCTGCTGGCTGAGAGCTTCACACCACCCTCACCTGGTGTCTTCAACTCTACCGGTTAGCTCCGAAACACCCCAGTCTGCATGTGCACGCTTGTCAGTATCTGTGTGTATGCAGTAAGCAGTAGCGGTCCTTCTGACAGTTTGACACAAATTCGTCGTATTTTATGTGTGTGTGTGTGTGTGTGTGTGTGTGTGTGTGTGTGTGTGTGTTGTGGGGAGGAGTCTTTGCAGTGAACAAATCAGTGTGGCACATCATAGGTCTTCATTACACATAGATACATACAATATAGTTAAATAATGCTATTAGTTAGCCAGACAAACAACAAAGAGAGAGCGCTTGGTGTCACCAGTGGAAAACAGCTCATACAAAATGCACAATGGCACATCCACACACAATGAGCATCTGGCGACGACGCACCGCGACAAAGAACAAAAGAGAGAAAATCTTGGTGGAGTGTATAATCAGGAACAGCTTTTTCACTAACTACCAAATGTGGAAAATGGCAACACACATGCACTGGTGACAACCCACCAGGATAAAAGAAAAAAAGAGAGAAATATTAGTGTCGGCGCACGGGTAGAAAACCGCTTAATCAATCCCACTAAATGCCCACAAGCGCACCCACACGTACGTCTGGTGGCGGCGCACCAGGATAAAGAAAAATGTGAGATATCTTGGCACCAATAAAGTAAAAAAATCAAGAAATAATTTAGGGCCATAACAAATGTCTTCTTTTTTTTTTAGCTTCTACTGGAGGTGTCAAATGAGGCTTCAAATGGTAGTCATATTTTGCGATGACATCACTTTAAAAAAAATGGGTGGTAATGTGGCGGTATTAAGGCCGGCTTCAAACGCTGTGTGGCCTCGGGTTTACAGTCTCCTGCAGATCATTGTGTGTCGAAAAAGTAAGCAGCTGCACAGGTGCCATTACCTGGACTGTTTGTGAACGGCATTATCCCACCAAATCAGACTTTAATCTAATCAGATTGAAGGATTTTGCCTATGTGGACAGGCTCTTCAATGTGTTGTCATCAAGTTTAGCATCTCTGTGTATTGTCTACTTTCAACTAAGCCAAGGATATGGAGCTCCTTCAGATGGACAAACGTGTCTTTCATTTGTACAGTGAAGCTGTCAAGAACATTATATATATATATATTGTGTCCCACTCATCTCTTGACAGGATTTGTGGCGCCGATCTCCTTATTTATCTTTTGTTTTCTCTGACAAACACACACAACCGTTCAACAATATTTCATAGATTGGCAGAGCTTTTGCTCTCGTCGTTTCCTCCAAAGCCTCGCACTTGCTTGGCAAGGTAATATGTCTGTTTCTGTGCCTTTGAATTGTGCTGGCTGGTATGGAGCCTGCGTTGCTCATCCAGGGTCGTGTCAACGCGACTTTTGCTGAGGGTTGTCATGGTGATCTGAGAGCTGGCATGAGCCGCTGTCGGTAAATTGGTCAAGTCCTAGTAGTTCCATTTCATCTCCACACTGTTGCTGCTGGAGGAGAAGAGCATGCATGGTAAACAAAAAGCCAAATAGCCAGTCTTTCTTTCCACTCTGTTTGAAAAGTCCTTAAAATCTTAAACCCTTTTCCGCAGACCAGGTGTTGGTTTATCATTAGTGATTGCAGCTCTTTTTGTCTTCAAAAGATAATATTGAAAATATTTACAAGAAAGAAATATCAGTCGAAATATCAGTCGACCTGGAGTACCGACAACGCATGCGCAAATCTTCCTAGACGTTGGCCTACGACACCTTGAACTTCCTGTTTCTAGAAAGGTACAAAAGTAGCACACTAGTTTGACTGGAGTTTTTGTAATCCTGAGATGAATAATACATAGTGAAACATTTTAAATGAAACAAATAATTGCAATTCATAAAATTATCAATTTATACTACAGCCTATCATGTAAGCTCAGCATTTCGTTTGAGCTTATATCATATAGCTTTTAGATTTGTGTGTGTGCGTGTGTGTGTGTGTGTGTGTGTGTGTGTGTGTGTGTGTGTGTGTGTGTGTGTGCGTGTGCGCACACGCACGAGAGCCCGTTGTTTTTTCCGACTTTGTAGCTGTCAGACAGATTCACGAGGCTGAGCATAACAGAGCCAAACAGCGCTTACAGCCTAACCAGCCATCTGGTCAGATCTCAAATCTTCATGAGAACGGCAGCCACAAATTGATTTCGAAGTTTAGCTACAGCTGTGACTGCCAGAAATCTTGACGGTTTTTCTGTTCCCAGGCAGAAAAAGTAGTCTGCTTATATCATGACGGGCTGTAGGAACGGATCAGGCAGCTCTGTGACCTGGGACAGTCCATCTGGGTGTTGGTCACTCAGGTGTGTGTGTGTGTGTGTGTGTGTGTGTGTGTGTGTGTGTGTGTGTGTGTGTGTGTGTGTGTGTGTGTGTGTGTGTGTCTGTGTCTGTGTGTCTGTGTGAATTCTTGCTTCTATCTCAGAGTTTCTTTTAAACAGCCTGACTGTTTATCTCATTGCTGCACCCCTACACCCTTCTTTGGATGCATATAACTGCTGAATGTTCTGGTAATTGCATCACTACATACTAATATTTACTTGGTAAGGGAGAACTTGGACTGTGTGGCTGGTTGCTGGAAGAGAGTGCACTCGCAGTGTATCAGGCCTAGTGTCTGAGGACTGAAATTTAAGGCGGCGTTTCTGTTAAATATTTTAAAACCTCTCTGCACGATATGTCAGGCCTGATGGCCACGGGCTTGGCAGCCAAGACATTTTTAGAAGAGAGTGGGAGAGGAAGTAGGGAGAGCACTTCATTAGAATGTCTAATTACCCACACCACCACTGAAGAACATTGATTGAAGTCATAATACACATATAAAAAAGGAGAAAGAAAATCACTTTTGGAGGCTGTGGTTTTTGCTTCGCTGTGTGATGTTAATTTGAGAGAAAAAGCACAACATCTGTGGTGTTGAAAGAAAGTCGTAAAATAAACATAACTGCGACTGTACAAGGTTTTTATATGAATTATGTATGTAGCCACGTATCACTGACAGTGGTAAATAAATATCCAGAGTATTTTCTTTGGCTTAGATGTACATGGTGGAGGAATATGGTGCCAAACAAACAGATCCAAGTTTGCATAAATCAGAGTTAATGTGACTGCATGTGTTTCTGTGTGTGGTAAGAGTTGGAGGGTTTGATATCGAGTGTGAGAGAGACAGAGAGAAAAGAAAAGGGACCAATGGACAAGGATATTTTTTATTCCGTTAATGGTTCCCTTTTGAAATGTCTTCATAATGAATGAATCAACTTAATGTTACACCATTAAAGAACACTTACTGACTAGTTTCTTTCATTTTATTCTCTTCTCATGGCTTTCTCTGGGACACATAGGAACCTTCCGTGATCCAAGTAAGTGCAATTCACCCCAGTTCATATAATTGTACTATCTGATATGTATTCCTCTGCTCTTACCAACACTTTTATCTGACTGCGTCATAATAATGCCAAAACCCTCTGTCTCCTGTCTCTCTTCTATTTGTGTTTGGGTCCAGAGAGCACGTTATCAAAGGCCCGCGACCCCTGTGGGATGGAAACCCTGCCCTTGAATGGTAACTTCAATAACAGCTACTCCCTGCGCAGTGGCCCAGGGGGTGTGGGCGGGGGCAGCTGTGACTTCCTTGGTAGTGGAGGCGGAGACAGTCCCCCGCCCCTCCTCAATCCCCGCGGCTCAGAGGCACTGGGAGGCGGAGGCATCCGACGAAACCTCTCTGATGCCGCTGCCTTCGAAAAAATGATCATCTCTGAGCTCGTGCACAACAACCTAAGAGGTGGTGTTGGAGGAGGAGGAGGAGGAGGAGGAGGAGGAGGAGGTGGAGGTGGAGGAGGAGGAGGAGGAGGTGACGTAGGGGACAGGGTGTGTGGCAGCCTGGCCAGGGGACGTCCTCACGGTGGGGTTGGTCGGGGGACAACGGGGGCCGGGCCAGAGCTGTCTATGAGCATGGATGAAGACGAGGACTTTTTGAGAGAGGGGCGGCAGCGCACCCCGCAGGATGTGGAGCTGCTGTATAAAGCTCTGGAGGAGCCCCTGCTGTTGCAGCGAGCCCAGTCGGTCCTCTACCAAAGCGATCCAGAGGAGTCAGAGAGCTACACGGCCGACCTCACCGAGAGCCTCGGCCACAGCGGCCACAGCGGCCAGAGTGCTGGTGGGCAGGTGGGCAACAGAGCACCAGACTCCCCTGCCCGTGACTCCCTGTACACCAGCATCACCAACCTGCGAGACTCACCTTACCCCGACAGCAGTCCTGAGCCCCTGGAGGTCGTCCCCCGTTCAGCCCAGCCCCCTGAGGAGCTGTACTACAGCTCCGGGAGGCCCGCCCTGGGCTCTCGTGGGGCCCCCATGCAGACCTTCTACCAGGCTCCCCCCCGGAGACCAAGTGGAGACGGACACCAAGCCCAGGAGCCTGCCCACAATGAGGCAGACGGACAGATGCAGCTGGTCACCAGCCTGTGACTGGAGCCTGGAGGAGGAAGTTGGAGACTAATGTGATGGCCAAAGCCACCTCCTAGCCCACCTCGTTCTCGTGTGTCTCCACTTTCTGCTTGTTTGGATTGCCTTTCTTTCTCTTGACTTTTATTTAGCTAACAGATGAGTGACCTTCAGGGGGAGTCGTGGCTGCCTTTATCTTGAACCCTCCTTCGTCTTAAGGAGATGAGTGATGAGTGTTTTTCTGCGGAGCATTCGACAGCTCTCTCCAACCCCAGTCCTTCCCAGTTCCTTTGGTACCCTAAAGGCCAAGTCCAGCACTCTGAATGTACCGATCCACCCCCTTTACCTTCAGATATTTAAAAACTTAAAAACTTACTTAAAGTTTTTTTTATATGTAATTTCTCTTCAGACCTGTTTCCTGAGATGGGAATGTCATTTTATATTTAGTCTCATTTCCCTTTCGTACCATCAATAGGTCTTTTTTGACTCATCATTTGAATCGGAGTAGTTAGCTGTGGAGACAGGGAATATAGTACACTATTATAACCTAAAAAAAGGTCTCACCGAAAGCTCCTCATTGTTGCCAAAAATATCTTTTATTGAGCCAGAACAGAAACTAGAGCATTCACAAGGCAAACACACACACACACACACACACACACACACACACACACACACACACACACACACACACACACACACACACACACACACACACACACACACACACGCACACACACGTACGCTCACTCATCCAGAAGTGCTCATTAATGAACATCAAAAGTGAAAACAGTACTCCATCTAAGTAAAAGGGAACAAGAGCCTTTGTTCCAAGCAGGCAGTGGGAGCAGATTCAGAGTAGTTGCCTTCATTTTCTCTTGCTGTGAATCAACGACAATGTACAGAAGTGGAGTAGAGGCAGAAACAGAGACTGAAGAGCCGCTGCACCCGCCCTCCATAGCAGCAGAACCTGTATCCATAAGGCTGGCCAATCATCTCCACTGTTCTCTCTGGTTGTTTGCTTCAGGCATTTGAAAAGTTAAATGACTGCCTTGCTTTTGTTTTGAAGAGAGTATTCAATGTGTTGACTTTGCGTCTGCATCCTCTGGGGGCTACAAGAGCGGACTGGTGTCGCCCTCCCTCCCCCTGTACTTTGCTGTTAGAGCCTAGCCAGTTGAAGTGGACTTGTTTCCTGTGCGTGGTTGTGACAAGCAAGACTGTAAACACCGCAAACTCACTGGTCGACCAATTGGTATAGCCGTGTACATAAGAACCACACATGAATCTACTTTATTCCTACTATGTAAATAAAGACACCAGATGATCAAAAGCAACAAAAAGTAACAAATACTATGAAAAATGACTTCTTGTACTGCAACAAACCAACGAAAGAAAAAAATAAAATGTTTTGGAGTTTGTGAACTGAATGATGAACTCTCTCTCTCTCTCTCCCCCGTTGCTTGATCTCTCGCTCTCTCGCTCTTCTGTGCCACTCAGTGAAAAGGGAGAAAGGCAGAGAGAGAGAGACAGATTATAATGTGTAGTAGATTGTATTTATACAAATGAAAAAAATGGAGCAAAAAAATATAATCCGTTACATGTTGTTAATGTTTGACCTTTGACATTCCCGGGGTGGAATTGCAGAAGGCAGCGGGAGGTGTGAGGCAAGCAACATAGATGTCATCAAAATGTCATTGTGTGCCTCACAGGCACGATAAAGCATTGTGGGTGAACGACAGAATCCACAGAGGGATTTGGTTTGTACTTGTATTATTTGGAAGATATAACCAGATTACATACTTTTAACAACATGGGTTTTAGCATGTATAATAATGACGTTTGTTTTGCTATCAGAGAATATTGCATTGTGCTGTTTCTAAAGAATAGATTCAGCATTTATCCACAGCCCAATGTGACAATTCCTCAATTTCCCGTGTGCATGTGTGTACGTATGAATGTGTCTGAATGGCTGCTTGTGTGTGTTAAGAGTCCAGTGTGTGCGAGCCGCGCACACCACACTTTTGAACGTTTTTATTTGTGTGTGTGTGTGACATGACTTGAATGCTCATCAGACAAAAGGGGGATGCACCTCAGAGAGCTGCCATACTTCTCCGCCTCAAATGGAAGTTGCTCTTCCCGTGGTGTTTAGGTACAAGGAGGACAGGAGAAATCAGACCGCCTCGGGACGACATATGATAACCATATACCATGAAAATGACAAGCAGGGTTGACTGATCGGGAAGAACACGTTTCCAATATGCCACCTTATGCAAGCGATACATTTGAGAAATTAGCTGTCAAGCGAGAGACGCTCAGGAGGCTCCTTTCATCCAGCGGAAATCTGTCTGACCTTTAAAAAAATACTGAGAGTTTGCCTTCTTCTACGCTGTATTTATAGGTATTTGTTATGGTTTATTTATCTTTTTTTTTTACATGTTTTTTGAATACTTATTCACATTGATTTATTCATGGATTTGTTTTTTTAGTTTTTTCTGTCTCCCTCGTAAACCTGCACTAAGCGTAAAGAGCGTGATGTGTGGACAGAACGGGAGCAGAAATAGATGCCTCCACTGCAGTGTGACATTTGGATCGGGCCTGGCTGTCCCACTTCTAAGAGAACCCAAAGGACAGCTTTTAGCTGTGGCTCCAGGGGCTGAAATAGAGAGGGTTAAAGGCAGATAAGGGAGAGGGATTACACGGATTCTCCACCATTTATTCTTGTTATTCAAATCACTTGTGCAAGTAACATTGTATGGGCCACGGAGCGCGATGAGGCTCAGCGAGACGGCCCTAGTATCATCACTTGAGCCATAGTGGGGGACGTGTGCAATACTACTTTGATGGTACATGACTTGGATTTGCAGCTGAACCTGGGAGCTGTCTGTGTTTACAAATGAAAAGACAATGTGCACACGTATTCTGCTCTGCTGTAGTGCTGGACAATGTGAAACTCGGATCTCGCGGCTCGGTGGTGGGGGCACCGTGCCGAGGCAGCACTCGCTGGTCAACTGAGGACAACTGAATGTATTTTAACAAGCAGGACTGAAGATGAAACAATTCACTCCAGGGCGGAAGTGTTAATGGGAAATTCAAGACGGCCATCATCATCTTTATACCCAACATTCTCATCAGCATCATCATTAACTCCATCCCTCCCTCATTGTATTTGACATAATGTGCTGATGCTGATCTCTACTGCTCAGCTGGGACGCGCCCCAGGAGAGAAACACTGTTTAGACAAGCACTCCCCCTTGAGAGGAGGAATGTGCGTCACCTTGGGCCTGCTTCTCTTTTTTTTTCAGCATCTCTTTCCTCCTTTTCTTTTCCTCGCTCTCCACTACATCTCATCCACATTTTAATATCAATCTCAATGGGCTCCATTATTGCAGCACTTCTTTGAGCGTGTTAATTTGTTTTGTAAAAAGCTTTGTTTATCCCAGATTAATATCTCAATAAACAGAGGAGAGCTGTACTGTGGTAAATGATAGTGATTATAGAAGGTCTGCAGCCCATGCTGTTGGACGGAAGCTGACACAACGGGAGTTTCTCCACCATTCAAAGCCCTCCAAACCTGTGATTACAATAATGACACAGTGCGTACTAATTTACTGCAGTGAACTCGTCCTAGCTCTTTTTTCTATTCACTTTTTCCGTCTCAGCTGGACAAAACTCCTCGCTTCGATGCCGGTAGCAAGTCTGTCATGCACGTGCTCCAGTGGTTCGGTGGGAAGTTGTTTAAAAGGTGGGACGCCCAACCTTTGACACAGTGCTGTCTCACCCCTGCAGCTTAGTGTCAGTGGAGAGTGAGCTGTGGCATTGTTCAGTCTATCATTAGACAGCGGAGGTCCCAGCAGGCTTTTTCCGTTTACTCACAGTTGACCCCTCCATACACATTTTATTATTTTTTACCAATGATTTGTGTGGCCCATATCACTTCAGGAGGACGGTAAGGAGGTTGGTGTGTGAGTTCAACTGCAGCAGAGGAGGTCATTATGTCTGCAAAGACCGGACCGAGAGGAGACAGAGCGGGGACAACATCAGCATAGATGTCACAAATTCATAGCCATAGGCAGTTATAGAGAAAGAAGATGGCGGGTGAGGGGGGTTTGCAGTGAGGCGGCGCCGGGTTGGATCTGGAGATAAGGAGATTGATGTGCTGCTTTGCTACAGAGGGCTTTCTGTTGGTGGTTTGCAGTCCAGAGGTCATCACTTTATTGTTTGAATTGATCAAGCTGGCATGTCAGATCTCAAGTTTGTTCATTGAATACAACTGTCTGTAGAGGAAGAACGGTGATGTGATTGTTGTTTGGTCTAATGGATGCTTCCTTAAAGAAATGTGAAAATGAATCCACTGCCGCGTCAGCCTGATTAAAGCAAGATTTTTAGAGAAAAATGCGACAGGATTTTACTATACAGATTTTTAAAAAGCAAATGTAAACAATGATAAAGTAGTACTATTTTGTTATTGGTCTGTTGTTACGTGTCTACATGACTCCTGAATACTTATAGAATTGTTTTAAGAATATGTAGGGGTATGGCATAAACCCAGTGATGAGGATTGTGCTGTTTCTCTTTCGTGTTGAATATGTGTCCGTGGTGCTGTGCCAGCAAATTCAGGCCATCTTTAATGCACAGGGTGGGACCAACATCAGAGGGGCTTTTGTGTAGGATGGGCTTCTCTTAAACCTGTGAGGCACACTCTACATAGAGACCCCAAGGTCCAAAAACCAAAACAAACATATCTTTTGTCACACTGACATATCGTATCCTCAGTCAGGATAGGTAGTTTTATACACTGACTTGGAGAAAGACATGCATCTGCTGCTTTCTCGTTAACATATATACACATACAGCAGGAGCAGGATGAATCTGTAGGCATGTTTCTTCATTTCTATTTCTTCCTTTTCCTCCGCCGAGTGCACCGTCTCTGAGAGCGTGGAGGAGCAGAACTGTGCCTGCATGTGCCTGTCCTTGGCTGTAGTGATTTCCATCCTATGATCGTCCATGGCGACAGGCCAGTAAATGCTGCCTGAGACGATCTGTGTCCATCATCAGAGGTAGAATAGCTGGCTGTAGCAGGTGTGAGTCTCAGCTAAGGGCTGTATTATCAATTAGCTCAGTACAGTAGAACCTGGACAGTATTGGACATCCCTGAAATAGTGGTTTTACATAACAGGCTGTAGGCATTGGTAGAAACAATGAGTTCTAATATTGTGTCATGTCGGGTACTACATTTAGCACCATTTCCAGAGCTTTCTGTGACTTTTCTATGAAATATATAATTTATCATGTACCACTGAGACATTTGTAAACTGAGGTTAATATAACACCTTGATTCTGTTTCTATTTTTCTTTGAAGAATGATGTTAATTGGTTCTTTTTGTTTTATTTATTGTTGCTTTGACAGCTGTCTGGGCCAAAGGAGATGATTTTTTTGTGAGTGTTTGCGTCATTGCAGGTCAGAGCGACCTTGTATCAGCACATATTAATAAAAAACTATTGAAAATATACACTGTTCATGCGTCAGGGTTTCTCTGGGAACATATTAAATGGCTCATTTGTTGTTGTTGTGTGTGGTTGTATGCCTATGTGCAGCACATAGTGTGCTTACGCATGTGCCCGTGTGATAAAAGGACAACAGCACAGAAAAATTATTTCAAAATGAATCTTTCGTGGTGCCACATGGATATAAACTTCAATATACCGACCTCATGATTCAAACTGGAAATGAAAAGTCGTCTTTTCGCACTAATACGGTGGCTATGTTTTATTCATGGGCTGTACTGCAGGATACGTCAGCATTGTGCTGCTCATCGCTGTACCACGGGAAGCAGGGGACTGAAGCCAAGCAACCGAGCCCCTTCCTGTGTCAGCTCCCCTTTGAACCACAAACTGTGTGCATATGCAGATTTAACCCGGTGGTTTAGAGGATGAGTATGCCAAATACTGGTATGTGGCAAAAGAATACTACACAAAGTGATCAGAGAGGGGCAGAGAAAAAGGCAAGATGTCAGTTTAGGGACACGAAACCCAACAACACTTTTAGTGTTTGGACAGGGACTAGTAATAGCTTTATGCACTGGGAAGGACGAGGCGACGGGTCCCATACTAATCTGGAGAAAGCAAAGGCTTTGTTTCACCCTGACTCAGTATTATTGTGACCAAACGATATCGTATGCCTTCAACCTTCTCACACGTATGTACAAGCAGACCTGTGGGCAAACTCGCTCAGCTGGATTCCTCTTTACAAAGCATCAGTCAAGGTTAATTAATCATACAGCGTGGTGTGATCCCCGATGTAATCTTTTAATAACTGCCGTGCGAGTACAGCTTACTGACTTTTGAATGCAGCCCTGTTTGCTTGCAGCTGTCCGTTAAGCCACGGCAGCACACAACTGTAGGCAACCTTTAGTACACTCCAGAGGAATCATAAACATTGTGATCAACGAGAGATCAGTTAGGGATAACACAACTATGTGTCTGGGTTATTGCAGCCCATCTAGCTCCCCTAAAGCCAAAGTGGTGTGATCAGTGTTCAGCTCCCACTGAGTTTGGTTTCCTTGACTGCTCATGATATCATTCACAGCTGAGTGTGATTGGTAACTAATTAGCCAATATCGAATTATTATGTGCATCAGAGCATACATGATTCATCCATAATTACAGCCTCTATCATGTCCTTTTTCTCCACCATGTCACACTGTTTGCTGTACATGTATGGCGACGCGGGATGAGCCAATCCGCCCATCTCCTGCCTCGCTCATGTCCTCTCAGTGAAACTCCCCGAGAGGGGAGGCTCCGAGGCCTTGACCATTCAATCACCCTCTTTGCATTGGTAGTACAGTAATGCTTTCACACACTGACACACCAAACACGAGTGACAACCTCCAGCCACCCTGACACACTCTCCTCTTGGTACTCAGTCCACCAGAGAGGTAAAAAAAGGGGGCTTTTTCAAGGTCATTGCACATTTGGGGAAGCTTGAAATAGAATAAGACGTTGACAAACAACAACTCTCAGCAGATCCCAAGAGACCGGGAGAAGAGAGTACTAAATTCAGCCTGAACCCGTGTTTGTGGGTAACTGTAATTAAAACATTGCATCAAGCCACAGGGGAAACACATCTTTTAAGTACTGTAACATAGGTTTATAACACTTAAACTATCAAGTGGTGTTTAATGTAATTACCGTGCCTTTATAGGTTTATTAATAAATCAGAGCCCTATAAAATGCATACATCAAATTAAAACATACACACTGATCGCGTAAATCATCACTTAATAATCAACAACAAATTACAACTATGCGGAGACCTTAATTCATTGAAACAAAAACATTTTAGCCCCACCCATAGTGTTTGATATATAAATACAATATGTACAATATATGGTTTATAGGTGAAAGTAAAATTATCAGGACTAAATACGCATACAATGCACTTGCATAATTCAACCAAAGTAATAAGAGGTGTAATTAAGTTGTTATGTACCTCAGTGGTGCAGGACTCATGACTATTTACTGCCTCCATGTGGTAAAATGTTGATATTCCAGCTGCTGGGTTGCTCTCAGTTGTTTAGAAACCAGATAAAAAAATGACCAGACAGTGAAATCCAAGATGGATTAAACAATTTATTTTAAAAACATTACAACAATTGATAATTTTAATAGGCATACTGTATTTATTAATACAAGTATTTCCATACAAATGGATCAACTAAAAAGCAAAAGCAATGCAACTGAGAACATAACCAAGAAAAGAAAAATACAGAATCACAATAAGATCTCTGAATTCACAAATACAGAGTATTAACACAAAAAAAAAGTTCTGATTCAGGTGATATGATTACACATGTTAGTAATGCCAGACTTAATTATGACTGATTGGATAAATATGAAATTACAACAAATTTCAAAGAAAATGTTTTTTTTAAAGCATACTATATTCGCTTGGCATTTATGTTATGCATTATCTCATTAAGAGCATAAAGCATAATATAATATTATATATATATATATGTTTAGTTCATAAATATGTATTCATACATTATACCTGTTATACAAGTATTACTATACAGCTCTGTATGTGGTACTTTAGCTGACAGAACACCCATCCTTTGGTAAAGTCATGTACTTTATATTCTCAGTAACAACCCCCCTACTTGTGTTGTTGTTGTTGTTGTTGTTGTTGTTGTTGTTGTTATTATTATTAATAATGTTTTTTTTATTAATTAATGTAAAAATAATGACCGTAGACAACATCAATTTCCACCGGGATTGTCTAATTTTTCTGAATAAAAACATAGGTCATCAGAATGATGTAAATATGTTGTGATCATACAACACTTTGGGAGATAGGGCTTGTAGGGCTTGTTGAGAATATATCGTCTAATATTGTGCAAAAAGAGAGCATGCTCATCAGGAGAGCAAAGCATCATGGGATGAAATTATTATTTAAATAAAACTCGATCCAAAAGGAGCACCACATAGCCTGACTTTGAGAATACTTAAGTTATTATTATTGTTATTAATATAATATATTTATTCTTTATATATCTATTTTATAAATCAGTAAACTTCTATACTGCAGTTGTTCATGTTGGGCGTTGACTCCACGTCAGTGTCCTGTGCAGCAAACAAAACAATTGCCAAATAAAATATATATAAAAACAACAGTTTCACAGAAAATATATTCTGAAGCATATAGGGAAAGCTACCCACTTACTGGTACAGTAGAGCACCTGCTGATCTGGTCTGGGTCAAAGCCGTGCTTGTACACCAAATCTTCGGCTTTCCCTGTCATGTCAAAACCTTGGTCGGCAGCTCTGGAGACAGAAACAACAAGGAATGGAGACATGAGCCTCTGCACAAAAACAGCAAAGCTTGGTTAACGCTCACTCTCCGAGCAGACGTCAGGCAAGTTCTGAAGTCAGGTTTGGTGTGGAGGTAAGCGAGCAGTTCCTAAAGTTACTCCTGACAGCTGTCCAAACAACAGGCAAAATGAAACAAGGTATGAAGGAGACTGGAAATTGGAAAGCGACGGTGAAAGGGGAAGTCTCACCTCTGCTTCGACAGCAGCGGTTGTCCTTCATTCTCATGATCTTCAGGACCACGATCACCAGCAGCGCATCCACTGTGCATCTCCACGACGCTGGAGAAGAATTCCCAGCTGTTATCATTTCACAGAAGTGCATATAGAATAACCTCAGGGTGAGCAAATCAAATTGTCTAAGGTACAAAAAAATAAAAATAAAACAATCTGAATTGACATCATCTATGGAGCTGTACGGTCGCCTCACAGCAACAGAGTGGGTTCTCTCTGGAGTCTCTGGCTTCCTCCCACAGTCCAAAGACATGCAGCTTAGGTTAATTGATTACTCAACTGCCCGTAGGTATGGATGTGAGCGTGAATGGTTGTCTGTTTATAGGGCAGCCCTGCTGTATAGCCTGGCGTGTCCAGGATGTAACCTGCCTTCGGCCAATGTCAGCTGGGATCGGCTCCAGCTGACATTGGATGAAGCCCCAGGATGAAAACTTGTTTGTGTACACTTTTACTCAAAGATTTAGAAAATCATCATTATCTTAATATTTTCTACATTTTATTTTATTTTTCATCATTTTGCAGACATCCAAAACAGAAGTTATCTTAACTTGTTGGTTGCTGTAAAATGCTGATACAATTATTGATACATATTTTATACTGAAGAGATGTACCTCTTGGAGGCTATATATAATATACATCTTCAGCAGGACATATTATCACCTCAAACATTCTTAAAACAGTCATGAATGGGATTCAAAAAGGTAAAAAAAGAAAAAAGAAACTCTTTAACTCAATATGATATTATAATTATCAGACTACAAACTTACACAACAATGGATTTTCCGTTGTTGTCATTCTCTCCTCCTGGATCATCTCTCAAGCTCCTGAGGCAGAAAAATACAATAGTTGTTAAATAAGTGTGTTGATTAACCAATAATACAAAATGATTAATAATAAACACACTGACAATAATAAACACACTCCATCTAGTACCAAAAGCTTACCTGTTCATGGCTCGATGATTAGAGGTCCCGTTACCATCAGCAACCACGTCTCCACTGCAAAACAAATACTGGATAAGAATGGCTCTGAATCTCCTCTGAGGAATCTTATTCACTACCTGTCCAGTTAAAGGGACACTTCACCTAAACCTAAAGATGAACTACAGGCACAAGCAAAAGGAAACAGCTTTCACTCTCACCTTGCAGTCGGCTGGATTCCCGGTTCGCTGGAGTTGCGGTCCAGACTAAATGACTGAGGAGGCTGGCCATCAGCCGTGGGATCAATACTATGGAGACAAACGTAGCTTTGAGCAGATTACAGTCTAGACTTCCAATTGCTATTTTATAAAACACTTTTAACGGTTTTGACAAACAGTTTGTATTATTAACGTGGCAGCCTAACCTGTGAACATGCACACTTTCAAGTGTGTTATCCTGCTCGATAGCACTTTCACCACTTCCACATGGATCTGTGGCAGATATTTCACTCAGCCTACAATGAAAAAGAAAGGATGAGGATGTGGATGTCTTCAACTCCACTGAAAGTAGCTCCTGAACATTAGCTCACCTGTTGGGTTGTGTTGTGCCATCTGCAACAATCTCCTTTCTGAGACAAGAGCAACGTAGGTATTGCAAAAAGCAGGAGACAGTCGAGGCACCGTCGGGCTTCCTAACATAAGAAACACAACAAACATTTCTGAATCCGTGCAAGCCACTGTGTAGGTAAATGAGAATATGACATTAACAGTCCATTCCAATTGCAAATGGAATTGAAATCACCTTTTCCACATATAACAAAGCACCCCAATGAGCAAAATCAAACCACCAGCCCCACCGACAGTCCCACCGACGGCCCAACCGACTGGAGGACAGACGAAATGCAAACATGTCATCATCAACAAAAACATTGTGAGGCACTCGAGTCAGAACAATGTCACTCAGAATAAACTTCCACTCACTGATGAAGTTCCGTGGTGGCTGAAAGGAGTCTGACTTTGGCATCACTGTTAGGTAAAGAGGAGGGACATATAACAGACAGTTATGTCGTATGTATGTATGTATCAATGATCAGCAATGTAAGATTCAAAATCAGTTATTTACAACATCTCATTGCCTCACCAGTAACTTTATAATCCCAACAGATGTCTTTTACAATGCTCTTTGCCTGAAAAGCAAAATCAAAGTATGTATTGTGAGAGTGCAGAGTTCGTAGGTCACATGTACTATATGCCTTTTATTAATTAAATTCATAGAAGTACATATTAAAATAGAGGGAGACTCACGAGAGGAACTATGCATTTTACTTGCACGTCTCGACAGTTTCTTGTAACGACTGAATCGTTGCCAATGCTTATCACTTCATCCGAATAGTTTGGCATCGAAATGCCAAGCTCAACAGCAGCAACCATGGTCTGTTGAGGAGAGAGAAAAAAAGTTGCTGTAATTAACATGTTATTGGCAACCTCCAACTTTCACTTTGTCTTGATCCCTTCCCCCTCTTTCTGTCTCTTTCTTTCATCAAACACACATATTACAGCACCATAAAACCTTTTGAAAAAACAAATTATAAACTACTACAGTGTAAAAGTAAATGTAAATACCCCATTGTCGAACACGTAAATCTTACTGCCAATAGGACACCCATGGAAGAACGTGAAACTCTCAGCAATGTTAATGTCGTTGCAGGAGGTGTTGGTCTGAGAGCATCCTGTGAGAAAATAGAGATGTACAGTGCATCATAAACACACTTGTAGCTCTCTATAAACATCCTGGAATAGCAACAGGGACAGCATAACCACAATTAGACGAAAGGTTACAGGAAGCAAAGAATGTCCTGGAATTTTTTTAGAAAGACATATTTACAACGCCCCATTTCTTACCGAACGATTTTTTGATACAGAAAACAAAAATCACGACGCTGAGACAAGTCTGAAGGGCCATTTTGTCAAAGGAATGGAGATAAAGGTAAAGAAGAACTCTCTTCCCGGATGAGGAAGTCATGTGCTTAAAAAAAAACGAAAAAGGAAGTTGTAATCCTTCCCTCACATTCACTTGCATTATATCACTCAGTTGTTAATTCAAGATATCTGGGACAGTGCCAGGATTTTATGAATTAATTACTTAAGTTTATAACCTCATGTTTGGTTGATTGAACTCGTATATTGTACATGTGCCAACATTATGGATTTGTAGTTTTGCAGTTTTGTAGTTTTGCAACTCCAACACAAGGGGAGGCCCTTGTCCTACAGGTCAGAGTCACTGCTGTCTTCAGCCTTAGGAGAAGAGTCACAGAATCAGGCGAGTCATTAGATGAGCATAACCTGCTGCACAGCACGGATTCTGTGTTGTGGCAAGTTTTTCCACATCAGGTGGATGCATTTGTATTCATCAATGTTCACTTTTGTGTTTTATATATTCTCTTATCTTTGCAGAGGGGTCAGGGACAGAGGATGGCAGTCCTCCTGACATATTATAACCATGAGAGAACAGAGGGAGAACAGAGTACTCAAAGAGGCCTCTGACACACACACACACACACACACACACACACTGCAAGGATAAAGCAGAAGCCGCCATGCTACAGCACGCTTCATTTACTCTGCATCTGCCCTGGTCCACCGAGAAAACACAGACCATGGTCTGTGTCACTCAATACGGGCCCCTCTCTATCTCTGCAACTCCGGCTACTTCCTCTCTGTCCCTCCCGGCCTCTCCTTTTCCCTTCTCTGTCTCTATTACATTGCAATAGTCAAGCAGAGTAGCGAGCAAAAAAGTACCTTAAAAAACACACTCTCAAGTTTCCACCTTAAACATAATTATCATTTTAGCTTAGATGTGGGAATTGATATTGGGGCCAAGCAGATTTACTTGGTGTGACTAACCAGTTCAATTTTGCACCATTCTTGATCGCTTCATCACCTCTTGGCAAGAACCGAGGAATTACTAAAAATGCTTCACAAAAGGCATGAATGAGAGAGCAAGTGGACTTGGTTCAGCTCCTCCGGAGGGAAGCTTAATGGAAGTGGACTTGTCCAATCATCTGATTTATTTTCCATAGATATCAAGTGACAGTGGGAGGCTTAGATATCCCACCATCCCTCTCCATATCCACAGAGCCCCTGCATAAACAGAGAGCAGCGATGACGCAGGACAGGCTGAAAACACACACAAATCTCCGAACATGCATGTCCCACGGCCCACACTCCCACAAACACCACGCGTCTAGTTCTGACAGGAGTAAATTCCAGCCAGTCTAAACAGGACTTTTAGGGTAAATAATTACAATTCTGCTGCTTTTGCGTCCTCTCCCCATCTGCCTCAACTCTTCCCTTCTTGTTCCGCTCATAAGAGCGGTGATGAGAGATAAACAGCTCTCCCGTCTCGCTGCCACCCCCTCAATCCCTCACTCTGTCCGTGTGGATGAGGGCAGTCGGCTTACTCTCAGAGCTTGAAAGGAAGCGTTTTGGCTCTGGTATGTCTAAGATTTCCTTTATGAAAAGAAGAATGACAGGGGTAAATTAACCCTCTTAAAGTTTGTACAATTAACCATTATGAACCCCAGTTTAGAACAAAAACTGGGTGCACCATTCAGAGCGTGTGAGTTGTGGAGTCAAAGCTGAGGCAAAGCAACACCCCGAGAATCCTGAGTGGCTCTGAGACAATAGTTCTGGCTGCTCAGTCGGTACCCTGCTTGGCTTCAGTTTGCGTAGCTCCACAACGGTTTCTAAATACAACGGGTAGAAAGTCGATCGCAACCAAAACAGCATATACAGGCCTAGAGGGACTCCTTTAAAGAAAAAGGTATCATGTTCACATCCAGGGAGGATTTTAGACTTTTCCCTAAGATAACACATTTTCCTGTTATATTATGAATACAGAGAGCAACAACCCAGGCAATTACAATGGCATTGTCCCTGAACCCCAACCTCAGAAGGGATTGTACTGTGGCTAGCAAATGCTTTGAGTCAGGGGTGCTTTCACGTAAAATGGTAATAAGCATAATCCCTCATTTAGAATGCAAGACCAAAAGAGAAGTGAGAAAAGGCCAAATCGTGCTGGGACTGTTACAGACACTTTGGCCTGTCCAGGCGGCTCAAGCCTCAAACCCCCAGTGGCACAGTTTGGGTATCACAAGGGGACACCTTCACGCTTCCAGCACAGGAAGCCCACCGACACCAACACACATACTGACTCACAAAGAAAGAAATATGTCAACAGTTATCACATTCATCTGGGTTTCACTGAGCTCAACTATTGGATAGCTCTGCAATACGTAAACATTCAATTATGCTATGTGGTTACATTGTGACACTTACATAACAAACGCATGAACTGCTAATAAAAGTGAATTAGCAAGTCTGAAAGAATATTCTTCATGAGTGCTAGGAGTGGAGCCGTCATGGGAATATGTGAATATATGAAGTCACAGGGCCCCACACAATAACATGTACACCAACACCCGACCTACACCTCCTATACACATATTAAAGCCTCAACCATCGCAGCCAACTCTCCCCCTCATTTCCAAAACCACAGCTCCCCTTTACAGAGCTTGGTTAGCCTGGGCACAGCAACCTGATCCTGCTGAGAAAGTCTTATAAAAAGGAATCAAATAAAACAACCCAATCAAAAACACCTCTCGTCCACAGAGCCAAACAAGAAAGATCCGGGCGATCTCTGCAAACAGACCAACCTCTGCCTGAGGACCTATCAGTGTTGGAATATAATTGCTTGGTGGGGCTGCATCATTAACATTGTGAGCTATAACATACACACACACACACACACACACACACACACACACACACACACACACACACACACACACACACACACACACAAACAGCCACCTCAAAGCACTGCACAAGCTAATGCACTGCAGCTTGTATTCACATGCTACTGAGGCACATGTTGTGCAATATCAGAGAGCAACTTGGACAGCCTCTATTAATCTGTTTTCCAGCTCAATCTCCTGAGAGGGATCTCTGTCAGAAAACAAACCTCTCTGTTTGAAGCGTGGCCTCCAGTTAAACTTGTTCAACTTCTGCCTTTCTCTGTTCATTTCACTCTCCTCTCTCACTTTCCCTCTCACTCCACTTTTCTCCCCCTGCCGTCTCTTTGTCCCTCCCCACTCTGCGTTTTACTCTCCTTTGCCATCGTTTTCACCCTTGTGTTTCTTTCCTTTGCTCTCTTCATTTCTTTCCCCTCTGTGATTCGTTGCTGGCGTAAGTCTTAGTATGTGGCTGGGCGAACCCAGGGCGAGCGTGTCTTGTTACAGCAGTCCAGGCCCTCTGATAAAGCCCAGCATTGTGAAGGATTATCCCTCAGAAACAATCAGGATTTTTTTATACCGCGGCCTCTGTTATTTCTGCAGCCTCACATGTAAAAATGCACACAGCACGCGCACACACAACTCATAACAAACATCTCCAGTGTGTCATTTGTCCTGACACACAAAACCGTACATGTACAAGCACCGGCATGCACTGCACACTGAGTGGACTCATGAGAAAGTATGCAAGAAATTCACATCAAATTACCCTTGTGTTTAATTTTGTTTTAATGCTGCTCTCTGTCAGCTACAGCTATGATAACATGACGGCAGTTCCAGGGGACAGGGATTTCAAAATGGGGAGTTGCTACGTTGCTGTAAAATGTCAGTTAAGTCAGTATGTGTATCATTGTCATGTTTTGTTCAGGCAGCCATTCTGTAGCTTTTCACACTCGGCTGAGCCCTATTGTTAAATAAACAAAGCCTTGTGTTTGGTTGTGCTGTGGATCAGTGAGGCGATCAGGCACTCACCTGAAAAATTGGAGAGACGAGAATGCAGAAAAGAGCAGGGGAGCAGCACACTGCAAAAAAACGCACATGGCAACACACTTAATTAATACTGAATGAATGCAAAAATGGACCATTTTCACAGCAGACATGTATGACATGTAATAGCATGAAGAAGCACAGGTGAAATAAGGCTAGGTTGTGTGCTAAGGCTGACCACACAACTGATAAGTAGTACAAAGATAATGCCGTTTAATTCATTAATGTTCATTAAAAAACAAATAAACTAGTTAAGTTACATTCATTTATTAAAAAAATGTTGGCACAGTCACTGATTTGTGAAACTCTTTTTTGCAGTGTGCGAGCTTGTTCTGGAGACAGCTGTGCAGTGTCTAGACAGGTAGACACCTCTGTGGTTCCAGGGCTGGGATTGTCTCCCTGTCACTGCCATCATTCCTCATCTTCCAACAGGAGGTTTCCTTCACCGGCTTTTCCCCTGCCGGCATCATCTGTCACCACATCCAAGGGGAAGGAGAAACATAATTACAGGACAGATGTAACCACAACTCAACCCCCCTTAAGGTTAGTACTAATAACAATGGTGACCAGCCGCCATGACTGTCAGACTGACATTGTCCGACAGTTACACCAAATGCCTGTAAACAATACATAAAAAAAGCTGCCGTAGTCCACCTGTTGTCGAATAGTGCCAGGAACAAGATAATGTATTTTAAGAGATACTAGAGGACAAGTAATACAAGTTTAAAAGTTGAGTATGTGCAACAGATTTAATTAATAACAACAATGCAATAATTACTGTCGTTAAAGATAATCTCAGCTACTTATTGTACTTTACTTACTACCCTTTATCTACCAATTACACAAGCTCTCATTGGCAAGTGGTGTTAGCGGAGCAGCATTACACACAAATTACTCACTAGTTTACCTCATTCATTACTAGGAATTGCAGGAATATTGTCAGGTGTCTGTTTTGTGCATATACTCATTAAACTATTGGTTCATAACATGCAGACAAGTGTAGATGAAAGGATGGACACACACACACACATGCACACAGCAGCAGAAAGACAGAGAGGCCTGCACTGTATTTAACAGTTTCTTGGGATCCAACAAGCACGTTTCATTGGCTCTCTGATGCACTGCAGTGTTGAAAGTGTGACCTCAGATTTTTTAATGCTCCATGTTATTCAAACATGTTCCTGGGGAGGATTGTAATTAGGACCAGCGCTGCACTTATACCACAAACGTGCTCATATACCACACACAGTACTGTATTAATAAACGTACACACACACACATTTATAGTACTCACATTGGCCAACAGCATTATACTTTAGAAAAGAAAAAAAAAGGAAATAATTAGAAAATGTCATGTCTATGCAAAGGTAACATTATTATGCAAGTCTCATTGCATTGGTCTCACAATCTGCATGGACACATTACAGTGTAGAGAGTTTACAACGAGGAACTTTCATTTTGGGTTTTTTGCGGTCCCTGTTGACTGAAGTGTCTTCGAGCATCAGTGTCCCTTTAGAAAACCTCTCATTCTAGTGCAGCAGGGTCCGCCTCGTGAAGTCCTGCTTCTGGTTTCTCACACCTGAGTAAAGTAAATCATCGTGAATTAATCCTTCCACCCCCCGATGCTGTAATCTTGAAACGCCGTCGTCATGTTTCTTTTGGTCAAGTTTGTTTAACCAAGCAACAGTTACTGAGAAGGCGGTGGAAGTTCCTTGTCGGCCACGTTTGTGATAAAACCACTGACATGTTGCGACATGATACAGTGTAGTTTATTAGTATGCCTACACAAGAAGAAAAGCGTAATCCAATCCAAGACCAATCGTTTTTATTGTTTTAAAAGTATCACACACAGTCATAATGTGTCTTGCATACATCCAAATTATTTCTCACATAAACCCCCCTCATTATCATAATGTCCACAAACCATTATTTACATTTTACACATTCACTATTCTCTCTCAAACAAACACTATCATTCTTTCTCTATTCTCTATTCTCTTTGACAAATCCCACTCACACACACACAATAAGCCAGTGTTCTCACATTAATTACAATAAGGGTAAAACTATATGTGGAGGAGTACAAAACTGTGCAAGGGAGAGTGTATATGTGACATTATAAAGGAATGTGTGAGGGAAATGGCCTCTTGACTAGTATACATTACATACAGTATACACAGATGTGTATACAGGTACGTGTATGCTCACACACATTTTAAAGCATAAACACGTGGGAAAAAGCACAGATTAAACATACGCAAAGATGCTAAACACTCAAATGAATTTCTCTTGAGACATTTCACTTGAGATCATCTCAAGAGCGCTGAGCTCAGTTGTATAAATTGTCTAACCTTATGAGGTTCACTTGAGTACTGTGATAAATTAGCTGTTTTCATGATTCCCCGGCTTGTATTATACATGGGCTGAGTGTCATGTCACTATTACATTACCACTAAACGTAAACGTGTGTGTTGCGGGAGGCTTAGCTTGTTGACCTTGGAGCCCGAGATCGTCCTCCCACCTCTCCACTGCAGTTGTCACTGACAACTAACAGGTCCCAACTATTGTTTTTATTCCCATGATCTTCTTTTTGCATTCCAGTCTGCCTTCAGCAGCCTGCAGGTTATGGAATAAACATGAACACAAACACACACTAGACATCTCTCATCCTGCACAATATAAACAAAGTGGTTTGGTATCTCTATTGACAACGTGTCTTGTCTAGGTTCTGGTAGATAAGCTTGTTTTATTGATGAATGGTATGTCAAAGTCTAACTGGCTTGTTATGATTCTGGATCAAATCAGTCAGTTTTTACCCTGAATCTGAAAATGTATTTACTTCTAAGTTGTTTTACAAGTGACAGAGAGCTGAGGAAGAGTCGGAACACTGGTCTAGAACACCTCATGCTCAACAAAGAGAAACTGCAGGTATAAGGTCACCCTACCCTAAATCATTCAACACTTAAATAAACACTCCACACATGGTGGCGCCAGGTCTTATCAGGTAACCTTTCCCATTGTATTGTATTTCTCACACCTCATCCTTGCAAAGACAAGAATATGACCTCTAAGATGGTAAATAGTGGGACATTTTCTGCCCAATTGGCTGTTTGTCATGACTGGCCATGCGAGGTGAGTAAAAAAAGACCTTCAGTGAGAGGCATGATTGCTTTTCAACAGAATATAATAAGTCTCCCAAAGAAATGTTCAGCCCTGAGCAGACATAAAAAGTATGACTGTTCTGTTTAAAATGCTGACAGGAAATGAGTTTCTTTGAAAAGTGGGTGCTCTATAAGTTGATGCTACTCGTATTCATCTTGAGAGTAACTCTTCCACAGAGTCCTTTCATCACTCAAATGTGAGTCTCTCATTCTGTCACCTTCTACAATTTATTTGTAATTCATATATCTAAAATATTTATACTTCAAAAAATAATACGCAGCCTCAGCTGACCAGAACGGTATGTGTGGTGGAGTACATAACTGCTTGTAATCTCTAAGTGATGCTATCGTCATCAGATAGGACAATGAAACTGTCCTCATCAGATAGTATATGTACTATCTTATCTGGACATAACATATGTGCTGGACTGATAAACTACGTATGTATTTTTTTGTTGTGTATGTGATGAAATACACAAGCATCACATACCTGCAGAAACAATTACCATTTTGCAATGATTGTGGCCCTGCTGTCCACCTGTAGTTCAGCTCTTTGTGCGTCGGTTTTGGGGTTGACCTTATTCAATGAGCCAGTGTGGTTTATTAAAACATCCTAATCCCTGGAGAATAGAGAGAGAAGACAGGGGAAGCAAGAACATTTATCTAACGGGAACATGCAAACTAATGCCTTTCACAGACTCCTATCAGGAAACAATGTGCGCACTTGCAGTCCTAATGGCTGGAGTCAGTGTATCCACTGAGTAATTACTATAGGAGATTTAGAAATATGCATAGCAGTTCAGGCTGGGGGAGCAAGCCTGAACTTGAGCATACTAAAGAGCCCATTAATCCTTTTTAATTCTATTAAGAATTGGACCACAGCTGGATAAGAGGCCAGCAGAGTTCCAGAGACTACATCTGTAATGCTTTGGAGTCCCACAGCTAAAAGCTCTTACTTGACAAAAATGAATTTGCAGCGACATTTCTTTTCCTCTTCGCAGTTGAATCAATTCACAGCCTAAAGCAGCTTTTACTTGGTAGCAAACAAAGACAGGTTGAATTTTGCGAGGACTGTAGAAAGAAGTGTGTTTTACATCTGCATCTAAAGGACTGTTTCATCACTTCAAACAGAAGAGGTTCGCAAATGGAATTTGTCTGAGCTGGCACATGCCTCGATGATGTTATCAATGTGACAAAAAACACGTGACACAAGGGTCCTTTCAACAGACGTGAAAGGATACGCAGGTGAGCTACGTGCCATCCGCCGCACACTTATCCGATGTGTTGATTTGGATCAGCACTCCCCAACATCCGCCCTGCTTTTTTTGCACCTGCCCAATCCCACAAAAAGCACAATCTTATCAAGGAATTCCTAAAAGTTCAGTATGAGGACGAACGCAAACGTGGGTTTAGCTCTTTTTCACAGTGAAGAGTGTGGATAGTAATGGCTTTCACCTGTTAAGATAAGAGTCAAACCCCCCCCCCATTCTAAATGACCACAGTGTGCGGCTACTGTTCCTACTGTGTGCACAGTCACAGCAGTGTAAATACTGACGCCCTTCTGCCTGGACCTCAGTAATCTGAACATACAGAATGTGCCTCTGCTTGTCGACCCCCATTCATTGCTATTAGGGCCAAAGGGTTAGCGAGGAGGACGCCAGTCACAGTGTAAACGAGATGTCATGTTTGACAGGGTGTGTAAGCTCAGCTCAGGGGAGCAGCCTGCCGCTCGCTCAGCTCAGTCACACGCACCTAAACACGAGACAATAACAAGGAGACCGGGAGACACGGAGAGACAAGAACCTGTCACACAAGCACGGGCATAAACTATATGTTGCTCAGAAATGAATTTCGTCTCCTTAGTTACTCTATTATGAAACAATAAAACCACGATCACATTCCTCCCCACCCTGACGCCCCACGCCCATCACCCTCACTCTCTCATAAGTACCGCCCCATCTGTTTAGCAAACTGCTCCATGCTTCCCTTCATTACTGGACCAGTTTACCTGCTTGTCTATCCCCTTTACCTCAGCGTTATGCACAACCCCATTACGGAAGCTGCTCCCCAACCTCTCTCTCTCAACCTCTCTCTCTCTCTCTCTCTCTCTCTCTCGGTCTGATCTGATCTGGGCTGCTTTTCATTCTGTCTCCCCCTAGAAGTGGATCAGGGAGAGAGAAAAAAGAATTGAAAGAAAACGCCTCAGACACCCCAACCTGTATCTGGCTTAGTATCTCCATGGTAGCATGACCCCCTGAAACAGCCCATTATGCTCCACTGCACTCAAAAAGGACTGAGCAGGAGGCAAAGTAGGAGAGAGAGAGAAAGAGAGAGAAAGAAAGAGAGAGAGAGAGAGAGAGGCACTTAAAGAAACGAGGAGAGCACAGGAATGAAAGCCTCCAAACAAAACAAGAGGTTAAATCACTTATCATTGCAGTGTTTATGTTTTGTTTCAGCCCAGAGTTCCTATAACCTCCTCACAGAGTCTGGTAATAGCTGGATGCTGACTGACTTACAAATAGCTAAATGGTTTACTTTACCAACTCTGCTGCATGTGAGTAGCCAGAGACAACCGAGATGAATATAATACAAAATAATGGAGGACTGAAGAAGTTAGAACATTCAACATTCAGTTTATTGGTTTGGTTTTTTTGAGTACAGTGGTTATTTCTGCCTTTCTGGCATTCACAGACAAAACAAACAAATACCAATAACGGGCAACACATAAAATATAGCTTTCTGATAATATCTGTGGCTCAGTCTAGTAGTTACAACAGATACAATAGTAACTCTCCGTACCTGATTGACACAAACGTAAATACAAACACTTAATAAACATGTAAAAACTGTCCAAAACTGGAACTAATACTTTTGAAATTCTGTATGGTTTATAAAATGACATGGCTATTTACATTCAATTTGAATAATTATAATTAAAAAGTAGCAAAAACAAACATAGTGTATGAGTCTTAGATGAACAAAAATAAACACTGATTATTCAAACTTGTGATAAAATATATAATATTGATTATAATGAGAAGGTTCCATTATGTACGTTCAAGTGCTATTAATAAAAATGCACAGGAGGGCCGCCACGTCGGCCCTCCTGTCAGAGTGGCATAAATCAAGGTGCAGCTCAGAGATTGAAGTCCGGGGGCAAAGGTCAAAGGTTACAAAATTCAGTCAAACCTCCACCTCTAAGACACAGTCAAAGTGGTTAGTACAGAAAGATGGTAGTGGTGAGGAAGGGAAGTTATTCGGTCAGAGTCCTAACCATCACTACTTTGGTTACACAAAAAGAAAGATAACATTGTATTACAGCTCAAATACTGTTTTTTTTTTTCTTCTTTGCTTACGTTCAGATTATCGTTGTAGCGATGGAGGGCAGTCTGACAGCAGTGGCACAACAGAAGGTACAGATGGTTCCAAGTTGAAGCCAGTGCTTTTTCCATATATCACTTGGTACAGAGCTGCCTTTACATCTGAGGACGAATGGTCTCAGTTCACAGCTGCTGGCGGATGTTTTCCAAGGTGAACACGAGATCAAAAACGAAGAGGAGGCTGGCGTTTTCTCCTCACTCTGTCCCAGAAGTCACCAGTTCTGCTTTGAAGCTCACTAACTGCACTGACCAAATGCCTCCATCACCAGCATCCCAAACTATCAACATTAGCAGCTTCTAAAAATCATCTTGAAAAATAGACTTTTTTTTATTTCTTTTTCTCATATATATATATAAAAAAATATCTGTAATATAACTATGCAGTTCTTTTCACTGGACGGGTTTGACTAACAGTCAAATGTGCTTCTTGTATTTCACATGTGTGAGTGTGTGAACATTAGATTACTGTGTGAATGTATGTGTGTCAGTATGCCCCAAAAGAGCAGGCAATGTGTTAGATTGTACTCCTTAATCATATCCTTCTCTGAGAATGATTCCCATTCCTAGAACCCTTCTCTCTGCTCCTCACCTGTGCTATCTGACTCCCTCTCTGACTCTGTAGTCCGTCTTCTCTTATCTTCCTTCTCCTGGAATGATTGCATGTGCCTGCTAACAGACGGTTTGCTGGCTGGACAGTGGACTCTCCAGGGACATGCTTGTGGGGGACAGGTCTGGACGGGCGCAGGGCTTAAACATGGAGGAGATGTAGAAGGCCTGCAGGCACAGACACAAAACATGTCAGGAAATATACACAGACCACACACGCTGTCAATCATTCCCTGTTTATAAACAGCACGAGAGATCAGAGTGAGGAAAATGAGGGAGAGAGCCTATTGTTTAAGCTAACTCAGTCAACAGAGAGCAGACAGAAACTAAGACAGAGATAACTGTTAGAGAAGACTATTTAGAAAGCAGCGGAATTTTGACATACCACCCAGTATGCAGTGAGGCCTCCTTGGATGAAGCCTGTGAGGACGTCAGTGGGGTGGTGGCGGTAGTCGGAGATGCGGCTCAGGCCGGTGTAGATGGCGATCATCACTAAGAGGAACTGTATTAGTGGGCGCAGCAGCCTAGCTCCTCGCCACGACAAACGCGCCTGCAGGTAGAACTGCAAAGTGGGACAAATGCTGTTATTATGTTGCTGCTGACTTGATAATTACTGCAAAAAAAGTGAATACAAGCATGTGGGTGCTTGTGGGATAATGCATAAACTGATTACGCCTAATAATTAAAGCAAAGAGAGACCTTAAAGTGAAACATGGACATCCACTCAGTCTGCTTCCCAGAGGGAAAAGAGAAGCTTGGCACGGGTCCATTAACGCTATCTAAAGCCCATTTCCTCCTTTTGTTCATCCTCATCTCCTGCCTGTACAGAATGAATGTTTGTGTCTGTAGAAATGGGGTCACGGGGCGAGCTCGCTGCAGATGCAGGGCTCGCTTTATGAGGAGCTGGAGGTCTGTCTGGACCCGTCAACCACTGGGGAGCATGTGGCCTACATTCCTGCGGTGAGGTCGACTCTAACCGGGTCCCTCTCTCCCTCTCATACCCCAAATGAGAGCAGGTGTCACACTGTTCCTGCCTTAAACACTAGCAGCTGGCCACGGTCCGGGTGGCATGTAACCACAGGTCTGACACAATCTCTCCAGGTTATCTACAGTCTGCTAGCAGCAAACTTGCATGCAAGGCTGTGTGTTTGTGCCTGCAATGTGTGTGTGTGTGTGTGTGTGTGTGTGTGTGTGTGTGTGTGTGTGTGTGTGTGTGTGTGTGTGTGTGTTGTGTGTTGAAACAACAGAGTAAGATGTACAGAGGAACAGGAGGAACGGGGCTAATGGACACTGAGGCCCTTGATTTTTTTCTCACACCACTTCATTGCTTTACCCTTTCATTCCTCTTATTCAGTCTCCCCTTACTCATCCTTGTTTGTCTCTTTCTGATTGGAGAGGAGCTGCTTTTCATTTGGACTTCTATAGTACACAAATGCAAATAGGAGAGGTTGTGATCTTATTTTGTTCCTCTTTGAGCAACATCCTCAGTTCATTTAATACATTTTTGCTATGCGCAACACAATATTTCCGTCAAACGATAAGTTATGTGGTAATGAGGGGGAATACATGAGGAATGTGGACATTTTATGGTTAATAATGTGCTTTTGTCTCCATCTAACTGTCGTTTCGCTCCCACAGTGCACCCATGACTACTGGGCAGTGCAGTATGAGTGAAAGAGAAAGATAAAGAGATGGAGGGGGGTTTGAGAGGGTGTCTCTTGCTGAAAGAAGCCTGTCGATCTCTCAGCAGGCATATTCAGCCCTCCACCCCCCTCCTCTAAATGAGAAACACAACAAGGCCTTCTCTGTCTGCGCAGCCTCTTCATCTATTCATGTTCCCCGTGGAAAAACATTCTCCCTCATTCTCTAACTCCCCCCCTCTCTCCCCTCCTCTCTGTCTCTCTGTCTCACCAGCTCTTTCAGCTTGGAGCAGGATGCCTTTGGAGAATTGCTGCTCTCAAAGATCTCCTGCCTCACGATCAGGAAGTGTGAATATATTTAACAGCACATGTGTTTGTGCATGGGTAATTAGCTTATCTAGGTAATAGTTGCACGCAGCGTTCTTGGCCTCTAGGGATTGGTGTTGTCTCTCGTAAGTGAAATGAAACACAGTTGTAATATTCCCTCAACATAGTAAACACAGTACTATTATTGTAATTACACAACACAAGCTCAGGTGAATGGGAAGATTTTCCAGATGTGTATTGTGTGTGTGCGTGCATTTAAAAGACGATGTGACTTACTGCCAAGTAGAGCATGGTGTACATTGCAAAGGAAGCATGGCCGGAAAAAAAAGACTTCCTGAAAGAGAAAGATCAAAAAAAGGGTACACATTAACTACATGACTCAACTCAAGCTAATATATACCACACCCTTAGTCAACAAACCAAATCAGTCCAGAGTGTAAACATGCGCACACACACCTTGCTTCCTCCACCATCTTTTCATTAGGCTGCTGGCAGGAGACCTTGGGCACGTAGCTGCCCAGAGTGCAGTTGATGGACGCATAGGTGATCTTACAGACATCCAGGAAGTTTGGTCGCAGGCGCCCCACACTTAGCTTGGCCATATTGGTGAGGGACTGACCCACACAGCAACCAAACATGAAGCTTCCCAGCTCCTTGTAGAGACACGACACATAGCAGTTTCGGACAAAAGCCCGCGAGTGAACACCTCGGTAACGCACCCGGTAGCATTCGCCCAGAGCGATCTGAGAAGGAAATAAAACAAGAGAATCTGGTTAACATAAGTCAAATAGTAGAGCTGCACAAATACTGGAACAGTATTTTAGTTTTAGTCTTAAACTCACTGCATCAGTACTGAACAGCTATCACTGTCTTACCGTTAGACCAGTGATGGCTATACCACCAGCGATGAGCAGGACATCAGGGATGGCCTCTCTCGGCTTGTAGGGATAGGTGATGCTGGCGTCTCCACAGAAGAAGCCTCGCTGGTACGGAGTCACTGCCTTCAACTCACACGCAAAGAATGGGATGGAGGCTGATGAGATGTGGGAGAGAAAGGGCAGGAAGACAAAAAAACAAAAGATGAATGCCTTTGTGCATGTGGTCTGTGCTGCAATGATCACGGCGATAGCTGGTACAGTTGGCCGACATAAAGGTGGTCTCAAAAGAGCATCAGGGGAGCAGCTTTAAAGCACATCAGTCATCTGGTGACAGGATTTCCAGATTCCCAGGGGTTGAAGCATTCCTCAAATAGCTGCTTCCATCAGAGGAGCAGGGAGAAGGAGAGATGGCAGAGACAGACAGACAGACAGACATACAGACGAGGAGATGGGCATGAAGGTGGAGAATTTAGGAATTGAGGAAGGAGGAAGAAGGTGAGAGGGAGATTTCAGTGTGCTGAAAGAGGACAATAAACGCACTGTAGGACCAGCTAAGTTTTTTTTTTTTTGTATAACCATGTCTGTTTGTTTCTTTTGGAAAGCAGTGACCTGTTAGTTCAATCCATTTAATCTGACATTAACAATTGTCCTACAAATATGCTGGCTACGTTTCCTGGCTGGTCACTAATTAAAAGAACTCGGTTTCAGGTGAAAGCGGGTCATGGTCTGACATGCTTTCAGCAAACAAAACCCACAGCCTAATGGGGAAGGTTCACTGAGTAAACGTGTTGCAACGTTTTAATGATGACAAAAAGGGAATTCGAGGGGTTCGTATCCCCAGAAACTGGAGACTACGTAGCTGCACATCTTTTATTCTGTGTTATGATAGCCCTGTGAGAGCCTGCTCAGTTTCTCTGTGCCGTATGTATCCCATGTCCCCTCGTCACCCCGTGGAATGCAGAGAGAACATGGGACTAATCATTAACCTCTGTGCCTCTTCCTGTCATCTCAGGCCTGCTGGTTGGCTGGAACGCACCCAGGCCAAAAGCAATGTTCCTGCCAGGGAATCTCTCAGACTACGTGACTGTGTAGTGCACAGGATACACACTCAAAATCAAGCAGAAGGAACTGCACACAAATACAGACTCAAACACAAAGAATGGCCTTGAAAACAAGTCAGGAAGCACAATTATTGGCTCACAAAAAGCAAGGCACTAACCCCTGACCTACTACACCCAGTTGAAGATTTGTCCACATAGACTTTGTTTCAGTTTTATTATTCAGCTTGTTTGCTATCATAACCATAGAGTCACACCACTCATTCAGCCTCACTGAACTGATAAAGGGTTAACGAGGAAATAATCTATAGGTGTGAGCCTATCTGCGAAAAAAAACACACGAGGAGGCAACTCTTAGTGCTTATTAAGAATGTTATACTGTATGTCAGTGACTTCTGAAGTCAAGCTGCCCTAGCAGAAAGACAAAACACTGATACAAGCGAGCTCACGTACATATAATTCAAGAGGGGCCTCAATCAGAAAGTGAGGGAGGGAAACACGTTGCAGGCAGATAGCAGAGGCTTTGACGCCAACAGAGAGAGAGAGAGATAGGAAACACCTCTCATCTGACCCCGATCACTCATTCATCTCAGACAGTTGCCACATCGACAGGCGTCTCCTCACACACACCTACATAAATTATATCAATGTACCTCATTTAACACTCATAGACATACAGGTACCATCTGTTTTTTTAGACAGAGAGATGTACGATACGGTATTCATCTTTTCTTTTGAAGCTTTGGTGTTTTATGGTCAGAATTTCTGCCTTCCTAACAAATGTCAATTGAATCTTGTCAAACCATCGACTTATTACTATGAGTTTATTGAGGACATCACCTGATGCAATCCATTGAAATAACCCTGCTCTGCTCTTCATTTCATAGTCAAATATTATATTGTAAGAATCTTACAATGTTGAATGTGGATACTGTGTTGCCACCATAGTTAGTAGTGTTTGTTATGCATTATTATTATTAGCTAAGATCGTTGGAGTATTAGATAAATACTTTGGGGAGGTTTTTCTCTGGTCTATTTAGTAAAATGAATGTCCTAAGAGATGGTTTCCTGGTTTCTTTCTGCCACCTACATAAACTGTCCTAACATCTCCTAATCTATGATCCTTTTATCTGCGTGTATCATACCTTGGTGGAGACCTGCAGAGATGTGGTCTGGTTTATGTCTGGTTCAGATTGAGTGGGTATGGATTTTTTTGTTCCATTTGGGTATAATATAACACAGATTACATTTTAAATATGTTGCTGACAAAACCACCCAACACACAGTCGACAGTTTGCTGGCTTGTGACAAGATTCCTGTTGTGCATGTGTGTGTTTATACTCTGTGTGTGTGAGCGTGATGAAGCAAAATTACCAAATAATCTGTATGTTTTGTAATCAGTGTATCATTGTGATTTCAACATTCAAAGTAAAACTTAATAACAGTAATGACATACTGACCATTGATTGGGTGATGTGAGCTTACATTTACTGATGGTAGTTCTCATTATATGGATTGATGTAAAATAAGAAGTTAAAGAATTGACACAGTGTGAAAGAGTGGAATGACCTGAAGAACAGACTCTCAAAAGTCAGACGTGCATTCGTCAGACTAAAGAAGACCTGGAGCCACAACAGCGTCTCAATAAGAACAAAGCTGAGGCTGTATACAACGCTTGTGGTGTCATGACTTGCTATGTGGGTGTGAGAAATGGAAAATGAACAACAAAGCAGTAGAATCCTACGAATTAAATGGAAAGACCATGCCAGTACTAAAGAGCTCCTGGAAAAAGCCGACGTGAAGCTGCTGAGTGTGGAAGGGGAGTCTTTCACGTGAAAGATGATGGGACACCTGGGCGCCCAAAGGAAAAGGGAAGAGGAAGACCAAAGAGTACGAGGCGGCGCGCAGTCGAGAAAAAAGTGAGGAACAAAGTACGGACCATATCAGCTGAAGGCGGAGACGCTCTGTGAACTCATGAAAGAAAACAGGTCACATCTCTTCATATGGAGATAAAGAGAGATGCATTTTATGCAGGTGAGCTGATGAGTCAAGAAGTTTTTTTTTCCAGTGTTTGTTGGGCCAAAAAGTAGACAATGCAACTATTAATGAAGGGCTGACAGGGCGTTAGAAGCCAGTTTTTCACATGCAACCTTTTCTCATGAAGTTTGTTTTTGGATCATAGTGTGGGGTGTTCTCTGTGTGCTCAAATGTTCCACTTACAGCATTTGACATTTATTCTGCCATAAATTAACTGCTTTGGGTGTAACAAGATCAATTTAGTGGCAAACATTGCTTTCATACCACCCATTAACAGGTTCTCTCTGTGTCCTCATCTGATTCCTCAATATGAAAAGTCCTCTCTCAATAATCAATATTTTGCTGCATTGACGGAGAGGAAATGATTCTCCATTAAAGACCACACACGCTGCGGTTACAGTAGGAACATAGAGATCCCTAAAGTGCAGCCTATTGTATGGGCTCAGACCTGCCAGAGCTGATGGCTTGTGTTGTTTTCCCTTTATTGCATGAAGTCCACGGACAGACTCAGAATTTAATGTCCGTGAACCAAAGATCACTCCACTGTTGCAAAGATATTTGCAAAGCTTCTCAATAAAATAAATCCAATCCACAAGAGTTGTGTCACAAATTGTCAGTGCTGTACAATATATAAAACACAAAGCAACGATGATCGAAACCACGTGCAAAGCTATTCAGTATCTGCACAATCGCAGCTCCCGTGTCACAGTCGACGTCTATTCTTTACAACTACATTAACAGTTTTCACAACAAGAAGTGAAAACACCCCAGAGACCCTCACATCATATGTCAGGCAGCTGTGAGCAAACCTTAGCACCTGGTCAAGACATGCTCAGAAGAGAGCCAGGCCAGGAAGGCCTGCGAGGGGACCCAAAAGGAGGCGGAGGAGTGGGTCGGCTCACACAGCCAGGCCAAAATGTGCTGCTCGCTGGGCCTGACACTCAACGCAGGAATGCTTTCAAATAGTCAAAAGGGACAGAAAGAAAGAAGGGGGAAAGAAGAGAAAGAGGGAGGGAGGAGAAGAGGAGGAATGAGAGCCGAGGGGATATGTGCCTCACTCTGAGAAACTCTTCTGGTTCTAATTTACACATCTATGACCACAGCCCAGAATGAGCTCACTGTGAGAGGAGAACAACAACAACCAAATACAAGAAATAGAAGGGGGAAAAACTATGGAGAAGGTTATTAAAGACAGACTGCAAATTAGTATTAGCATCCACATGCTTTACAGACATGTTGCTTAACATCTGCTGATCAATACAGTGTCAAACTAAACTAGGGTAAATGGCATGGCCACTGACAAACAGGGGTGAGGGCGGTAATGCTGGGTGAGAGAAAACTGGAGAGATGGAGATGCGGCAAGGGTTTCTCCACAGAGAACAGCAGACGAACGCGATTAGTGGTGGTTCTGGAATGTGAAGGTCAGAGATCTGGGATCTGCTGGGACCCGCTCTGTAAACACGACCCCACGTCAACCAGCAGAATATCCACAACACACACACATAAAAACCACACTGGGATGCAAACAACCCCAACCGACAGCCACAACCAAACAAACCACCATAAAACCCACCAGCACCAAGAAAAAAGAACTAATCAACCAAGCAAGAGCCAAACAATCCTAAATGCATTGAGGCAATCAGGCTTATTATCACAGACCTAAATGAGTTGGGGATGCTGCTGCTGTCAGACAAACAGCCTGTGAGTCCTCATAGATTAGCATGACACTCAGCCTGAAGCTTTATCTAAGCCACAGTAATGATCATTCGCTTCATCAAATCCAATAATGTTTGACTGTGCAGGCCTCGTTCTATTTGCCCTTTGATAGAACTGGAGGACAAACAATTAGTGAACAACCTGTTAACACAGGTCCATTTGGCCTGCAGTTTTAGAACTAGGCTGAGCCTGGGCCGCGGCCCAGCTTGCTACAGCACCCTTCGGGGGCGGTCCACCCTCGCTGGGCCTCTCAACAGTTTGCATGTGCCAGTGTTTCCAAGCTAAATGTTAAGCTGCTTGTTTACCTACAAGTCAACGTTGCAAAAAAATAGTAAGCTGTTGAACTGAACCCTGAAGTGACGTAGTTTGAATCTTTGCGAGCATGATCATCCCTGGTAACGACAGTTACAAGAAGCAGCAGGACGGCCTTCCTAACATGCTCACAAATAGCAGTCTCCAGTTGGGCCGGGTGGGCTTGTATAATTATTTGTGCAATAATGACTTCAACAGATCAAGGCTGTCTCCACACGAGCCCGCCTTGATCTGTTCTTTCATCTAATTACTGTTCTGTTTGAGTCAGGTACTTTAAGGGCACCTGATATTTATATTAAAAAACGTCTTTGTTTGAAGAGGCAGTCTGAGTAGAGAGACTGTATGCACCATCACACAGGCTCAAGCACACAAAAGAACAAAGGGAGACACACGCACACATATTGTTGTATTGTCAGGCAGGTAACACTTGAACAGGGGGTGAAGTCATCTGCAACAAGGCTGTGATTATGATTGGCAGCCATAAACCGCCACACGCTTAATTAAAGTGTTGTTCGCGTATCATCTAGGAGGTTGTTATTCCTGTTCATCCGTGGTGGCCAATCCAGGAAGGAGAGGTGGGATAAGGGTGAGTGTAATTATGAATCCCACTGCATTTCATGGCAAGACCCGTCGCTGGTCAAGGCAGAGACGATCGACTGAGGTTAGGCATTGACCTTGAGTAGTTAGGGCCAGGATAACCCATTGGACAGGAGATAGCATGGACGCCTGGCCAATCCTGGGAGCCTGAATGCTTCACAGGGCGTGTCTGGTGAAGAAAAGCAGTGGGATTCATAATAACACCTGGCCCCCTGCACCCACACATTCCTTTTTTAGGTAATTAGCCGGATTGTTCTGAGAGACTGGTCTGTTTTGTCTGCCCTGATGGCAGCACAAAGATCAGAGGAGTAATCAGTGAAGAATAAAGAGGCGCTGAGGAGCCACGACAGTCTTGGATCTTTGTGAACCATCTGCTATCATCAGCATCTCCTGCTGCTGGACTCCGTACAGCCTCTTTAAGTAGATACCCGCCGCTTCATTGATCGTGGCACATTTGATGTGCAAAGTCAAAAAAGAAATGTGTGCGTAAACTAAAATAAACGTCTCTTCCAACTGCCTTTGTGTTGCTACACCATCCAGCAGTGCAGCAGGAGAGATGCAGCATGCCCCTCTTACTGTTACTGTTACAGCTGGCCAGTGGAGACATGCTTCCCACAGCTGCTTCTGTTCTCTCCACACTTCACTGACCTGCTTCCTGGAGCCCGGCTCTGGAGTTCAGGGCAAGAGTGGTGAGGTCTGAAGTGGGCTGTCTGCCTGCCTGTCTGATTCAGCAGGAACATAAAGGACCCGCCACTCTGGTATTTACCTGGGAAGCCTTAAAGAAGCTCTCTGGTGGGTTTTGCGGTGTAAAAGGTTTCGGGTGCGCGCAGAAAGATGAGGGCTGGCAGTCTCTGCAATGTGAGAACGACACAGGGTTGTGGTCGAGACTGCAGGGGAGGTATTTGGCACGGTGCAGCCTGATTGTGGTAGTTATGTATGTATGTATGCTGAGAGTTGGGGGCTGTTTTGTCAGCGTATTTTGGTTTTGGGGGAACATGCAGTTGGAACAACTTCAGAGGGAAGCTTGGGAGGATGAAGGAAGGCTCCAGCAGGTGAAATGCGACACAATGATAAAAATGTTGATGATGGGTAACAATGCCCTGGCGCCAAGGGGGGAGGGGGCTGTCTCCTTATAGGGGGACAGAAGAAAAAAAGACGCAAAGGCAAGGCAACAGGCTGCATTCAGATCCAGCTAGATGCTTCGATGGGAAGCCTCTACAGAAAAAAAATCCATACTAGCTAATGAGAACTGAGGATAAGAGCACTATACACATCTTTGTTCACTCATTACAGCTAATACCTATGGACCACCCTGAGCACTTATGCAACCGTCATCGAGGAGAAGATTGCAGCTGCCTCGTTAAAAGCACATTTGGAGCTATTTGCTGTCTGAACCGTCAATCCTTCTCACTGCTACTTCCTCACGATAGGACATAAACAGACAGCTGTGGAAAAGATCCCTCAGGCGCCCCTGGGTCTAACCTCTGACCCCTACTGTAGCTCTCCAACCCCTTCTAACCTCTCACTCCACTCTCCCACCCCGGGGCTGTTCGCACATTCGGGCTCTTACTTGCCCCTGAGCCTTCAGGCAACTGAGACATTTCTAAGGCCTGACCTGGCTCTGGTGAGCTAATGGGTGAAGGAAGACGTATTGACAGCAAAGTACACGTGCCCATATAGTCTGTCTCAGGAAGCGTGCAGCTAATGGATTCCTGGACCTCTGCAGTGCTGTCAAATAGGGAAGAGATGCGTTTGTACACTAACGAGAGAGAGAGAACGAGAGACAGAAAGAGAGAAAGTACTTCTTCCAATGACTAATGATTTGAATGAGCCATTTTTAATGGCTCTCCATCTGTCCGTCACAGAGTGTGTTCCACAACTTCAGAGCGTGTTTGATCAGGGCCTAAAACGCTCAGCAAAACAGGACCGGCAAATTTGTCAACAAACAGCACGCACATGGCAGCTGTAGTAGGGTGTCCACGTTATAACAGCCACGATGACGCATAGACACAAACGCCCACACCCGCGCTTCTACTCGTAAGCACGCACACACATATAAATACACACACAGGAGACAATTTAATATTCCTGGCCCTATACACACTGACATGCTGTGACGTGCTGGCCTCTTGTTGTCTCACTCACTTGACAGCTTTCTCTGCCAAAAAAACAGAACCAGGAATCATTATCCCGCCGCCCGCCCAAAAACACACATGCAGACGTAAAACACACACCTCGGTACATTGCTGGAACACCTTCAGTCTCAAAATAGAGTTTGAAAAGAAGAGAAGAGGAGCAGGCAAAAGAAAAATGAAGAAAAAAAAAGATAAGCTGAAAAGAGGGAGCCTATTCAGATTTCTGATCACTTAGGTAGATACCGTCCTTCTCTTGCTGGCATGCTGCTTCACGTCTTGAACAAAAACACACACTTAACAGTGACTATCTGATTCCAGTTTTCACTTTTTATATCATCCAAAAGCTAGTTCTGTTTTTACTACTGAATGAAATCCCTTTATTGTTTTGAATAGATGCATCTACGCAGTTTATCAACAGTGTGAATCTTTTTTTTTCTCTTACTATTCTAACACAGCCTTACGTCTTGTGCATATCAATGTGAAACAATTTCACAATTAACCTCCACAAGAAGGTCGAGCCTAGTGGCAGCCATAATGGCACAGCCACTAAGCCGTATAAGCTAATGGTGGGTTTTCAAGTGCCACTTCCAATCAGTTACCAATTACTCTTAAGAGAGGCAATAACTGGCTTTATTGGGGTGGTGACAGAGCAAAGACCACCTGTGTAGGAGGGAAACAGCAGTGCAGGCTGGGAGGCCTGTTCCTGCATGCTCTCCAGATATGACAAATACCTGACACCTCCTGACCTCTGGGTGGCTGGACGCTAGATCTTAGATCCAGCCACAGAGTGCAGATTCTGTCAGGTCTGTCCCTGTCAAACCCTGTCAGTCCCACCAGGAATGCCTGCACACAATAGGACACACAAGCAAACACTTGCATTCTACAGCTGGCGTGGAAGATACCGACATTGAGCTGAACCAGAACGATCCATCTCTGTGCAGCATCCATCATGTATGAGTCAGACAGGCGCCGTGAACAACGCTGGAGAACAACAATGTTAGACAAGGTAACCTGAGTCAAAGCCTCAGTTAGCGTCCTCAATATCCCAGCATTCCACAGGAGGCAGATTAGAGTTTATTCATAATGAGACGCTGTACTAACTTTGTGCCGTCACTTTACATGTGAAAATAATACTGGAACACATGGAGAGGCTGTGAAAACCTCAGACCACTGGATTCCCTCTTCAGCTGATAACATAATGAGGATGCTTCAGGGTAAAATTCCACAGTTACAGTAGTGAATGAGCCCCTTTAACAGGATGAATAATGCCGGCGGGTCCAACTGTCTGAGGGAATGGGATGATGGCATGTTTAAGGGGAAAGTGGCTTAGTCAGAGATAAGCACGTTTAGCTCAATAAAGGGCTCAATTCATCTCCTCTGTGATGGCATTTACTGCTGAATGCTCACAGATGAGTCAAGGTCAGGCTTCAATAGATAACTGACATGATGGTGAACAGAGCTGAGACAGGCAGGATGCAGCCAGACATCTGTAAGTAATCTCATATCTCATTAGATCTCCCAGTAACAAGAACGGGTGCATTATTACATTATACTGCTCTATATCATTACATATTATGCTCTCCTGTCAGTACAGACAGTGTAGTGAACAATTCACCAGATGTGATGATTAACAGGAAGTGTTCCAGCTACTGATCCGAGGTGATAACTCCTTTTTCATTACACCATATGCTTTTATAATGTTGAAAAGCATTTAATGAAAATGGAAACGTATCAACCAATCAAATCAAGCCAGAACTTTTGAGGTTGTTCCATCCACAGCTAGAAGGTGAACTCCTTTAACTTCAGTCACAAGACCAACTGACTCTCTAAATCCTCTCAGCTGTGACCAGCTTGAGACTCAGTGACTCAGTCTCAGTGTTGTAATCTAGTCAGAGGGGATCAGAGGAGTCAGGGCACGCAGATTTGTGAGAAAGCAAGTGGCGTGCTCAGCGTGCGTCTCAAGAGGAGAACTGAGAGAGATCATTTCCTCTGCGGTGCCGACTGATGCCGGGTCGCTATAGCCACTTCCTAAACACAAGACAAAGCTGCTGAGAAGAGTGCCGAGTGAACATCTAATAGCATACCTGCAGGGGTTAAAAACAACAATGAAACTGACTGCCTGCGCTGTAGTTTTGCCTGCTGCCGTGCTTCCTGGCTTTAACTGCCAACGAGGCTGAGACCTGTCAGTCTGCCTGGACGGGTTCCGTCTCTCTTGTATTTACTAACGGTCCGAAGAACCACTCACACGACATACACTGGAGATCCCTTCCCTATCAGAGTCATGTGAGATGACAACATGGAACCGCTGAAGTTATACAAACTCACGCTTCAGCGAGCAGCACAGACAGGTACAGCAGGTACCTCAGGCAGGCTTTCCCCACGAGGAGGATAGTCTGGCTTTTAACTTTGACCTCTGAAAGAGTCCAGTACAGTTCTGAGGTACTGGTATTCCAATGGAGTATTCCCATTCTGTCAGACTATTTATGAGAGGTATATTCTTCCTCTTTCTCCAATACAATTCTCTGACTTCAGTCACTAGATTTTTGCCAGATTGATGTTCCACGTGAAAATCTCCTCTAAGAAGATGCAACGCTGTACTTTGAACTATAAACACATGAATCAGTTCTGCAAAGCACAACATGAACAAACTACTGTCCACCAAGAATATGCTGCCTGCATGTTTAACATTTAACTTCAACTTTATGCACGTATGAGCACGGTACTGTGAATAATTCTTGTCTTGGCACATTTCTGAGACTTTTTCTGCCAACGAGAAGTTAAATATCTCTCTCAGTAATGTATTAACTCTGAGGGCGCGATGAGGGAATGTGCAATAGTGATTATATCAAGTCCAAACCCATACAATTGTGGTAATCCTAACTAACATAATGAATATTATCCTGCTCTATATGGATTCAAACCATGATACAATTTGACCAAATCGTATCACAAAAGAGGCCTCTGATATTATATCTGTCCATTTTTCTCCAAATTGCTGATTATGACTAATTTGATAATGTTTGCTCACCTGGATCTTGTTTCCATTTTATAAAGTGAAAATAGTAAACATTTGCAACCTTGTTTTCCTCCATTTTAAGTTAAACAACCTTTGGGTTTTAGGTCTTCTAGTTAGACACAATATGAAAATAAATAATCAAATTGTGATAGAAAATAGTCTTTAGTTTCACCATTTTATAAATAGACAGTTAATAGTAAAATGATTGATTACTACATGACAACATTTTCAAATCCTTTGTCAAGTGGATTCCATAGTCAAATGTTATTACAGAGAAACTCATTTTGACCACTCCTTTATTATGGTTATGCCAGTAGTTGGTGTCCACGTGTTGTTACTGAAGTTGCCTGAAAACTGCTGGTTAATTTAATGTAATTATAAGCCTGCCTGTAAAGTCTTCCATAAGCACCGTAAATAATGTGTGGTTAGCGAGGCGAACGAGCCCAGTGAACAAAGGTCTTTTTCGGCACGGGAACACGAGCATGTTTTTATCCCAATTCCCACGTTCTTCTCCCGGGAACTTTATGAGTTACCATGGGAACAGATGAATTCCCGGGACAACTCTGCTGCTGCCAGCTGAGCCCCCTCCCATCCACCCGCCCGAGCTGAAACTTTTCAGCCCGTTTGAACGGTTTCCATTTGACTCTCTGGAAAAAATGCTTTTGTGGCTTCGTTTAACTTTTACAAATCCCCATGCGATGTGTTTCCCCTCCAGAAAGCCAACTCCGCGTAACCTCCTTGTAACCTCCAAAGACTAGATACGATCTCGTGTTGACACATGCGTGCAATCAACAGACTACGATGACAGAAGTGTGTTGGTACCTTTTTAAAAGATAGTCATTGTGCATGCACAACTTTAAAATGGCAAGTGATGAAGTGGTCTTCAGTGCATTTATATTAAACTGCAGTCACCTCCGATTAGAACTATTCAATTAAAAGACGTGAATACACATAATCTTACCGACAAAAAGGCATATTACATCCAAACCGACAAGCATCTTCCTCTTGGTCCAAAACGAGCTCTCCTCCTCGGACTGGGAGAGGAAATGCTTCCCACCGCCGTTCTCCATTCCGTCCCCGGCCCCTCCGGCGTCAGCTAACCGCAGCTGGAGCTCCGCGTCCCGGGGCAGCGTGGTGCCGTGGGTACCGGTGGAGTTGAACTTCTGCATGTCTTTAGCTCAAAAATAAAAGTTATTGACAACTTGTTAAAAAAAAGTGATTGCAATGTTCCGTCTTGTCGCTTATTCCTAAAAGGTTTCAGTTGCCCGTCGTCGGTGCAACAAATCCATGCCAACGAAAGTTTGACAGCAGCAGACTTGTTGAGGTAACATGTAATACAAAATAAAGCGTGCAGAGAGAAATATAATTAAAAAAAAAAAACATCCGAGTAAACTTCAACTCAGTTACACTTCTCCGCAAACTTCTCTTGAGTGGGAGCGCGTTGTACTCTCAAAACGTCCCGAACAGACCTGCGCCGCATTTATGTCAAACAAACATGAATGAAAAAACACAACTTTTGGTTCAAACTTTCAAAATAAAGTGCTCCCTCGTTGAACGTCAGCCTCGCCGTGCGTCGAGCGGCTGTGCAACATTAATTTTGGTTGGAAAGTCGTATCATTTCCGGTGTGGTTCAGTGTGACTTGACGCAGCTGTTGGCCGCGGTAAAAAAAAAAAAAAAACGAATAAAAAAAAATCAATGTGTAACGATGAGGCTGGAGCTCACGGCAACAGGATCGATCCGGTTGACCTGCCAGCTGAGTGACGGTGGGTGAGATGTGCTGTCCTCTCATAACTGCCCCTCCTCCCACGTGAGGACAGAATACAGCCGACCTACTCCACATTAACGACAAAGATTTAAGGAGATTTTGTTTTCGTTTCCACAAACCCTGTGGATAAAAAGATTAATAACAGGCCAATCCGCCTGATATCGATATTTAATGTTGTGAATGCACGCGGTGGTGTCATCATTGTGGTTCAGCTCGATAGGGAACGTAAGTAGTTTAGAAAAAAAGAAATTAAATGATATGGATTGCACCATCTTTGCCCTCATCATACATGCAAGACTGCCTAGCAATTCGATTTTTCCATAATATTGACTATTGCTGTTTAACTGTCTGCCAATAAACCAGACAAATATAGACTAATAGACAATGACAAAACACAAGATGAACACAGACTTTGCACCGGGAAGCTATTTTTAAATTCTTAAAACCTTATCAAATGCCACAAATTTAATTTCTTAAGTAAATCAATCAATCAGCTGAATATGCTATTTGATTCCTCTGTGATTTTCTTCTACATTTGGAAGATCAGATCAAAGATGTCCAACTTTAAACTAACTTCAGGCCTGATGCCTTGCTCACTGTGTGTCGCAGACTGTGTGTAAGAGGTTTCCTGCCACCTGGTGTAAAGACAGAAGCACAGCTGCTTCTCAAAGGTTTCTCAGCATTTTGAAACTATGTTGTTGTTTGTCACACATAAGTTAGGGCTGCAACTGACAATTCTTTTCATTTTGGTTTATAAAATGGCAGAAGACAAGAAAAAAAAACATGTATCAGTTTCTGAGTTACATTTGACGCATTTTCACAAAATGTTTCTGCCATTATGAGGATACTTTGGCCATTATGAAACGTCTAGACATGGGCATTTGGTATTGGAGTGGAAAACAATGTTATTAAATGGCAATCTGAGAATTAAAGGGAATTACACCTTTCAATTAGAAACGAGTAAAGTTTAAATTCAAACTGGCAAATGCAAATAAAAAAGCACTGACTGAAGAAATTGAAAACTAGAATATATAGAATGGCATTCGTTTTCTCTTTAAATCTTCTTATCTGATTCTTTCATTTGTATCTCATGAGCTGTAAAATAGAAGGTGAGGCAAAGACCTTGAAGTCACTAATGTTCAGAGTTTGTCAGTCTCACAATCTTGGATTTACAGTTATTGTAACTCACCTTTTACAAAACGGTAAAGTCCATTCTTCCAGTGCAAAACTATTGCATTTGATTGCTATTGCTAATGTACAAGCAAAACGAGCACAACATAACCAAATATTTTTTTATTTTGGTGTACAGCTGATGGTGTATTGATAGAAAATGAAAAAGAGGAAGGGAAGTTAAGTGAAAAAGGCCACTTTGATATAATACAAGTACGTTTTGAGACAAACTAAAGACACATGTTCATGCAACAATAACATATGGGATGACAGAGTGGTGGTTGATTTTTCATGTACTTTTACGCCCCTTTTGGCAACATGTGTCTTTACCATAGCTGTATTTTTACCTGCGTCTTTTGTCTTTGGGGAAACTCTCGCTATGACAGTAAAACACCAGGTTCACATGTGTTTTAGCATCATACAGTGTGACAGTTGTACATTATGGTAAAGAGTGATACAGAATATTGGGATTAGTTTTGAACCATTTATGATGTGACTTTGTCTGTGTGTCTGTTTTTTTGCATTTACATCCACTAGATGGCTGTACATCATCATTTATAGGGCAGAAAGTCAGAGGAAGTAAACAGACTGTTCATCAGCAGTACTCACTGAGGATTGGAGGTAAAATGGCTGGAGTCCCAATGATTCCCCGCTCTACTGATCTAATTTCACTTTGTGATGTGTATTAAAGGACATAAGGTGTAGTAATGCATTGAATATCAGTTTTGTTTATTGCGGTCACTCTCAGTCAATGAGACTCTACATGTCGGTGTCATTGCCCTCATTCACGGCGGTGTCATTGCCCTCATTCTGAGTTAATTTTCCATCCTCCTTTGACATTATGTGTCACTGTTTCTATTAACCATTATCCTCACCCACTCCAATGTATGTATGAAAATATTGTTTTTAATTATGAATTTCTCTGGATTTCCTCTGTGCCTCTCAATGAAACTATTATTCATACAGGGATATGTCATTTGATCTAGTTTCTGTTGCAAAAGTATTCACCCGAAAATGCAGCAATTGAGCCACAAACATTGCTGAAACAATGTTATTTCCCTCGCCATTAATTAAGCTCACTTTTGTCATCACAGGCCAACAAATACTCAACAAATGTGCACGTGACTCTCAATAATTCACTGACTGCTGCTTTTCCTTTCCGATTCAAATGATGTGTTCTGTCTGCTTTTATTTAACTCAAATGCAACCCTGCTATTCTGCAGTGCCCATAAAGGCCTACAGCCACCGTGAATAAAGTCAGTAACAAGTCTGGGCAGGATTTTGTTATTGTGCTACTTGAACGTAATGGTATCCACTACCACAGGTACCATTGAGTTCTCTTTTCCATGTGATGACACATACCTGAACTAAAGCCCATCCTGTTTTGCTGTCATGAAACTTTCCCCAAGCAAAGTGCAAACGGTGAAAGTAAAACCACATTTACTGACCTTGACCACAGTTCAGGGGCAGGTGCGAATTTTCAAGAAGTAATTGTAAACAACATGTCATGACATTGGATGAGTTCCAGCATTTATTTTGATTGTGACATTTAGTTTGAGATTATGTAATTTTCCCATACTTTGTCTACAGTTCTCGCCTATATCCGCCTTTCACCAAAAGGTTTTAAAGGACTTTTTTTCTTTTTCAAAATCCCTGCTGTAAAGCTTCAATAATCAATGCCGAATTAATACAATTGATTCTGGTTGTATAGTTCAAATAAACCCTAATCACATACATATATATTTCCCTGCTCCATGGAAGTTTTAAGTATGTTAAACACTATTATCTACCACGTTTTATAAAGAGACACGTAGAGGAAAAAAGGGGAAGTAGGGCCCAAAAACAGCAAGCCAATGCACTTTCAATGTTGGCAAAAAAAACATATCGAAGGATGATACATCCACAACCACCATGCAACCACTCTTGATAAACTCTCATAAAAAAGGAACTGAATGATTCATTCTGGAATGAATTTACATCAAAGTGCTTCACTTCTCCTCCTAGAGTTGTGAGTTTCATTCCCCTGGCTTTTTGTGTGAATTGTGGTGAGTAGGAGTAAAGGGCCGGCCCCAAGATGCACAACCATTATCTGGCCCTTCTGTGTTTTCCTTGAGTAACATAGAGGGGAAAGTACCATCTAGATCCTCTTTGGTCTATAGATACTCGGGGCACTGCAGAACACCGTCAGACATCAAAACGTCCTCATCACATGCACATGCTCAGCTCAGGAAGCGAACAAACGCACTGCTTTGGTGCACAGCAGAGGAAACTCAGAACCTGTACAATCGTCTGCTCGTAACATCTGTCTTCCTCTGCAGTCGGACTGACGATGCCACAGCCTACCCAGCATTCCCTTATCCCTCTCCTCCTGTTGTGGCTCGCCATCCTGTCCGTTGTCCAGGTTGTGTTCATCATCTTTTTCTTCACAGCTGGACACCACGGCCTGGTAAGACCTCTTTAAATAATATCCTCAGATTTAATTGACAGAATGTCTTATGGGCGTTAATGGTCAGTTACAAACTCGTACATCAGTGTTACCGTAGCACAGCAGGACATTTGAATGAAGAAACAGAGTACATGATGACTTACAGTTGTGGCATGTTAAAACACCTTTGCAGTGCAGCTGCTCTTTCTTGTGGTTTTGGTAGCACATCTGGTGAGAAAGGCACCTCTGCATGTGGTCTGCAGCTGGTTACAGAGGCACCTATTATGACTCCCGAACAGTGGAACCTTTAGCATAACGTTCAAGGAGAAATGTTTATGTTTTAGATCAGTACACCATCACACACCAGAGGTAAAACAATGCAACACAACAAATGCAACCATAATGGAGCACAACTGGTCAAATTTAAAGGAAATATAAGTCTAGCATTGTTTAATGTTAGTGTAAATATTTGACAAGTTTGACGCTTTGCATTCAAAAATTGTATTTAGCATTGTCAAATTTAGCATTGCCCTTTAGTGAAATTGAAAAGGTTTGTATTGCACCGGGAGTTGGTCAACTTTCATCCACTGCCACTTTTATTATTCAGGATACCCTTGAACCATTTATCATGATCTATTTATTGTTCTGAGCATGTTTTGTGCTTTTATTTCCTTCTCCAGTCTCAGAAGAGTAGCGCTGTAGCACCAGAGCGCCCAATGCACTTCCAGGCAAACAACACACCTTCGGTAAGACAACCGCAGCTTCAGAGTGTGTGCTCCTCCTGTTGACCTCACTGTGGTGATTAAAATGTCATGCTATTGTTATTCTTTGTCATATGGTTTAGCAAATCACACTATTCCTGACGCACACATCTTGCAGACATGCTGTTCCTCAAATCACTTTACTTCTTGAGTTGCTTACGTCAGACAGTCTAACCGCTCCCCTCACTTGTTGGAGGAAGCACAGTTACGGGCTTACCACATTCGGAGAAATGCCACTGAACTTAAACAGTTGTCTGTTCTTGTTCCTTCTGGAGATAGAGTGTGATTTATTATGTTGTCACTTTAAAGATGGAGGTACTCTTCTCCACTTAAAAAAAAAAAAAACTCGCTGCTCTGTGTCACACACTTAATGTTGATGTTTTGAAATAACTGGATCTCTTCCTCTTTCAACAGCCCCCCTCTGAGCATGGGCTTCTGTTGGGCAAAGGTCAAATGCTCACCTTTCAGGCTACTCAAGGTAAAGCTATTTCAAGTACTTCCATATTCAGATGTATGACAAAGGCTACAACAATCTGTACACAATGCGTCAGATCACTATTCACAAGCTGTTGGAAATACAGACAACGGCCTGGTGAGAGGGAATGAGTAACTCCAGCAAATACGATTGCATCACATGTCATTTCCTCAATACACAGAACACAGAAATACACATTTGCTTGATGGGAAACTCACTACAGGATATTCAGAATGAAGTTTTAAGAAAACAAACCCACAGCTAACTGAAACTTTTCTCTCACCCACAGTCCACGGGCAAATGAAATGGTCGTCAAAGAATCCAGCTAAAGGCCTGGTTTCAGAAGAAGAAGGAGGAAGAGTTCTGAAAATAATGAAGGATGGATATTTCTTACTCAATCTTCAGGTGACACTGTCTTCATGTAATACAACAGGGGGATCGCAGCACACAGTCAGTATGAAGAGTGACAACAAAGTTATCCTGCAGGGTTGGATTAACACGCTCACATGCTGCACAGGCCTCCTCGGCAAGGTAGAGGAGCTGCCTGCTCAAAGCTCCCTGGAGGTCCACCTGCCAACCACTGAAGAACTCATTGAGGAATCTCTTACCCACCTGGACATCATCTACATGGACAAGCCTTAGATGAAGCTCTGATATATATTTATTCGAGATGGTGTGGTTAAGGGCAAAAGTGTACTTATTGTCTTTGCCTTTGGATCACCCAATCAGCAAATCCCTTCTTCCTGCATTCAGAGAGGTGACTGAAGAATGCATTTTACCCACATGCGTGGTAGAAACCCCTCCCCTTTAAATTATTTTTGACGTCCAATAATGTCAGCAAAGTAAAGCAGCTTCAGGATCAGTCTATGGTTGATGTCACTAAATATCTTATTCTCTGCTGTTGTGCTTCAGGAAAAACTTTTTCAAACTCAGCTGTGTTGTATGACAAAAGGAACATGATATATGTTGTTTGTTTGGGGGGATTTTTGTATCAGAAAAGCAAATTGCTCATTGCTCCACAAATGGCTGTGACCGAGGAGCACACTGTTAGTCAGTGAAACAGCACTTGATTGTTTTATTGTTAGGAGTCACTGGAATGTACAGTTTTTTCTTTATTATTTATTGAAATTATATCTAGCTAGAATTGTAAAAACTAGACAACATGGTTTGTTAGTATTTAAGAACAAAATATAGATAGGATTTATTTGTTTAGACATGGTGTTATGGAACATTATGGTGTTTACACAATCTGAAATAATTGTAAGAAACTGAATTGAACAATGTGTTTGTTATATTATATTATATTTTCATTTTAATATGAAAAGTGAAAGGACTTGACAGAACTAACCTCCAAATATCCTTCACCATCTGTATAACACATTATAATACGGGTAGATTAAATCAAGCATTCTGATTGGTTGAGGTGAGTCACAGAGCCATAAAGTACTGTACAGCCTGTTTACATTACATTTAGCTGACGCTTTTATCCAAAGCAACTTACATTTTTACTCTATACACTGCAACGGGGAGCAATTAGGGGTTAGGTGTCTTGCTCAAGGACACAACGACCTGGACTAGGGGGGCCGGGGCTCGAACCTCCAACCCTAACCATTTAGCCACAGTTGTTTACATGTAGAGCGTAGACCCATATCAGTGCGCACTTAAAATAACAGGTAGATTTAAATTGCGCGACCGTTAGTTGTCATTTCAAGCTTGACAGTTACCAAACATGTTTTGTGTAAACTTTGATATTTTGGGGGGAATGACTTTTGATGAGAATGTCAGCGGTGAATAATGTATTTGTGGTCCCTGTTCCTGCTGTACAGTCAAACGTTGATACGGCTCACAATCAGGAGAGCGGAGCAGATAACGCTCTGAGAGCAGACTAGTTAGCGGGGAGCGAGTGCATCAAACCGGAAACTAAGAGGAGGAATGAAAAGGGTTTGATCACAAAATCGTGATCATTTCCAGTGAGAGATAATTATGTCGGTAATTTCCCAACGCGAGGCAAGTTCTCTAAACATCATGGAGGAGAAAAATGACGGAGAAAAGACGGACAGAAGCAGCAAGAGCACTTCTTTACATCGATGGCTGAGTGTCATCCTCCACCCTGCTTTCAACCGGCCTTTCAACCTGCAGTCAGTTTTATAGTCCCGTATGTGCGGCAACGCCATACACATACGGGACGCACCTACACACATATTTTCTCTGTCGCTGAAATGCGATACACAACGTTTGGTGGCTACAACTATTTTGTGCTGAAAGGAAGCTTACTATTACTATTTATAAAGTCACAGGTAACCGTATTATAAACTCGAGGCAATACTGTATCGACAATAATGTACAGTTCAAGGGTTTGCCGGCCCTCCGCTGCATGTTGGGCCTAACAACACCCTTGAACAGTACATTATTGACGATACAGTACTGCCTCTCGTACCTTATTGCTTAATTATGACACATGAAATCTTGACTCGTGGTGGTTTATGTGTAAAGTTTCATTTCATGTTGTTGAAGGAAATGTTTGGTTTTGTCGAAGGTTTTCACTTATGTTTTACGCAGCAAGGAGCTGCTCGCAAACTCCGACGTTTAGTGTGAACATGCACATTAAAAAAAGCATTGCATTTATTCTGGGAACATTTAAACAATTGTGTCTTTACATCCGACAACAGCAACATACTGTAACTCCTGCTATGAAAACAGCTCCCTAATTAAAAACTATATTTTTGTCATACTGTTTACTACATTTTATGTGTTTAAAAGCCCCAATATGAAGCTCAACAAAGCAAATGAAATATCAATGAAATATCAAAGATGCGCTTTTGACTGTGAGTCATTTTCGAGACCCTGGAATGAAGTGAAAGTGAGAGGTTGTGAGTTAACAGCGGGACCCCGCAGATAATTAGTCACTAATAGAAAGAAACAGAGGGACCCTCCCTGCCATATGCTGTCGAAGAATATTCCCTCCAGAGTCTGACAGAGCAAAATAAACAGAAATCGGCACCTTACACAAACATCCAGCATCCTATCTGACAAAGCAATAAAGATGCAGTACACAAAAAGTCACTGGAACATGATGCTCGTCATCACCGGCAAGACAAACATTTTCCAAGTTTCTGAGGTTTCATCTAAAAACCGTTCCAATCCTCAGCCACAGAGTCCCATATCTGTAACTGCATTAGCTGTTGCCACCACAGCTTTCGATTACTGAGGAGGAAAGGTCCAAGTAGCTGAATTCAAATGTACATAACAGACCCATTTACCACCCACTCGGTGTCATTTATTAAAGGTCTCTGCATGGGTTGGTTGGTCGGTTCCCGCCTTTGCTTTCCACTCCCCGACGTCGAGTCGTCTATCCGCACAGAGACTTCTGTGAAAACCCTCATTTCCATCGTCAGCCACCCAAACAACACTGACAGCGTGTTTGTGGTGTGTGGTGCCAGTGTGTGGTGCCAGTCATGTTTTCAATGTGCAATCTGTGAATAACATGCTCTTTCAAGCTTGTTAGTAAAATATGTCACATATTATAATAATATATTTGCCAGAATTTAAGACATGTTTTTTTTTTGGAGAGAACAACATCATAAATCCAGCTACTGGACTTTTCCCTTGATCAAATATGGCATTTTATTTTGGGGTTATTTGGCTTAAATTTACATTACTAATTTATGTTGTTACAATACACTGTGGAAGATATATATATATATATATATATATATATATATATATATCTTATATATATTTTAGACGGAATGATTCCAGATTGTTATTGTTGCCTTGAAGAGTCAAGTTGTATTATTACTTTGAGTAATTATTATGTTATTAATTATAACACTTATAACACCCTTTAGAGTAAAATGTAGTTCCTAACATTGTGTCCAGGGGACAGGTGACAGGATGGAGAGTAACAAGTGCAACAGTTGAATGTAGTTGCTTGTTGACTGTCTTAAAAAGGCCAGAAGGACTGGGGAACACTACCAAAGAAAGTGGGGTTACAATATCACACGTGTCACCAGCAAAGTGCGTAATTTATTTTTCAAAGTGGTCCCTCACTGTAAGACATTTCAAGCCAGTTCAACTTGCAAACAAAAGTTTACCTGCTGCCTTGAGAAATCTAGTTGACTCAACTTGAAATTTCCTTTGATTCAACTGATAAATTAAAGTTTATAAGGTTGATGGAACTACAACGTGCTAGTTGTCTCAACATTATGAGTCAAGTTGTCAGAGTTGAGTGAACCATTTGTCCCTTGTTGTTTGAACTTGATCCACCAAGTTAAAACAAAGAGTGTTTTTACATTGTCAGTTTGAGAAAACTTTCCTGAGCTAGTCAAACAAACGCACATTTGTGCTTTTATGTAACTCACAGTTACAAGTTAAAATTACTTTACCATGTGTATACAACTTGCCATTTCAAGTTAAGAGGACTTACATTCCAAATTTGTTTCAACTTGCATATAAATGTTATTTTGACTGACTTTAATTTAAAGTTTGCTTGCTTTATAAAACAGAAATGACCAATAATTCTTACAAGGAACAGGTGGAAACACTGAGGGCAGCACAGGTGAAAGGAATGCACAATCAGGGAACAGGGCAGACAGACAATCACGGACAATCACAAGGGAGGAAGTGCAGGAACACAGAGGACACACAAGACAAGGACTTCACAATAAGACAGGACACCAGACAAACCAACATCGTGACACTTCTCTGCTACTACGTCGAAGACTTCCAAAGTGAATCATGCAGAATGCCTTCGCGTCTCATTAACAGTCCAACCTGCATTCATCCAGGGTTTCTCCATGAACCTGAAGACATATAAAGACATTCACATCTTAACTGACATCTCCAAAATAGTACTAGTTCAATGTTTTGAGAGTCCTCATTAAAAATCCCTAAAACAAAAAAGGTGAAGGAGACTCCATTGAAAAGGTATTTTGCAATTATGCAAAATCTCTATAAAAATGAGTACGGCTATGGGTAAAAAACTAATAAACACAAAACATGTTACATTGTTGCATTACAACCATTGAGTGTAGTACATGTGTAAATACAGTGTCTTACATACATCCTACATCTGGATTATGTCGGAGGAATCCTCTGAAAAATAGCATGGAAGACCAAGCAGGGCAGCTGTTCTTCGGCTCTGGTTTGTATCCTACAAAAACAGACAAGAGTAGATGAATGCAACACCAAAGGTATTTAAGTACAGAGAAGGCCTAAACACCACCGATGATGTCCATGATGCTGTTTATAATGATGGATTATTCTTCATTGTCCATTGACGAGAATGCACAAAACTTACATTTCCACATCACGTACTGGACAGTCTTGATGATATCTGTAAACAGAACAAAAACAAATGAATTGCACGATAAATTCAAATTTGTGTTTCAGAAAAATAAAACTCACATCTAATATTTTTATTTCATATATATATATACATATATTTATATATATGTATATATATGAAATAAAAATATTAGATGTGAGTTTTATTTATATATATAGTGCATAGGGGCATACAACTAAATATCAACACATAAATACATACATTTTGCCTACTGTCAGGTCAAAATAAAATACAAAGAGCAAGCAAAGCATGGGTAATGACTTAGCCGGTCAATATGAATCCCTCAGCCGTATGACTATACATTCAGACTGCTTAAAGTTCGTGTTAGCTAGCTAGCTAGCTAGCACGCGCTAGCTAGCTAGCTAGCTAACCGAACAAGATAGTTGGAGGGGGAAGGGTGTTGAGTGAAACACGTAATTTAAATGAAGCATGAAATAATGAAGGAAAATTGTGGTCACTTTAAAAAATGAACCAGCTTATACTTCTACATTAATTACGTTTTATCAACTGCAAGAGGGATAAAATAGGTCAACCATTTGTCTTAGAAGAAGTTCTAGCTAAACATTAAAGCCACAAAGTTAGCCTTTCCAGACCATTGACAAGCATGAGTTACATAACTGTTACATTACTAACGTTACACATGCTATTAATTAAGTAAGTTTAAGTTTAACTCACCTTCATGTGCCCAAGCAAAGCGAAAAGAATCCTCAGCGCGCTCCCTCCGCCGGTGGAAATAGTCCTTTCTTGTTTACCACAAAATCAAAATGCCTAAATTTTCATTGGAATTTAATTTAAGTATATGACTTATCTGCAGTGTTTAACCAGTAGATTATGGCCAGGCTTCAACCTGGCCATGGTTTAAAAAAGATAGTTTACCTAAAACACAAACATGACAGCATTTTTTTTTTAAACCCCACTCCCGCCTTTTCCAGTCTTTTCTTCTTCTTTTTTTCTGATAACTTAAAGAGTCAAGGCATTATTGTAAGTTTAACTAAGTTTTAACTTGAACAGTTAAGTTCAAATCTAAAACTTTGCTGAGCTCTTTGAGTTAAAGAGAAGAAGTAAGTGGACATAACTAAACAGGGCTGTGATGATTTACAGTGGTGCAATGTTCTCTACGTTAGTGATTCTTAACCATAGGGCCGCGGCCCCCCATTGGGCCGCGAGCGCCACCTAGAGCAGTGGTTCTCAAATCGGGGTGCGTGTACCCCTGGAAGTAACCCCAGGGGTTACGTGAGATTAAAATAATCTAAATAAAAATGTGCATCTATTCAAAAGTCCTTTTAAAATAGTTATTTAATAAATATTCAATGACATATAAGTGTAAATTCATAAACTGAATTGTATTGATTCTATATTAAATCAGACACTGATGGCACAGCAATGTCTGTGTATTACATCTTTTTTTCAACCAAACATGCTTTGCGCTGGTTAGGGGCTTGGCTGAACAAATATTTCACACGGGGTACATAACCGAAAGAAGGTTGAGAACCACTGACCTAGAGGGCCGCCAAAAACGTTATAGAGAAGTATTTAAAACGAAAACATGAAGACGAAAGTGCTGCTGAACAACCCCCCAAACGTCTAAATGTTTGTGCAAGTATAATCCTGACTTCACGACGTAGGGCTTTGTGAATAGAGGTAACGAGGCAGAGCCCTAAGCCTGTGTGGAGTGAGGGCTAACGCTAGCCTCGCTCGCTAACGCAGCGCTGAAGGCTTCAAAGCTAAAGCGATATCTAAAGACCAAACATCCAATGCTCGTGGCAAAGCCGGTGGGATTCTTCCAGATAAAGGACAATGTACTATAAATGAAGAAAAGGTTTGTCTGTCACTGACTGGCAACTCCAAATGTGCTGTGAAAGGCATCTGTCACATTTGAAGAGCAACTTCTGGTTCTGCAAACATAAAGACTGCTGAAGCATATATTCACATCATAAGGCTATATTTTAATTTGTAAATGGTATTTACAGTTTATTTAATTAGAAAATTATTATTTTGAATTGTGTGCACACTTGTCTGCACACTAATAGTTGCCCAATAATTGTGAACACACAGATATTCTCTTAAGAAAGTACAAACCTCACTTTTACTGTCTTAAACATTTAAGGTTTATTAACATGTTGTTAACCGAGAGCACTGTAGTTGTTCAATAATACAATTAATCCTAAAAAAAAATACTTTCCTAATAATTGTGCAGTGTATTTATCTTATTACCACACATTATTTATCAAATTTTTAAAAAAAATCTCCGTTTTTCTGAGAGTCTACCTTGAAAAATCAAATTATTAGTTATTTGTATGTTAATACACCTGACTTGAGCCTTTAAATGAGTTATTGTATTAGCTTGATTTGTTCCATGACTTGTTGTCTGTGCAGGTTTACATACACATGATCAATAAATGTCTTTGTGATGATCACATTGCATCATGTCATTTATTTTTTGCTTGTTGAACTGTAGGTAGATTTGAGTTAGTTATTCAATACAAATAGAGTGAGATCAATTAGTTAATAATCCAATACAGTGTTAATATTTGAGTGGGCCCCATATTTGAATGGTTTAAGAACCCCTGCTCTACAGGCCAACACAAGGGGACAGTATTTAGCTGTGGACTGTGTGCTGCATGACCTCCTTTCCGTTAGCGTCACACATTGTTCATTGTAGAGTCAAGGCTTCCAAGTGACGAATAGGTAGTGGTAGAACAAATGTTGAGTGTCTCCACAGATTGATATGTGATAACACAGACGTGCATTAACAATAGAACATGTTGGTTTCATCCATGGGAGTGTGAATAATTAGCTGGTTATCGTAATCAAATACAGAGTGTTGTCATCCCACATAAGTCCTTTATAAAAGTCATCTGTAGACTAAAGTTTAATCATGAGAGAAAACTCAACTGCATGAATCCCAACCACAGCTGACACGGTTCCCCCTCCTCTGCTACTACAGTCTCTCACACCGCACAGGTCCGCCAGCGCTGGAAGATGATGACTTACACACACATCAAGAGGCATTCATGAAATGAGACTTGCTTTAATAGATCATATGTTGACTTATGAATTCAGACTATATGTAGCAAAAGCCTTAACCGTAATTAGTCTCAACTCAGAGCGTTTTACCAATTTGAACAAAACTCGTAGTGCATGACTGAGGGAAAACAAATTAACCATCCACCTATACACACACGCACACACACACACACACGCACAGTCCTGCTAAATGTTCACCATCCACCGCTGTCTGGAAAGTGAGTCAGGCAATCTGCTGCTGATGTCCCCCCCCCCCCCCCCCCACACACACACACACACACACACACACACACACACACACCACTTCCTCTCCAGTTGACTAACATACAACTCTGCGGGTGTTTTCAAGAGCAGCTTCTTCGAATAGGGAAAGCGCAACTAGACACAAAAGAGAGATTCTTTCGTTTGTGCAAGGAAACATGCTTGTCACCAAGGGGATGGAGTGGAAATAATCATCTAAAGCATTACAGTAGAAAGGTATGCTGATCTAAATGTGTGGAAAACACATATTGGTGGCTCTCAACCCTCAAACTCAAGTACATTTGTCATATAAGTTATACTGCTATACTGAAAAAGCAATATTATGTGTCACAGTACTAGACTTTCTCTGCAGTGAAGTCGTGTGGTTGGACTGAGTGGTGAAACGTGTGCTACTGAGACATCGAAGCGTCGGCTCCTGCATGGCCTCATCTGACGCTGCAGGAAGAGAGTTCTCTTCAGCTACACGATGGCCTTGTTAAAAAAAATAAAAATAAGGCTTGAGAAAACCAACAAACAAGACTCTTTAAAAACATTATCTGTATATTTCAGTATTTTGTCAACATTATTGTACATAAATACAGCAGAAATAAAGCAATTATATAATTTATTCTACCACTGAAGCAATCAATAAATAGAGTGCATTATGTATTACAGCAAGAACGAAAATAAATGCAGACAGTTTATGTTTTTCATTTTAGCATGAAACATACGTTTATACTTAAAAGACAAAGAACAATGTACAAAGGTTTTAAAGGAGTCATTGGTCAACATTCAGACAAACACGATTTAAGTATAAAGGAAACATATAAAAATCCCTGATAAGAAAACATTCATTTTATAATGTAAAACATACTTTAAAATGTGAAGTTCAACCCCCCAATAGGAAAGCCCCCCGCATTGCCCTGGCCTTCATATCATGCAATGAGGTTTTTACACCCAACCCATCTTTCCGGTTATGGGCCTATTTTTTCTTCATAAAGAGAATCATTAAGAAGAATCAATCAAGCCTCATAACATTTATAGTTCACTTATATTTACTTACTTTCGGACTCATGGTGAAATATCAATGTGATATTTATATCATATATGCACCAAAGATGTTCTCATAAGCTTTGAATCGCGCAATGTGTGAGGTGTGGCTCACTTTCACAAAAAGAGCATCGTCTTTGGTGAGGTAAAACACTCCGGCCAGGTAACTGTTGGATTGGATGTTATTGGATCTCTTGGAGAATCTCCTGGACATCAGGAGGGGAATACTTTCCCCATAGTACCGTTCAGTTTTCCGATTAATAGAGTGGTAAAATACATCAATGTCAACGAAGGAAACCTTGGAATAGACATGGTAATAACCGCCCTTCTGAATAACGAGACTATTGTTTTGGTAACCCATTTCAAAGAGGAGAGGGTCGGCATTCATGCTCCATGCCATGATTTGTTTTCCGTGCACTACATCTTGTCCATCTGAGGAAAAAACAGCAACAATGTAAAGTCTGATTAATAATTATATTCATACAACGTCACCATAATGTATTCAGAATTTTAAAACAGGGTTTTAAATAATGAATAAATTATAGGAATATGATCACTGCTCTCACCTGTCAGATGAGCAACCGGTTTGGAAGGAGGAGGAATACCACGACTGGGAGTTTTAGGGGGAGAAGTAACGACTGGACCTGTGTGAGGACCAGACAAAGTGTCATTAATGTGGCTTAAGTAACTGAAGCGATATTTATAAGAATAAGTGCTGAGACATACCTGCGATGTGCTTAGAGAACGATGCTGAGGCGGCCTGCAATGGAAGGAAAAATGGTTTTACTCTTGGTTGACGTGCAATGACTGTAGTAGCTGACATGTGACTGAGCTCTAAGAATAGGATGTAAAAAAACTCAGAGCACATTAAATCATCAAATCTGAAATTAGTTTTTTTTGCGACTTATCTTTCTGCAGAACAATGTAGGACAGGCATGTCTTTCTGGTAATGAGCTGAACATAGATGACGATCATGCTACAGGAAATAGACCACTTTCTATTTTCCCTGTCCCTTGTTTGTACTCTTTGTACATAACCTTGTCCGTGCCCCTCTCCCCGGTGACTGCTGCCATCACACAGAGCATCAGAAGACGACAAGAAACTGAGTCAGCGAAAACTCTGACCATTCAACATTATGAGGAAACACGCACGCACGCCGCTGACACCCGGGTTCCTGTGAAGTTTTCAATAAAAAGGGCCGCACTTCTCCATACCCTCTTCCCCATAATAGTGAAATGATTTCTCCGTCAGCAGTTTAAGGAAAACAATCATTCATATGATTCAGTTTTGTTTCTAATCACGAGAGTCCTTTGCGTCACGAAACACGAACAACATTGCACACATACATGTTGAATAAAGAGTTGTATAAAGTGTAGCCCTTTTTTCTCCCAATATATTCTAATGATATTGCTTTTGTAAAATCTTACCATAACTCTATCATAACACGAGGGGGATATCTGCAACCGCAACTGTAACTCTTGGACAGCGGAAGTTTCCACTTTGGTTTCAGTGCGTTTGAGTTCCCCCACACGTAGCATGTGACTGCATACAGTATATTCAAAAGTGTGAACAATGGTAACTGATCTCACGTTTCAACTTTGTATTGCATATTTAATAAATGAAACTCACAATGTTGACATTAACTTAAAATAATTCCATTTGTGATTAAAAAAATACATTACAATATAAATACATAAGACTGAAGTGTTTAGAGGAAAATCAAGACGTTGCTGAGAAAAGGAGGATAATTCCCATTATGAATACTTACAAATACCAAAAAACTAAACCGCAAGAGTTTTGTGTCGAGGGTGAAAACAGTAAAAGAAAAATGAGTTAAGGAAAGGTGTTCCATCTGAATGAGATCTTATTTAGAGAAATGAGGTTCAGAAGAAAATTAATCAACGAAGCCGCAGTGTGACACTCAGCTGATAAGACATCCTAAAATACTCAGAGATTATAGGTTGATACTCACAGAGCCTGGACGGTAGAGGCGGTAGATGAAGCAGGCTTCTATGACCATGCCGCACAACGCCACGCTCACCAGCAGGATCAGCAGGGTCTGCGCCACCCCGACACTCCGTCTCCCCGGACTCAGCCTGGGTGGCACTTCAGGCCTGGTGGTGTAGGTGTCCACCACACACACAGAGGGATATCCACCCGTCGACATACCTACAGTGCTCTCTCACTCTGTCACTGAAAAACTAATCTGTGTGGAGAAGTTGTCAAGAGGGTGTTGCTTCAAAGGGGCCGCGGAAGACAAAGGGACTTGAGTGACGGAGAGGGGGTGACAAAGTAGCAAAAAGGGTGGGCTCACTTGTGGTTGGTTCAAGTGGAGATAGCTCACGTCACGGAGAATCAGATAAAGAACAGACAGAGATCTTGAGATGCATCACCAAAAGCACCTTAATGAGGCCGAGATACACCTGTCTGCACCGGACTGCAGACACTAAAATGATTCAGCTTTTATTTCCCCCGACGTAGCTGCAGAAGCTGCCAATCGATAAGTCACGAAGCCTCACGGCAGAAGGCTACGGTCGCTAAGTGGGAAGCCAAGCACAATGCATTTTAACCTGCGCTTCACACCCTCCCACTTTACTGTAAGAGCAATGTTAAAATATCTAAATTCACACTTCCTCTCTTGCACTCACTCTCTCTCTCTCTGGCTTGTGGTTGAGTCTGACAACAGATATTGACCTGAATAACGTTGAACATCAGGGTCTTATCCACTTGTCATGATGTTATCCACAGCAATAAATCTCTGTGCCGTGTCACAGAGGTGAGAACACAGCTGCAAGGCATGAAAATAAATAAATATCGAGGCCACTCACCAGACTCAGCAGGGGTGAGGTGAAGTGGCATGTTCAGACCAGGTATGTCATTGAAGATGCATTTTAAATGTTATTCATGGTCCTCTGGGTCACATCTATGAGGCAGTTTCATGTCTCAGCAGGAGTGAAGGCTTTGAAATGCTGCAGACTTTAGTAATGGATGGCCTTTGTTAGCATTGTTTCTCTGACCAGTGCGAGGGCACAAGGCAAAATAAACTCAATTAAAAACCTGATTAAGCATGATGTGATGTAAGGATGTGGAAAGCCATTCCAGCAGTGTGGTGGTGCACTGACGAGGACTGTTCCCTCCCTTCTGGCCTTCAAGCACATCTATTAAGTTGACTGTCTAATATTTCATTTAAATATTGCAACTGCCAGACGCTCTATCACAAAGGGAAATAAGAAACTATATAATTAGTAAGAACTGCAAGACTAGCATACAATATATTATATTATATAATATTATTACTATATTTTATAATTTTCAAATGCCAAAACTAGAGATTATATATATATAAAAAAAGATAGGCTCACTCTGTTATGGTGGTAGGGAGGTTGAATTGAACAAAAGGTGTGACAAAGCTGGTTCCAAGGAACAAAACGAAGGAAGACTGAATAAATCAAAGACAAAAAAAAACAATTACAAAACTAACAGATTAAACCAGTCCCCGGTTTTAGAAAGTAGGTTTAACAAACAATAAGTCTAACCCTGAAGTCTGAGTTATCTAAACCCGAGATAGGAAAACGTTTTTGGTTCCAGAACAGCTGATCAGAGTGTGTTCAACCAACTCTGAGTCTGTTCACTCCGAGTTAAGCTTGTGTGTGACACACACACACACACACACACACACACACACACACACACACACACACACACACACACACAAACAATCTGATCCAGTAATAATGTGATTGGTGATTTAAAAGTCAAAATACATTAAATACACAAAGAGAACAGGGTGATTAGACACAAGTCTCGATCACAAAGACATGAAGATAAATCAGACATGACGCATCAGGAGAGTGGATTTTTGAGTTAAGTACACCCGGATGCTGAATATGCCATTTTTATGCAACCACAGATGTTACAATTAAATTTCATGAACTGAAAACACATTGTAAAAAGTTGTTAGACTACCAGGTCACGGTAGCGACCTGTCAGACACCTCCTCAAGCCTAACACAAGCAAAACTGCTGCACGATTCATGATGACAATGCATCAAATAATGCGGGAAGCTAATTCCTTTAACTCCCCGTTAGGAAATGACCAAGTCACTGTGAATTTGCCCCCTCCTGATTTGTCAGTTGGCACTTGCTCGATTTTTTTTTGGTTTTAATACAACTTTCTCGACTGTAGCACACTTTTTTTCAACAACAGCAAAATGTGTAATAATTTAGTAAAATAAAAAACTCCTGGACAACCCTCTATCTTAGAAAAGGACAATTACAAGGACCAGTGGGCCATATGGCAACCTGCAGATTTTTTTTGTGACAGGAATTACTTCAGGCATTAAAACATAATAAATCATAGGTTCAGTCTGCATCCGTTCAGAATGTGTATTCCACCCTACTGAGTTTTCAGCAAGTTCTTCTCTTACCCATATCAGCTTCTTCTTAACACATCCATGATGTCAAGACTCTGTGGTGGGCTTTTTGTCTTTTACCATCAGCTCCCCCTACAGGATAGAAGAGGACATTACAAGCATGTTTGTTAGAAGCAAATAATAATGTAGGAAAACATATTTATATTCAACCAATACAAAAAATATGAAAAGTAATAAAAACAAAAGTAGTATCAAAAGTAAATCAAAATGTACCTTAACTAAGGAGCCTTCATACCCGAGGCCTCATCATGGATCACCAGGCTCATCATGTAATGTATTGCTGCACCTCGTCACTCCAACTCAGTTTTGCATGTGGCTGCAGTCCAGACTGCAGAGCGCTGGAGGCAGATAGTGGCTCCGCTCATTCAGCTCGGATCAAGTAACTCAATTGTGAGGCTTTTTTTTTTTCTCCAACTGTCGGAGTATGACAGTCAGCAATTGTGAACGTGTGACATAGAACAGAGTTGCTCAAAGTTGTTGAAAGTGGATTACATGGACTACGCACCGCGGACTGAGGATGATGAATGTGTCTGGAGAGCGCTGTTTGCTGGCATGTTTAATCCTGACTGTAGACTTGACTTTGGGTTTGGGGCCAAACAAAGATATGGAGTTTACATTTCTATTATCTGCTGCCACCACCGATTGTTTTTACCAAACTACAGCGAGGAACGACACCTTAGAAGTTGAATACCAGGTAAATATTGTTTTCTTTCTGTCCGTGTGTGTGTTTAAAGTTTGGAATAACTTCATTAATGATTTGAATAATGTCTAACTGAAAAACAAGTTAACGAGCCTTGGACTTTGGTCTTGCATGAGATAAGACAACTATCTACTGCTGTTGTTGAAGACACTTAACAATCCTGAGATAGAGAAAAGGGGAAGAAAAAGAATCCAAAACACATGTAAATGTACTTGACATGCTTTCTGAACAAGCACTTGGACTAGGACTTAACATGGTGACATCTTAAATGCATCCAAAATATATAGCCACCGTAATTAATATTGAATAAAAAGCATAAATACATATAGTCAAAGCACTGACCTGTCACTTTATGGCCGTGACCTGTTCTTTGCTTCACACCCTGAGACTGTACACATACTACAACAGCAGCTGCAGGGTACGTTGGCGTGAAGGGATTTCTGAGTGTGTAGTCAGGGAAGAGCCTGGCAGGATCACCGGATCATCTTCCTTGGAACAGATGCTCCTCAGGCTGCAGCATAACGCGTAGGTCCTGTTCGCCCATCTCGACTAACGTCATGACCTTGAGAAGGTCAACGAATCCCCATCAGGACTATCACTGTGTCGGACGCTGAGCTCTTCGTCCACGAGAGGGCAAAGCAAGAGACAGAATTTCCCTACACAAATAGCTCAACTGTCCACTTATTATCACTGTGGCATACTTTGTTGCTGCTCATACTTTAATTTGAATATCAGATAGAAGTCGATCAGCTCGCTGGGGAAAATGTGTGAGTTCTTGGATCAGGTATCAACCCCTCTGTGTCTTCTGCAGGTGATAGCTGGGTCGGGTCTGGATGTTGGCTTCGTCCTCATCTCGCCCAGCGGATACCGGCTGGTCTCTGACTTCAGGAGATCTGAAGCCATTCACATGTGGGTCACTTAAAAGCTTATGATGTGATGCTAAAAAACTCTAAGCACTTTCATCCAGTATTTTTTATTTGTTTTTGCTATCATGGTGGATGGTTTTCAACCATTTTTTTAGAAGCAAATGTCATCCGTTTCCAAAAGTTCACTCCTCATTTCTTTCCTGCAGGGTGGATCCCACAGAGGACGGAGACTACCGGCTGTGTTTCGACAACAGCTTCAGTAAACTGTCGGAGAAGATGGTATTCTTCCAGGTGATCCTAAATAGACTGAGCAGCAGCACATATGGAGGCCAAAATGAGTGGGAGGGCGTGGCCATGCCAGAGAGCCTGGTGGAGTACCAACTGGAGGACATCAGGGTGAGAGTCACTGCATCTGCTCTATGATTACCTTGATTCATCTTTTTTGATGTAACACACTAACGCACTGACTTTCATCCCCCCCATCTGTTCTGCGTCCTCCAGGTGACGTTGGACTCAGTGCACCAGCACCTGGAGAGGAGCCGTCAGATCCTGACAGTGCTGCGGACTCTGGAGGCGAGGGACCGCTACCTGCTGGAGGACAACCTGTGGCGGGTCTCCTTCTGGTCCTGCCTCAACATGTTCGTCATGCTCACCGTCGCCGTCACTCAAATCTACACCTTGCGCCGCCTCTTTGATGGCGGCAGGCGGGTGTGCACGTAGTCGCAACACAACTTTAAACGCCAGCCGCGGGAGCGCGCAGCACCTGCACGGGCTGACACCTGAAAGTTGAACCCGTAACCCTGAAGTGACTTTGAGCCTCGTGAGCTGGATTTAAAGGGACAGTTCACTCTTTTGGAAAATGGATTTAAAATGGATGTTTTGGGAAATTATAAATTATAGTCACATTGATGGAAATCCTATGCAGTCCTGTAATATGCACATACAGAAACAACTGATGAGCATACATAATATACATAAATAGAGTGAAGCAGGGATGACCTGTTTTTGTAGATCCCGGAAATTAGCGTCAGTTCCCTTGATTTAAAGATGAGCGTTGGATTTTGGATTATTGCAGAAAATAAACTGTGTGGCTAAGTTAATGTCTTCATCTTGTGTTAACCCAAACCCATTGACTTCGAGATGAAGGAAGCGAAAGTGCAATACTAGTAACTTTTTTCTGGGCTCCATGGGTTTTAGGGCTCAATACACACGTTTAACACTTTTATTAGCTAATAATGTCATTTGGTTAGCTATAAAATCACAGCTGTTGTTACTGGAATGTTTTATTCAGTTTCAGACTACATTTCACATGGACATTTATATATTTTAGGCTGCGTTTCATCGAAACAATAGTCAAAACAAACAAAAAATAATACCAGAAACCTCCAAATAGCCCACTTTTTTTTACTAAGCCCCAGGCTGTTTAAAAAAAGATCATACCTATATCTTCACTGTGATAAAACAAAACAAAAATACATTATAAAAAGTCAACAATCTCCCTGATCAGTTCGCCCATCTGGAGCTTAAATATGCAGAAATCACAAGGCATGCAGCTGGCAAGCTAGTTTTGGCTGAAACATTAATTTCTTTGCCATTATTTAGATGCATTGCAGTCATTTGGTTACAGTGGTAAAAACATAAATAATGCAATATGTAGTGTGCTTTTCGATCACTATACTGTAGTTTCATTATTGAAACCTTCGTTTATTTCTGCGTTTATTTTCATCAACATTACCTGTCATAAAGCATATTAAGTGGTCATGCTCCGCCACTAGGAAAGCATTTGTCTTAATACATGCTACAATTATAATTAAAAAAATCTGATCTTGAACCATCTTTATGACTAGGCACTGTACAGCATGTGATTAAAAGTGCACTTGTATTTTATCTCATTGTGTTTTGTTAAAATAAATGATTGACTGGGAGATTGTGTGGTATAAAGTAGGAAACATTAGATTTATGTGTTAAACTACATTTCACGCTATACAAACTTAGTTCTGTGGCAATACTCAAACATTTAGTGGTCAGAACTGTTTCAAACAACATTCACTAGAGAGAAAATACTTATCAATACTTACTAAGTTGGATGTCTCAATAACTAAAGTTAGCATGTTATGCTGACAGTACAGATTACTGTGGTTCTTTTCTGAGCTTTTCTTTTCTAATTAAATGAAAATAAGATATATAGTCCTTCTGTAGTCCTGCTGCTGTCATGGATTGGAGTCATTTCAAGGCCACCTCAGGCTGATCAAGGTCACCACTGGTTTCGACGGGGAGCCGGACGCCTGTTCAGGAACAATCAACCAACATTAATCTCTTGACCTTGAGACGTGAACTTTGACACGTAACACTGCAGGATCCAGTCTCTGCAACAGAACAGGCATTTGTAATGAGGGAATCTGTTAGCCAGAGGCCTTAAAGATCACCCTCTACTAATTAGAGAACATAACTTGTCAAATTAATTTCTGATTTATTAATGAATGCTCTTCCTCAAAAAAAGATGACTTCTGACAATTAGTTTTGCACAGACCGTCTCAAAAGATGTTTGTAAAAATCTTTATAATCAAGGTAGATTGTGCCTATACAATCATCCATATCCCCTTTGAAGTTTGAATGTTTTTTGTGTCTTACAACTGTAAATAGAATAGATCTACTTTCACTGCCTGCTAAGTGTAAAACACACACATTAAATCTACTTTTACGCAATGCTGTGAGACAAAACATTAAAACTTAAAAGGAGGTTGAATTAATTTACAGGCAGTGTAACGGTCAATGAATACAAAAGAGACACTTGACTAGGATTTTGTTGTTCGTCACTTTACATTTTGTGAACATGTATGTGTTGAGCGTGAAGAACAGTGACCATTGTTGAGCCTCTGTAAGGCTGCCAGCAGAGGGTTGCTATAGGAACATCTGCAAGCTTATGTCGGTCCATATTTGTTTAGATGGAGCGAGGGAGGAGAGGAAACCACTACGCCATTTGGAAAAAGAGAGAGAAAGAAGAGCAAGTGGATCACACAGGACAAAAGGAGACACCAACCACCAGAGCCAGTCCCTTTATTGTACACAACACCTCTTTATTTACTCTCCATCCTAAATCAGTTCATGTTGTTTATTCAAATCAATTAATTGCTACAGAGGCACTTGACAAGGGTTTGCCAAACAAAAAGAAAAAAGAGATTTTTACAGGTTTGGTTCCAACCCCTTCCACCAGATCCAGACAGGGGAGGGGAGGGAAAGCGGAAAGGAGGCAGGGCACATCCATTAGGAAGAAAGGCAGAATGACCACAACCTAATGAACGACAGGACATTATGGTCTGGGCTTCTCAAAGGCAGGCTGCAGTGACAGGCACAAGGGGAATTCAACAAACTTTGGCCAATAAGACATTTATCACATGTACTAACGTTTGAAGGGTTTGTGGAAGATTTCATGTGAAGGGTCTTCAATCTAAAAGACTGTTTTATAGGCTTACTCTAATCCTTCTGGCACTGTCACTGAAAGCCAGACCTGTAGAGAAATACAGGGGAAGAAAAAGCACACTCGGTCTCAAGAGGCTGTCAATTTGGACAGTTTAGAATTCTTTACAGTTTCTTTTGTCTTTGTTCCTGGCTAATTAAAGTGATCTCCTCAATGGCGAGAACAGAGGAAAGTCTAGACAGCTTCTGTAGACAGAGTGTGACTTCATATACACCACAACTCCCACCACCTGCTGCTCACAACCACTACCAATCAAACCTAAAATAGAAAACATTCTAGTAGCCCAACATCACTCCCCACATGACCATGTTTCCCATCAATTGGTTTTAAAATGGTCAAATACCATCAAAGAGCAATCAAAAGAAATTCATTATCAAATAATCACAGCTGTGTAGATGATGTTCAGACCCCAGGTGCCCTCCAAACATACAACACATTTAGACAGCAAATCCCTGTAGCAGAACCCCAAAATAAAAGTCCAGGAGAAGCTGGGGAGCTGAGTTGTACAAAGCTGATACAATTGCAACCAAAAACATGAAATGACAAATGCCCTGATTATAAATAACGCATCAGGAGATGACCGATCTCTTTTCCCCCACATCCAAGGCTAATCTATGAAATGGCAGTTAGTGCTTCCTGTAATCTGACCACTACAGTTGCTTTTTAACACGATGGTCGTCTTTGATTAGAATCAATAGCATGTTTTTGTCATCAACCCTGCAATAAATGAGATACAAGTGCTAACTCCCCAGTATAGGCCAGCTATATACAATATTTTTAATGCATGGAAGCAGAACTGATAGCAATATTAAATGTCCTTGACAACTGAGCCAAGAAAGAGATGTGCCAGCTCCTAAACGCTTAATACCATCTTTATACACTAAATCACGCCCTCGTGTACGACACATCCCACCACTTCACCGAGTTTGATCCTCTCCGAGAGGAAGCTGTACTGTGTGCTCTGCTCTATAAGAATCAGTTAATCCAGGAATGAACAAAGTCTACTCGAAGGCTGAAGGTCTCATTGGGGTTCAACGGAGACTAAAGGGATTATAATTCAAGGCTTTAAAAACTCAGAATTACTGGAGAGAAAGCATCTCACAAAGTGCAGACAGCCTTCCGCCTGTCCCTCTCCCTCTGCCGGGTTTCTGTGCATAGTGCTCTGGTCACGGAATAAAACATTCCTGTTATGAGTGGCTTGTTGTAAAGCTACATGGCTAGAAGTGCGTGGATTATAGCGGTCAATCTGGTTGAATCATTGTGGAAGGATAATTCACAGCGGGGGCTTTAGGCTACTCTCACAGTGTGATTCAACCCTGCACTGCGATTTCATTTTCTTTGCTTTTTCTGCGATTAGGATTTCACTTTTAAAGCTACATTTATGACGGTCATTATAAAACACAAATCCACTCAAATAAAATTACACAAGGGGGGGAAAAAGGTAAGTGACAGCACCAAAATAACCACAGAGATAATAAGCTATTGTTTTTCATTATGAATCAGTTATTAAATGAAAACCCAGTAAAACATTAACAACAGGTTAAGTGTGTGTATTGCAGAGAGCTCTAGACATGGGCCAATCGAAAAAGGTGGGAGGGGGGAGGAAAGCCAGCCTGCAACAGTTAAGAAGTTATTTAACGAGCTTCTGCTGGGAACCTTGCCAGAAGAAATAAACCAGTTATTATAATAAAAAAAGATCGAACTGAATTTGATACATCATCTCCGACCGATAGAAGCTAGATGCATCCCACAGATCAGCTGGGTTTGACTTTGTATTACGCAATTTCCACAGCAAGGGGCTTTCTGTCATTCATGTGCACTGATAAAGATGGTATTAGCAGCTTATTACATTGCTTGAAGAGACATGTTAATATGGCTGGACGATGCTCATTATGCACCGCTATCAGTCAGCCCCTCCCCTCGAGCCCCCGCCTCTGGCCTTTAAGTGTGCAGAATATACACACCCACACACAAACGCAAACACACACACTTGGCCACAGGTCTAGTCTAGGAGAGAGGGCTCGGCAGGGCGGATAATGGTGGGCCGATGTGAAGGAGCACCGGGGGGTCTTCGGCTGCAACGGGGAGAGAAGATACAGAACAAGGAGTGAGAAGTGCTCACGGAGAGACAGTGGAGAAACCAGAACAACCCGACAGAGAGAAAAAGGGGAAGGGGAGGAAAGTGGCAGTGAGAAGAGCATGACTGCCTGGAAATCATTGTAAATATCAAGCTGGGATAACTGGTGAGCCTGAGAAATGACAAACCATGCCTGTGACTCTTAAAAAAGAGAGGATGATGAAATGTTAGTGACATAACGTAAATAATGCAGCACAAAAAATTCTTAACATACACACAAATTATTTGCAAGCGCATTAGAGCAGGAAGACCTACCTGGGTACACCGGGCGGGACGCGGGCTGGCCGGGAGGGGATCAGTGGGGGTGCGCTGAAGGGATCCTGGTGGCTGTTGAAAGCGTTGATGGGTGGTCCTGGGCGAGAGGGGATTGGTGGTGCACCAAAGGCGGGAGAGGGGTTGAGTGGAACCCCAAAGGCAGGGGAAGGGTTCAAGGGTTGTCCTGGTGTCGGGCCCCGAGCCGCAGGCGGGCGGCTGGGGACCGGGGCAGCTGCAGGCGGCGGCTTGCGCTGAGCGGTTGGGCTGAAAGGGGGATAGGATTAAATTTAACTGACATTGTAATAATCACCTAAAATACCCCATTAATTCTCCTCTAGAGGTGGATGTGAGGGCATATTTTAGTGTGATGCTCCTAAGTAATATAAGATAGACTGTATAATGTGTGATTGCAAGATTGCAATCTTCTTTTTAAATTCAGCAAGGCAGGCATGATACTACCAGGTGAATGCGGTCTAATCTCATACAATTAGACAATGCTCACTGTGTGTTCATAGATGTTCCAGCTGTTATACCTGAAGCTCAACTAAATGCTAGTTAACCCTTATCTCACCTGGCTTCTGGGATCCAACTGTTATTTATGGGCGGTGGTACTGGGGTAGAGATGGTACCGGTGCTGATGTCGCCAATAATGAGCAGTGCCTCCTTAAGTGCATGATACATGCGCAACAGTTCGTCTCTGCGCTGGGCCTGGTCAGCCGATTCCTCCATGAGGCTGTTCTGGTCCCCAGACGAGTAGAGGTAGGCCAGCAGCTCCGAGTGGATGAAGTCCTTTGCCTGAATGGAAGTGAATAGTATCAAAACACAGAGGGTTGCAACTTACACTTCTAATAATAAGGAGAACGCATGTGTAGACGTGGGACAGCAGTAGCCAAAAGTGAAATGATCAGAAGGTTCTCGAATTGGAAAATATTGTTGAAAGAAGTGAAAGACGACGCTTAATCAATGTATCGATTGGAGATATCTAATGCTTAAATAAAATGTTAGAAAACCATGAGAAAGAAGTAGCCCAGTGGACTAAAAGTGCTGTTATTATGTGTGTGTGGCTGCTGGAAGCCATCAAATGAGCTCACCACAATAATAAAACCTAATAAATGGAAGGAGGACAAGTTGTGAGCATCGACCATAAATCCTGTTAATTAGTGTCTTCAAGTTTACGACCTTGTGTTCATGAAATACACGGCCGCTGTTGCTACTTAAATGAACAAGAAAGCGAAACGCTACTCTGCACAGCTCTTTGGTGCAATGACATTTAGGTCTAATTAAATAGCACTTTATTTGATCTCAGCTCAGATGACTGGTTTATGCCTTGAATACTTTTTTTTAAAGACACTTCATGTGGTATGTAGTATGTAGGATGAGCACCAAGAGAAGTACAATATGCACCCTTTAGGCCATAAATACAGCATTACAAAACTGGATACAGCTTTGTGTTTACAGCGTTTAGGTAGAGATGTAGCTACTCCCAGCATTCAGCACAGCACTCAAAGGGCTCGACACCTGTGTTGATCTTTACTCTCTCACTGTGCAAAGAGGTGCTCAATAGACGTACCCGTGAGTTAAATACAGCACACTGTTCAGGTAATAGACACAGAAGAGCCCTTTAATTTGGTTCCCGGATGTGCAGACACTCTGTCTGCACATCTGTTTGGCTTGTGTCTGCAGCTGAGGACTGTTGGACTCACACTGTTGATCATGAGATGCATGATGGTCTTGGGCACGAGGTCTCTAGTGGATTTGTTGATGATGCCAATGTACGAATCCACCAGGTTGCGGATGGTTTCCACCTGCCGCTCCAACTGAGGATCCATGGAGAATGTGTCCGCAGGGGCAGCATCTTCATTCTCCGTCTGTCAACAACAACACAAGCACACACAAACAAAGATGAGGTATGAATACACAATAAACACATCTTCATGGTTGCTCTCTGTAGAAATGATGAGCCAAAAGCAAAACACAGAGAAATACAGAGGTGCATGTATTATAGGACCAATGTAATATTAACAAATGTATAGAAACAACCACCCACTCACATACCTGGTCCTTCTCCGGATAAACTCCTGCCCTGAGGAAGGACGCTTTCCAGCTGTCCACATCCTCTTGAGAATCACAGGCCAGTTCTACCTGGCGAAGATCCTTGTACACGTTCCTGTACCGATAAACAAATTACAAGTGCCTGTGAGTGTGTAGGCTTAGCCAGTAAATACACATTTTAATACTCAGCTTCCAGTTTATTTGACCAATGACTGGGGATTTCTTCTATTCTTATTTAACTGTTTTTGTGGCAGGAGATTCCAAACTTTGGAATGGCAGTGTACATGCACACAAAAGGTAAAGCACATGCATTCCCACATGTTTTCACCTCTGTTCAGTGTTGAAGATTGCAAAGATGTGCTTTGTCGACATAAAGCCTTTCTCCAAATCTCTGAGCTTCAGGTTATCCAGGGGCAGCATATACTTCTTTTCTTTCTCCTAGCAAGAGACAGGCAGAAGAAATATGTACTTACAGCAGAACTGAAACCTGGAATACACAACATCCAACTTAAAAAAGTGAGTATTTGTATATGGTTTGATAATGGAGATGAACACAGTTCTCCATCAATGAGTAGACTTGATGGAATGCATATCGTCTGGTGTGGCCCATCACCAGAATGGTGAGATGGAGCAATGCATGATGGGGGAGAGGAGGAGGAAGAAAAGGAGGAGCATGAGGGAGTTCTAGGGGGATGGGGTGCCAGCGTTCACTGTTGAGCAGAGACATCTGGAAGCATTTACGTCTGCACTAACAGAGAGCGGCGCAAGCCCAACAGTTACGTCACTCACTGTTCCACACAATACCCCGCCCCCACCACACTCAGACCCACACATTCACACACGGCAAAAAACGTAACTGCATGTGAAAAGACAAACAAACATACATAAGCCTGAACTAATTGAATAAACGCATATTATGGGTTTTGGGTGCATAAAACATGCACTCATAGATACAACCAACTGGCCAAACTCTAAAAGATACAGAAGGAGTCATGTGTACAAGCGCCTACACACATGCACATTTGTACACACACAAAATCTCCCCCCCCCCCCCCCCCCCCGGCCCCTGTAACCCAGTACGATTTCCTGCAAATTCCAAAGTCAGATCCCGGCTGGAACATTTCAGCCCGCCTGCCACGTCAGTTTGCCTCCACCATCCTCCCGCTCTCGTTGCTTTTTCCCTAAAGGCGACCAACATAAAATGCACCGTTTCCAGTTGGCATTTTGGACACACCGAGGCCACAGAGATGGAGTTCATCCTCAGCCGTTGTATCTGTTAACTTTTTATTTTGCTAAAAGAATTATAAGATTGAGGCCTTGGGAAGAAGATCAAGTGGTGAGTAAAGCAAGTACGATGCTATTTGCACTCATCTCCATTGTAGACAGATGTTCTATTTAGTTAAATCAGTCTTTTAAATTTAGTTAAATTAGATCATTTGATTTCAGATCACGTAAACCATATTCATCTGTGCACTTAAAGTCACTTAAGAGTCCTTAAATGCAACATTTGAAAAGATCTATAATATAAATGAACTGTAGTGCAGAGTTTGCCGAGTGCGCACATGCTGTAGTTATTTAACCAGGAGGGAATGCAGTCCAGTCGTGTCTGGATTCATTTCAGTTGAAAGAAATGGCAGAAAAGGTTATAATTTTTCATGTTAAGCTCTATTTGATATACTATATGCTTAATAAGATTTAAAGTATTGTGGCGTTGTGGGTCCTGATTTCTCAGACTTTTCTCATATGCGTTATTGTTTCACTGGGGTAGTAATGTTTGCTTTCTGTGCCCTCTGTCCTACTGTCCTAGAGCAGCGACCTGCAGCCGCAATGACCTCGGGGTCCTTCCTCCCATCAGAGTCCTCCTCACCCCCCCGCCTGCCCAGTGTTCAGACTACCTGTTCATCCAGCTACAGCTGAACAGTAGTCTGCACATTGGTTAGGCTGGGCTGGGACGCACACACCTCCAGCCACCTTTGGCGATGACACCAAATCTCCACATACAGTATCTTCATCTTTATGTGTCATCTTATTTTAGCTATCCATGTTCCCCATATCCAGTGAAATGCAGCATTGGAACAGAAATGTCTCACCTCGTCATCTTTGTACCAGGACAGGGACTCTGCAGTCAGGATAAACCAGTACTCCTTGGAGCCTCCTTTCATGATGCTGATATTGAGGGTTAGCCAGCCTTTCCTGATCACCTGCACCGCGAGGAGAAGATGAAAAGGGTGGTAGGGAAAGAGGGAGACCAGGAGGACGGAGGAAAACAGCTTCGTCAATCAGGCTTATGTGACATGAGGGCCCTATAGGTGTTACTGGGATGTGAGTGACACTAATAAAAGCTTACCTACGTACCTGCTAGGTCACTCTAAATCTGGTTGTCTTGTATCTAATAGTATTATTAGTCAAATATATGCACTAAAACACAACAGTATAGATATGAATGTGAATCTTATTGAATGAATGAGATCCAAAAGGACTGTAATACATGCACAGGAATACATAATGTGTGCAATATGGCTAATTGTATGCAAAAGGATCAAATGGTTTAGTTGAAAACACTGAATAAGGATGTTTTTCACTCAACAGAAAAATAAATCCTTCAACATACAAACGGGACCAGATGGTGTCCAAACTATGCTAACATCGACACAGACAAAGACCATAAGTCGACGGTGGTTTGTCAGTGTCAGCGGGTCAGTAAAAGCTAGCCTGTTAGTGAAAAAAATAAAGCAGGGTTAGTGGGGTTAACTGGATGCGGATATACATGCCGATCTATTGGCGTTCATAGAGGGACAGACATCGAGACAGCGAAGTGAAAGTCTAAAGTGGAGAGATGGAGAGGGAGGAAATGCATCAGACTGAGGAAGAGTTGAGTAAATCACTGAGGAAAATAAGGATTCTTTTTAGAGGAGCCCTCTTAGCTACTATGTCTCTCCACTTTGTTTCTAAATTTCAAGTACAATGGTGGAAATCACTATGGATGGGACGTGTGCTCTTATTCTAAGTAAAGCAAAGAGGGAATGTCCATTACAAAGTCTGCTTTAGACCTCTTGTCTGCGCCCCCTCTCCCTCCAGCAGAGGACTGGAGTAGGTTATGGGGGGAAAAAGGTTAATTAGTACAAAAGCGCCAACATAAACATGGGTGAGGAAGCACGTGCATAGAGGCGTAACTTTAGTTTGCCTTGGTGGGGAAATAACTTAAACTTTTTAGAAACAAAGAGTTTTAAATCCCATATGTTAAAGTCAGTTGGAAATTGTATACGGTTATATAATGTTATAAAATATAAGTGGACACAAGAAAGAAGAAACAATGAGCTCTCAGCATGTCACATGAGACGCTACTACATTATTTGCCGTAGAAATGTTCAATCCATATTTTGTCAATTTAAGTGTTGCAAGTGGTTCATTAAAGATGTACGGTTACAGCTGAGATTACAGGATTCAAAAGGAAGGAAATAAGAATAATTAGAAAGAAACATGCCAATTTAAATTAGTCGAGATTGTCAGTAGATTATAAAAATGAAGGGATCTTAACAAGGAATGCTTTTCTTGAAACATTGGAAAACACCCCAACGCCATGACCAGTCACCACACAAAACGTTTTGATGAACTCTGAATATAGAAATAATAATTATAGACAGGTGGTCTTTTGGATACGCAAGACCTTTAAGTAGGAAAGTTTTTTAACATGCATTTAAAAAATAAATAATCAAAACCTTTACTGTGTTGCTGATTGAAATGGCTCCCGCTCCCTCCCCGTTTTGTCCCCATTGTCGTTTAGGATGATTCTCACAAGGCAAACTTTGTAGTCACAATGCATGAGGCAGCAGCAGAGGTATAAACGCAAAGACATGAGAACTGACGCCATTCCTCGGTCAGTGGTGGAAGAGTCTTTGTTGTTGTTTTAGGAAAACACACAGCATTGCAAAGTGCCAACATCTTTTGTGGGGGTAAAACAAGTCATGTCTTCTTTAAAATATTTGGTGGAGAAAAGGTGAAATGTTAGTAGGAACCCAAATGTGTGGAAATTAAAGACAATTACTGTCTACGAGCAAACCTGCCATGTGTTACTGTTGAGTCAGTTCCAAATTACTGGTAACTGACTAATGCCATGATTGATATCAATTTGATCAGTCTGGAGACTCTACCTTCTCCTCCTGGACTTCTCCCAGTCCGACAAGCTGCAGAGGGGTGGAACAACTCATTATGCTGATGTATCAACTCACGGATTTGTAGGAATCTGTTTCTGCTGTTATCGCACATCATTTGGTATTTTCCACCCTAACCACACTGGCTGACCTATGTGTGATGGCCTCAGTGCATCTGCATGGTCTACCCCTGCTGCCCTCTAGTAGGGTCCGGTTTAAATCTGCGGGGTACTTACCAGAATCTCACCCTGCAGTAATGGGAAGGGGGTGGGGTTGAAGCAAATGGGTGCAGTGTAAAACCAAAGCAGAAAGAAATGGGAAAGCAAGCAAGCAAAGATGAGGGAAAGATATGAGAGGAGGATGAGAAATAAAGAAGAGAGCAGAGAATGAAAATTCAAGAAAAAGTTGAAAGAAAAAGGGTGAAATAGGGGAGATGACAGGTTTGGAGGAAGGAAAAACAGCAGGAAACAGAAAGTAATAACCCATGAGACAACCAGAGAGAGAGAGAGAAAAATAGAGAGAGAGAGAAAAATAGAGAGAGAGACAGAGAGAGAGAGAAAGAGAGAGAGAGCAAGAAAGAGTTACATGCAATTAGAATTACTTCAAGTAGACCACAGTTTGGTTATGTTATATTGTTGCTCAGTTGATAGGTGCAAGGTCCATGCACAGTCTGAATTTCAATACAAAAGATGCTTGTGAGTTAATGGGAAGGTAACAAACCAACAGCATTCGGTAATTAACGGTTGCTTTGCTGTCGAGCAACATGCCTGGGTCACATGCAAACAGCAATTAATTATCAGCCATGGAAACAAACGCTTGTTTCAGAAAAGCAGGGAGGCAGATTCTTCTTTAAGCTCATTAAGGCAACTCTCCCCTCACTGAAACTGTCTCTCTGATGCTGATGAGCAGTATTATAATCACATTTCAGGATCTTACAAAACACACATTGAAATACAAACACACTTTGCGAGGTATCAGTTTGTATGAAACATTAAAGGGAGAAGGACCAGCTTTAAAACAGTGTGGACAGCGTATAAGGATATGAAATCAATGGGACCGGGTACAATTATGTACAGGGGAGTTGCTGTTCAGTTAGGTCAAAATAGATTAATGGCCTAGTGCTAAATCATTGCTGGAGTGAGATATATTCACATGGTTGACTTATAGGCTGGTAATGGGAGGCATTAGTCGAGGGAGATTAAATCTGGGACTAGTGAAAAGGCCTGCGCTGAGGGATAAAACATACCTGGTTGGGTATGGCCCTCTTCTTATTTGCAGCAGTGTTCCTCTGCTGGGCACTGTCATTACACAAAGATGGACAGAAAAGACAATACATATTGATGGCAACACACCAAACAACCTGTTGAAAATATACACAATACATATTCATGTATCACTTCTATTACAATAATATTATTTTCATTTACAATATTATGATACTTGTGTTTTAAAGCCTTTAGTCTCTTGTGTAAATGAACTGTCTGGTTTTAGTGCAAATCCTTTTTGAAGCAAATATATAACCCTACACACATACATGAAGGTGAAAGTGGCTTATGGAGGGATTTGGACAACATGGAGGGTCAAACTGTCTCTCATACACACACACACACACTGCACACTCAACCCTACATCCTTTCTGTGAGCCCACCTGTTGTTGCCGTACCCTGGGGAGCTACCATCTTCCAGCCTTCTGTAGTCAAGACTGAAAGTGATGTCATGAGAACCGTTAAACAGCCCCAGCTGACCTCCGATACATTACAGCAATCTTGCCATGCGTAGGCATGAACTCTCACACACGCAAACACGCACACACACACATCAGGGGGCTTGCTTTGTTACTCTGTCAACGGGTTGACCGACAGAGGAGGGGCGCTCCACTCAACTACATGCTACTGCTACACAAAGGGACGATGTTAATTTAACCCAAACTCTAAACCGCTGAGTGATGCACCGCAAAAAAACAGTAGCCGCGTTTCCATTCAATTGTCAAGTGAATTTAAGCAAACTTTTAAAATGTCATAAGAGAAATGTAAATTAGACAAGTTTCCTGGTTTGATGATAAACATGCTACAGATGAGTATAGGCTGCAATCCTATACTAGTAATCCGCCAGTAAACAGAGTAGAAAAAGAACTGGAAACAAAACAAGTCACCGTGGCCATTTAACCTTCTACGAGAGAAAAATTGAGATCTTTGATCTTTAGGAAGTTGTAATTTTTCGTGTTGCTCGTATCGGCCATATTTTATGCTGCCTGAAGACAATATAAAATACACGTCCAGAAAAATGCCGACAGCAGACACATCTGGCCAGTCATGCAAGTTAAATGTTCGCAGCGCCAGAAATTACTCGACAAAGGCGTTTCCATAAGCAGGCTGGAGAATCCATTAACGCATCAACTATTTTTCGACAAAAAACACCTGTGAGCGTGAAAACTTTTTTGTGCAACAAAAGAAATGTTATCAAATGTAATCGTTTCCATACAGCTTTTCTACTATGATACTTCAAAATGCACATCACAATATGGACATGTTTAACATGGTGAGTGCTTTGTAGTGAGTCTCCAGTGCACAACAGCAGCCACAAGCAAATCCAGTGAAATGTCAACACTGCTCTGTCCATTGTTACATTGCATTGTTGCATTCTTCAGCAGACAGGAAGTTTATCTATCAAGTAATCGAGCATGCTTCATTGACTTTGTTTGGAGGGGGGAGCGGTGTGTTGCATGCAGGGCAGAGGTGGGCAATTAATGCGACCTTGATCACTGTGGCATCCACCTCCCCCACTGGGAGACACATGCTCTGGTGTTGCTGGATCACTAATTGGCATGCTACATCACACTGAGGTGCCGCAGTTTACACCATGTGGCTAACAATAAGCAACGCTTCGATTCAGTAGCAGTGATGTGGCGGTGATTCTGTTAAGTTTCTGAAACGGCAGCAATTTTACAAATCTTTTCCTTCACAATGGAGATCACAATGCCTGTGCTTAGACTGGGGTCACGGACATCAAGCTGTAAGTTGGGCTTGAAAAGGTGGTGCCGGGGGGGATGTACATACTTGGCAAAGCCTATGAAGTCCTCATGATTGGTGTTGATGTAGGACAGCTCAATGTCAATCAGCAGCAGCACCTTGATAAGAGGCAGAAAATCATGATTAGGATGGAGAAGTCTCAATTAAACCCCACTTACAGAAGGCACACATGACAAAATGATAGGTTTCACTTCTGATACTTCACACTGGCATAAAAACAACTGTGAGAGAGATCACATCTGAAGATACATTTATACATTGCTTTGTAGTCAGACTGATATGATCATATGATGCTGCAAGTTGCAGATGTGATGGAGTTGACAATATGACACACAGGTTTCAATTTATGAACAAATCTAATCTGACTCACTTTGCTAGTGAGAGCTGCAACAAAAATCTCAAACTCTCATTAGTCATGTTATTAATAGAGTTGGGCCTAATGTGGTTCCCAAGGCTTCTCCAGCCTGACAAGAATAGAGTTCTGAAAACAACACTTCATTTATCATTGAGTGATCTTTTGTTTGAATTTCTAAAAACTTCCGTTCTGTCACCGGTGTCAATCGAGGTAACACTGACTAACACTAGAATACCTCATACAATAACAGCTTTTCCACCGTGATAAAGAATGGGGCATCCGGGGTTTACTTTTTTTGTTGATTTAAAAGAAGTTTTGAGTGGACCACTTCACCATGTCCCATTTGTGTGATAACTTGGGAGGGGTCACCAGCCTCTCAACATAATATTGGAGTATTTTTTCTACGAAAATGATAAGCATTCAAAGCCGGACCTGAGCGCACTTTGCATGCAGTCTATTTAAATCAACTCACCTGGTCCTTAGTCTTCCCTTCTCTTTCTCTGACGTGGGTTGTGACAATCCTCTCAGTCTCCTCTCTCAGTCTGGGATAGGAATTGAGCTGAAAGGCAACACAACACACAGCTGCAGCACTGAACAGGGATACACGCTAACACACACACACTTACATGTGAGCTTAGTAAGACTTACCAATAAGTATCAGAGAGAAACAGGAGTGAGAAGTGAGAATAAGTGGAGAACAAAGAAAAGGGAAATAGGTAGTCAAGTGACATGTCAGTGTCACACATATCAACAACTACAAACCAACATACACATGAAAACAGACTGAATACACAGCGATTGTCTGTTCTAAAAGGTGATACGGTGTTCACCATCAGCCAGGGAGGACCTCATGAATCAATGTAGTAATGCTAGTTGTTTGCCAATCATGCAATTTAGAAAAATATTTTAAACCCATAGAGTAATGTCCAAATTTACAATACATTCAGAACAATCATCTCTAGCTGATGGAGAGTATTCATATTAGTGAAGACTGGATAAGAAGGTAAAGTGACAGAATGGGGAGAGGCAGAGGGAAGGCTGGCTGGACTACTGCGTGTATATGGAATAATTTCATGATGTGTGTTGAATAATTTCATGATGTGCAGCCCCTTCCTCTGTCCACAAGATGGCAGCGGAGCATTGTTGCTATGGAAACACTCAGGCTGCCAGAGCACCCAGACACTTTTAGTATCACCCCCCCTCCCCATTTCACATCACTCCCCTTCCATTCGGTTCAGCCCATAGTGGAACGTCATCTGCCATGTGGGTCATCGAGGGAGCGTCTCCGGCTCTGTTCTCCCCAGACGGACAGAGAGAGAGGAAGTAATGTGGAGGTGTGTGGGGGGGGGGGGGAGGATGCTGTAATGAGCTGAAGTCAAATTTTAAGTTGTGCTTAAAATTTCTGATGTGAATTGTAAGTCAGTGCTAATTCTGAATGGTATGGAGACTCCCAGAGGTTGGATAAAAATAGGGATGGGACGATACACACGTTCGACGCAGTGGACACGGATGGAGATTACACTGATTTCACTAGGGTGACCATTTCACTGGGATGACAATGACAGACATTTGGAGAGGAATTAGAGATGCACCGAGTTACATTTTTTGACCAAACTCTGAACTGCCGATTCAGATTTTCTTTCTAAGAATTGATTAATATACAACAATTTATTTCATAATTCAATTGTATGTTCATGATAGAACCTTGACTTTAAAAAAGAATATATATCTAAAAGCTGCACCAAGTTATACGAGCTAACCTCAAGTTCACTCAAACAAACCTCAAAGTTGTTTCAAATGTTTTTAAGGTTGTTACTCCAAGATTTATTTGGGACATTACAAGCAATATTTCTTCTTTACTCACGCTAAAGAACTTCAATACCAGCGGCATGACGTGTGTGTGCGCATGTGTATGAACCGTGTGCTGTAGTGTGCTGCTGTGTGTGTGTGTGTGTGTGTCGTTTCGGTCGGTAAATTAAACAGTCTAAAATAAAAATTGGATATATGTCACTGACCAGGCAGTCAACGGTCATGGCCGACCAGCTGACAACCAGACGGTTTTGACCGGTGTCTGATTGATCGGTGCATCTCTAAGAGGAATGTCTTCTCTTTTCATGCCATCTTTACCAGCAAGTGTGTCCCTGGTTACCTTAACGGCACACTTCATGACGAGTGCGGTGAGTTCGGACACCACAAAGTCCACACATTTGAGGCTGGGCTCTTTGAGTTTGAGGATCTGCTTTTTGACTATCGCCTCGAAAGCCAGGTCAGGGGTGAAGAGCCCCGTTCTGAAAGGTCATGGGGTCAGATTGCATGTTGTTGTGGTGGTAGAGAGAGAAAAAGGGATAGGCAGAAAAAAGGGAAAAGAGAACAGCCAGGAAAGAGAAAGGAGAAATAAAAAGAGGAGTATTTGTTTAGTTAGTCATTTCTAGCTGTTGAGACAAATCAAGCATTGGAGAAGGACAAGCCACAGGTCTTTCACATCCTGACAAGCCAGTTCCTCTCAAACTCGGTCAATATTGTAAAGATGGACACGTCACCTCCAACTCAAGACCAAATTACAGCTTAAGACCTTCCCCTTGTTTTGCTGGCTGTGTACTGAGCCATGAGACCTGCAGCTTGTCCAGGCGAGACCAGAGATGCTCAGACAGTCCCCGAAACATCTCATATCCACGACGACACGTCACCCGTCACAACACTCCACAACACGACAGCGCTGCCTGCACACAGGGCCAAGGGGCCGGGCTGGGCAGAGGGCAAACCACACAGAAAGTTTTTTTTTTTTTTTAAAGACAAGAACTGAACTGATCTTTATCCGGGTATTGTTGGAATCTGCTGGCTAATATTCTGAGTCAGTGTACCCTCTGCCACACCCATGGTCGCCTCCAGCCCCATGCCTGGGCTGGGTCGGGAGATGCTGGACACCGGCAGTACCTTGTTGGTGCACTGCCTGACTGTGTTGATGAGCTCCTGAATGACCAGATCGATACATTTGAGACAGGGCGTTTTCAGCTTAACGATCTGCTTTTTCACGATGACCTCAAACGCCAGGTCAGGAGTGAACAGCCCCGTTCTGAGGATGCACAGAGAGACAGAGGCACAGCGGCAGACCGATGGGACAGTTAACAGACATGTAGGTCAACAAAACGAATGAATAGACAGATGATTGATTGACTGAAGAGATCTGAGGTTATGATAGAGAAACATAGAAACAGAAAATGCGTATACTGACAGTTACAACAGGGGGTGGAAAGATAAAACCGCAAAAAATAATAAAAATATGTAAATGTAATAACGCAGACAACCACAAATGCGATATGACAGACAGGAGCGTATCAGTGAACACATGGCAACATTATCGCAGCAGGGGATTAAGGTACATGTAACACAAAACCTCATAATAATTTAATGCCTCAGTAGACCGACACACACATTGAGTGGGTGGTGTTGCAGGGAGGAGAAAGGGGATTGGAAAAACAGCGAGGGACAGTAGAAACAAAGAAATACATTTCACATCCAACAGAAGAGGTACTGTTAGTCTGTGATGGAAAGGCTTGATTATGAATTACAGTAGACAGCTTGCATGAAGGAAAAGCGAAGCATGGGGGCACAGCAGTATTTTGTGTTGAAGCAGAATACAGGTGTTTATTGAGCTGTCTTTTTTGATTCCGCTCCACTTGCCTGACACCATGGACGTTCTTGATTGCGTGACTGATTTCTCGCCTCAGCTCCTTCTCATCAAACACAATCTGGGAGATGCGAGAAGATTCAAGAGATGCTTTAACAAATCCATTCTTTGCGAAGACCAAACATCATGACCATGACAACCATAACAATAACACTTAACATATCACTCCTGTTCATGGAGCACTAACCTTGACCAGTTCGAAGGGAAAGCGTTCATGGAAGAGGCGATTGATTTTGGCGCCACCCGAAAGCTCGTTTGTGTCCACCTGGTCCCCAGAGCCCTCAATGCACTTCTCAAAGTCCACACCAAACTGCTGCACCATCCTAATGAGGGTCAAGCACAAACATGGCACCGGTGTTAATGATCTCCTTGCAAGTACAGCGCGAGTCTTCCTGGAGATCCACTGCAAACATTACTCTTCATTAAAGTTACTATGAGGATTTTAACTGGTTATGAAACAGACTCAATGCAATGCTTGGGTTAGGGGCCAGAGGTGGGTCGCAAGAGATTTCATTAGGGTCTACAAATACATTTTCAGAATCCATATGCTTTTAAAACTACAGTACACCTTTGTGTCACTCTTTGTCCGTGTAGCTCTGATAAGTGTTGCCTAATTATAACATTGAATCTAATATGAAAGGTTAGCATACATTGTGTTAGTTTTACTGAGAGGAAAATACAAAAGCCTGGGAACTCGGCCTGAATACATTTAATTGGTCTAATTTATAAAAGAGTGTATGTTTTCAATAGCACGTGCATAAAACAAAGCTGTGACTTATCAAACATATATTTCAATTGTATTATTCAAGATAATATGATGTGGAAATGGCAATTCTTGCAAAAATTGCCTATGGTGAATTGGGTTGCGATGGGTTGTCATTTTCTAAAAGCGGGTCCCCAGAAACAACATAAACATTAAATACATTAATTTGTTTTAGCTTCATTAGTTTTTTTTTTTTATTATTATTACTAGTCAGCAAGTTATGCAAAGTAATTCATGTTCATATCACAACCTCTATGTACAAATCTAATACTATTATGTGAAAGAATGGATAAATGACGATATGAATTACATAATATCTGCTCTCGGGAGCAGCAGCCCCGTGCAGTGGGCATTCAATATGGCTGCCATAAGTTACATCACACAGGAGCTATCGACTATAAACATTTATTGTATGCTGCATTGTTACAAAAAGCAATATTCAGATGCACTCACTGCAACAAGGCCTTGGTCTTGCGTGTTGGGTCGTCTGGACGGAAGTTCTTGTACTCCTCCACCTCCTTCTCTAGCGAGAGGAGCTGGCTCTGCAGCTTACTGCGCAGACCAGGGAGAGTGTCTCTGATGTGGTTGGTCAATTGCTAGAGACGGACAGAGGTAGTACTGTTTTAGAGAATCAATGGTATGTCAGGGAGGAAATTACATTTTAGAATTTAAAAACAAACAATTGACAGCAGACCTGGTTGAGTAGCTTTTGTAGATGCGGTGTGCCCATACGCTCTGCCAGATGTCTGTAGCCAGGGTGGGACAGGAAGAACTTCCTCTCTGCAGCCAGAGCAGCACGAATGTCCTTCTTCCCATCAATGTCTTTCTGACTGCGGTTCACCACACCAATATAGCCTGCACACAAATAACACAAAGAGTCACTCTAGAATCTACATCAAAGTCTGTGAATGTGTTTTTGTGTGCATCATCCCCACCTCGACGCAGTGGCAGGAGTTTATTTTCTAGGATGTCCTTTGCATCCGTCCCTTCATCCATCAGGTCCAGTTTTGTTATTACACCAATGGTACGCAGACCTGCACAACATAAGGTGAAACCACATCAGTCCAGACACCCTTCCAGGATAATACAGAGAATACAGAATCATTTTGTCAGCGTCTTTGACCTTTTCTAGGGCTACAAAAATGTAGCAGATACAGAAATACAGACCAAATAGCTGTGGCAGAATTAATAAGAGGTAATGGATAAATATGCAATGTTTAATGTTATTTTTCTCACGGGATAGCAAAAGAAAACTAGAAATGCCACGGGCCAACCAGTCAAATAACAGTTCCCCTTCATCATTTTATCTTATTAGACATTTGTGTGAAATTATTATGGATTCTTGGCCAAAAACGTGTTTTGTGAGGTCACAGTGACTTTTGACCACCAAATTATAATCATGTCAACCTTAAAAGTGGATGTTTGTGCCAGATTTAATAAGAATTTCCCTCTAGGTGTTCTTGAGATATTGCTTTAATGAGAACGGGATGGCCATAAAGTTAAAGGGACCTTTAAACACCAAAAATCGAATCAGTTCATCCCGTCTGAGTGGACTTATATGCCAAATATGAAGAAACTCCCTCGAGGCGTTCCTGCGATACCGGGACGGATGGACAGACAACCAGTAAACATGGTTCTCCAGAACATCGAGTTGCATTGTGTTCGTCGGCCTGATCGTTGACCTCCGAATTACTAGCGCGCTACACGCTTACCCTGAGGGTCCACCTCCTTGGCGATCTTTAGAGCATCCGAGTTGGCCAGGTCCGTGTTGGCAGGTGTGACGGCCAGAATCAGACAGCTCTCCTTGGTGATGAACTGCATCAGCATCTCTCTGATCTGGTGCTCTATGTCGACAGGCTGGTCTCCGACGGCAACCTTAGTCATTCCCGGAAGGTCGATCAGGGTCAGGTTCAGCACTGAGCCACATGGACACAAGTAATACAAATGAGAATTGCAAATAAGATACTTTTCTATCAGCTGAGGTTACACATATCTGCAATTACTGTCAATCATTCAAGTAATATGATTCCATGTCTATTCCTTTTCTTAAAGCATTTGATCTAGTTTGATTTGAAATAATTTACTCGATACGTGTTTTGACTGAAAACCCAGAGAGTGATGGATGCGAGACAAACTAGTATTTGATTATTCAAAAGCTTTCTTAATAATAAAAAAAGGGCCATTTCCGTGCTAGGAAAACACACAGCTTATTCATAGTGTTGTTTGTACGTTATTTTTCATGGCAAGATAAATACAGTCTTGTGTTTTTTCAAGCACGTGTCAACTTCATTCTTCTCCCTTTTCATACAAACATCCAACAGACATCTACACCATCTGCCTCAATCTAACATTTTAATGGGTGTCTGGGGTGGTAGAGGAAGCTTTCATCTCGTGTACGAGACATTTGAGTAGGCAGACATTTGTTGTTGTAAACCTAACTGCAATTTGTTTTTTACTTCATGAAAACATTAATGCCTTCTGAGGTTATATTACTTCGAAATCAATTAAACACAAAATTATCAAATTTGATGTTGAATATCCCTCGACGTAAAAAACACATTAGATTAACACAAAAGCGACTTTCTTTTATCATGGTATAATAAATATGATATGTATTGGGATAAATACGAATTTCTCAAGAAATTCAACTGAGAAATTATTTATGGGTAAAATAACCAGATGTGAATGTCTGTTTGGTTTGTCTTATGAGGTTAAATTAAATACCAATATACGTCACCATATTGATTTGATACAATCCCATTATAATGTATACAACCAGAGATATATAAACAAACAAATACCACGGTATTAACAGTATGGCCAAATCTGTTTGGTTGACAAATTCATATCATCTCACGGTATATCTCGTCATATAACGTGCAAATGTACTTTACATAGAAGCAAACCGTGTTAAGAGTACTTGTGTTTGTCAATAAGACGTGAGTCCGTTACCATTTGGGGAGTAGACCCTCAGGTTAATTGGGATGGTAGAGATGCCTTTGTTGGAGCCTGTTATCCTTTCGGTCTCCGACTCAATTTCCAACCGCACTTCATCAAAATCCACAAACTTCTTCCCTTTGCAGTGCAGGAATTCAGCATATTCTACACACAGGGGCAGAAAGACATATACACAGGGGGAGGGTGGCGGGAGCGGAAAGGACAAAGAGAAAGACAGAGCCAGGAAGAAAGAGAAAAATAGAATATTAAATTATGGAGGCAGCAAATAGACAGTGAGCTTAGCTTGAGGCACTGTGGCAGTGAGGCCATGTGCAGGGCAGCGATGAAAGGAGAAGGGGATGCGTTTGTGCGCTGGACTGGGACACTCACCGGCTTTATTGTTGACCAGCTGCAAAATGAGAGGCCTACGGGTAACAATGCCTGATCCACGTGGAAGAAAGTCCCTGAGGAAGACAGACAGAATAAACATAAACACAGAGTAGCAAGGATGAAAAGAAGGGACATCAAACAGGAAACAGGGGAGGTTCAGGATCGAGAGAGAGACAGAGCAACAGAAAGAGAGAAGGAACGCTCAATTATTCATTACGCTCAATGTCCATTTCCTTGCAGCGTGGCCTCTGGTAAATTGATGGACGCAGGGGAATTTCACGCCTCCCAACTGGTCTCACAACAAATCAAATGTGACAAAGTCATTTTCTCTCATCATTAGGCCTTAAGAGATCAATTAATTAATTCCCACTCTCACTGTTATGGGGGAAAGCCACCCTGAAATAGAAGTCACAGATGTTATATTGAAACGGGCTGCAATTAAAATATCATTTAAGGACAAAACCTAGAGCTGCTCCACAGACAGGGAAAAATGGAACAACTCCTCCGGCACTATAGCAGCATCCGTGCTGATTTTACTGGGATATGAATACATTTTGCAATATACTTGTTTTAATGCAATGTTTCAAACATAATCTCGCAGACCGCAGATTTAGAATGTCAACATTTAGCCGTTTAAATTGTCGTAAACTTGGATTTATGTCGAATGTCAGACGATGACGTGATCATAAAGTAAGGATTTTGTTGCCGCAGCGCTGAAGCTCGGGAATGACTGCTGTGCTGATTAACATATATTGATGGATTGGGATTCAATAACTACTTCATACTCGCTCAGTTGTTTGACAACTAAACCACAAAATTATAGTGAATTTGGCTGCATTAAAACCCAGTATAGGTAGCCAGAGAGAACAGGAGGGATTGTCTGACTTTCTGTTCTCTAACTTTCTCTGTAATCACACATTGAAACGTCAATATAGCCGATCGTACAGCACAGCTGTGGTCATTGACCTGTGTTTATGTTGATTTTGTCAGACGACGTCCCGACCATGAAATGATGGATTTGGTCACCTGGGCTGTCTGTCCCATTCTTTACCAGATGTTGGCAGTGATGAGCAAGTTTTGCTGTTTGCCAACTAAAAAGAGGGCGAAGGAGAAGAGGTTTGCCCGATTTCATGACGCTCTGGTACGTCTATGAAAACAACCTGGAAACACTAATTTACAATTTGGGGGGAATGTTGTTTAGGTTTGTCAAAACATAGTCTGGTCAAAATCGTTGCAAAAACTACATATAAATTCAGTTTCAGGGTATATTTCCCCTTCGCGGGTGAGATTTTGTGATGTGGTGTTTTTCAAATTGATACACTTGTTCCCTGCTGCTCAATTTACTGCCTATTAAAAAGACAGGCAACACTTTTGGTTTCGGCTGGCCACTGGTCGCTTTTGTGTGAGCCCTGACCCTGGCTGTGTCAATACATGACACCTACAATAACGCCTTAACTAAACCAGCCTCGGGCCTGGGACTTGACATTCTCTTTCTAGAAACTTGCATCAGTGCCTTGCAAAGGTATTCACCCCCATTATTGTTTATCCAATTTTGTTGCATTACAACCTGGAAGATGAATAGATTTTTATTTGGATGACTTTTTGGGGAGAGTGAATGCTTTTGCAAGGCTCTATAATTACACACAGTAATGCATTGCGCAATGCATGAAATAACTGCAAACAAAAATGGTCAAATGCTATTTGCGCAACAATGCATTAATGAAACACTAATCTAGAAGGAAAAAATAGGAACTTTCTCACAATTGGCTTGTCTGTTTCCCTTAACGTGACAGGGTACCTGAAGAATTTCTAACTACATGAGTCATGACCAAAGTTGCCTAGACAGCCCTCAGATGACGCTCCTCTACCCAGTCTTCTGTACTCCCCTCACAATTATGACGGCCCCTCTGCTGCTCCGCAAACATACTACATCTGGAGGTAATCACCAGCCCTGGAACAATCATAGCAGAGCTTGTCACTAACTCATATTCTCCAATCCCTCCCTACTGCCAGACCTACAGGCATGAGGGGACTATTGCGGTGCTCAGCCTGCCTGCTGACTTCAGAGTGTTAGCAATGTGTCCGCCACAGAACGGGAGAAATGAGAGTAGGTGGGCTACTCTCAGACTGCAGTTCTGTGGGGAAACAGTGGGAACATTCTGGATGTTCCTTACATCAGCAAAAATCCACAGGTCTGTGCTTCAGCACTGGTGCTGTGTCCTGCACATAATGTGGAGCATGCAGGCATTTGTTCACACGACGGACAGTATAGAAAGCCCTGGATGAGGAATGTCAGCGAGGGAGACAGATAAATAACAATGCGACTATCAGCTGAGGGAAAGGAAATAATTAACAGACTGGATGTGATGAATGACGCTAAGATGCTGTCGAGCGTTCACAGCAGGAATGACCTCCTCAAGAAACTGCTAATGTACTGATGGATGTCTCCAGTTACAAGCAACTCTCACTGGATTCAAACACTGTCTCTTTGGCTCAACGGGTGGCCACTTGTGAAAGATTCACAGTAATAAAATGACGTATCAATCATGTTTACGTGAAAATACACAAACAATTTTTTTGTTCACAAATGCTCTTCTGAGAAGACGAAACACAAGTGCAGAATCGAACCAGTCAATCTTCAGAGACAGAATTGGATAAACGGCATATTGAAAAGAAGCAAGAGGTCAGGATTTCATTATTGATGCGCTGTAAATGATAGACGAGGCTGAGCAGATTGTGTATCATTTCATGCATTATGGATGGCCAAGCAAAGAGCATCAGTCTGTGAGCCTCCCTCACTCCCTCCTTCCCTCCCTCTACGACAAGCGAGGGAGCAAGAGAGAGTAGGGCAGGACAGATCGGAGAGCCAACTCCCCTCCCCCTGCCTGCAGGCCCCCACAGCCGCTTACAAACAGGGAGAGCAACTCTGAGGTTCTATAGTCCACAGCAGATCCAAGGCTTGTTTTCAAACATGGAAACCGGTGTGTGAAACTGAGGTCCTACTAAGCTCTCACGGGAGGGACAAGTACACAAAAACATGGTTGTGGTTTGGTTGGACTTATCGCATGGGTCTCTGGTGTGGCAACAGATATACAATTATGGCTACACGCATTCAGGCACCACAGTGTATCACTGTGGGTACCAAGAAGCCGCACTTGGCAGCCCATCGTTTTCCAGCACTACCTTAATCCAACTGCTTGGTGGGAAATCCCTTTGCTCTCTGCTGTTTGGATGTCTGTGCGTCTTCCTCACAGGGACGTCCACTGTGCTACACACGAGCATCTACAAATTTAAAATACTGTATATATATATCCATGCTGACGCCAAGTCTACTGCTATAAATCAAGAAATACATAGAACACCAACAGTCATCAAATAGGTTTTAATGATGCCAACAAGGTCAATTTCGGCCACATTCAATTATTTATAGAAGACAAACATATTGTTTTAATGAAGATTTAGTACAGTATTAAAAGGACAACTGTTACAATGCTTTAAAAACGCCTGGTTTCTCAGTTGTCTACTTGCCACAGATCTGATAACAACCTTCTCCACCCAGACCAGCTTGCTGTGATAGATATGACGTCTTTACTCCCTACTGGGCTAATGACGTCACAGCACAGCCAAAAATTGACGCATAGGGATGGGTATCGTTTTTTTTTTTTTTCCGATACCGGTGCTAAACCGATACTTTTAAAACGATACCGGTGCCTGAACCGATACTTTTTTATTGCCAAGGCAATTTTTTTTCTTCAAATTGAACAATATTATTAACTGTTTAAAGTATACTATACATATAAATAAATAAGTACATACAAAACACACTTCAAACTACAGCTTCAAACCTTTTAACTTCAAACTATAAAAATATATATTTAAAAAAAGAACAGACACAAGCATCAGGTGGCCTGATGGGACCGTGTGCAACAGAACTCAGACACTGTTGGATCCTAAAACTGCTGTTTTACTGGACTACACGTCATCATTAATATCAACTGGAGAGATTTGTTCCATCAAGCCGAGGACGGACGTTCAAAAGCTCGTGCTCGTGTCTCCAGCGATCTCTGTGTGCGCGCACTGTGTGTGAGAGCGCTGGAAGCCACGCCCCCTCGAGCCCCGCTCTGCATGCAGGCAGACAGAGAGCAGAGCAGCGAGTGTGCTCTGATCCGCGCTATTTTAATCGTTTTTAACGTGCGGGCACCGCGCTACCTTTTTAGTATCTATATACCGTGCAACTTTACAGAGTAGTGTAAAAAAAAAAAGTATTTAAATCGGCTCAGGTACCGGAAGGAAGCACCGAAATCTGCGTTGCTTTTCGGTCCGGTAGGTACCGGACGTGTTGGTTCTCGGTACCCAACCCTAATGACGCATGCATCAAACAAACAAAAGCCAGTAAATAAATAACACTGAAAAGGTTAAATAGGAAAGTGTTTGCATATACCGACTGGTCCCTTTCGTTTGTGAGTAAGCCATGCCAGTGAAGCAGCATGCACAATATCACACGTGAATGGAATGCAGCCATTATTATTGTTATTAAAATACACCTGCATCTGTCATGAAAAATGTGTCTTAGGCCTCAAATGTTACGGCTAAATGATTGTTACCATAATGTAACTGATTTTAGTCTATATAGGGCATGTCAAATTTACAGTCCATCAGTAAGTTACCTTGATGCATATCATAACATAACAGACACACGCACATGCTACCAAAAGACGGAAGCGTTAACAAATGCGTGAGGCTGTTGAGCCAGAGTGATTTGACCAGCTTCTGCCCAGCAAAGTATGCAGACCAGCCAGCCAATGTGTACTAGTCTCCACTAAACTTGGTGGGAACACAGGCACGAATCACATCAACAAAACAGGTGGCACAGCACAGCGAGCAATCTCACATTCACCTGACTGGCCTCGGCTTAAAATCAGGACTATGACAACTAAGAGAGTGTAACTACACATGATTTAGCTACAATTTACCTTCTCCATCTGATCATGATATCAGCATGGAGCTCAGGCAGGAGGCAGAAATCGGGGGTGCCTTTTACTTCCTAGCATTAAGTGACTCTGTTTCAATTGTCGTTGGTGCCTTAGAAAGAAGGATTGTTTGCATGCTTAGGGACGAAGCCAGTCTTTCGCACACAACATGCAACTCACCAAAGAAATAGACTGAGGAAACCATAGAGAGTTACTGGCAGCAACTTAGTGCTAATGGTTTAAGACTGTCATCACCACAGAGACTTTGCAAATCAATTATCATATCGGTCTAAAAACTATCATAGTCTTGTGCAACAGATATCTGTACATGGTATTTGGATTAGACATTGGCTGCTCCTGAGCTCAAACAAGCCCTTAGATCAACACTGAGTCATTTCTACATTAACCTGTTGCTATGGTGATATGCAGCACCTCCCAAGTACTTCCGGTTTGAAGTAAGACTCGACCTTGTAGCTACGATTCTTTCGTCTACTGTTCTACCTTGTCTGACCTCAAGTTCACCTGCACACCAGCAACAGGCATACAGAGTAGCTGCTGTACTTTTTATTATTTGAATAAAAAGATAGTGAACACTTAAGTGCACTGCTAACATACTTCAAAAGATGAGCATGTACACTTGTGCGAAGTGCTTGTGTAACTTTCATATATGGGTGTATGTTGGTTCTATCAACAGGCAGAAAGTCGATGTCCTGCACAGGCAGTAAAATTGAGGTCACCATGAAATGTCTCATGTTAATTACAGCCAATATGTGTCAAGTGCTCTTACAGTGCATAGTCCCACTCATCTGAATTAATGTGCACTCTGAGTGGCGAGAAAGAGAGAGAGAGAGAGTGTGAGTGAGTGAGTAAGTGAGTGAGTGAGTTTGCCTCAGAGCAGATAAGACATGCTCTTGCATGCGTTTATATCTAAATGCCTGTCTGCATGCCACCTTAACAGCCAATGGATTTCCTCTTCTATGCCTGCTGGCCTGCGTGAGTGTGTGCGATCCCTGTGTGGGTTGGGTTACACACACAAACAGTGAGAGTCTCTCAATGGGGTGGAAACCTGCTAAACAAGCTGCTTTAGAACAAACTTGTTTTGTTTCTTTATCTGTAGGGTGATCTCACTCACTGCTGATGTGGGAGAGGACAACAGGACCAGCCTGTTGAGTAGCAGTGCAGCATAACCTTCACACCACAGAGAATAGAGTGATGTCAAGTGTATTTCCTATGTTTGGCCAAAAAACAGTAACAAAAGAAGAGGAAGATGGTGAGGGAAGTTGTGTCTGCAGCAGATGTGAGCTTGTGCTGTTTGACAGAATTTCGATATCAGTAAATAAAGGTGGTGGTTCGCTCTGCCTCCAGTTTCACTTTTGCTGACCTTCTCAAAAACATGTTTGTACTCCCACATCAGAAAGAATAAACATACTAATCTAACTATACAATGTCATGTGTCTAAATAAAGCTTCCACCAAACAGACCAGATAATTAATGCAAAGCCAGAGGACTTTCTGGGTGTGGCTTACAGTCATAAATAGTGCCACAGGAAAAGTTCCCATTCAGAACTGAAGCTGAACACAGGGATATCAAAACAAGATAAACTACACTGTGCTTTACTGAAAATAAAGTGCCACAAAGTGCAATTTAAATACACAAACATTAATTGATGTCATTTTTTATTATAACAGTCTTAGTTTACAGCCAGTTTGCACTTGCAAGGCAGTTGTATGACTCAATATGAACGTCTGGTTCTGGTGGAGTGGCTAACAATAGCTGAGCTTGTTTGAGAACCAGAGACCACGCAATGAACATTGCATATACACTATTACTTGATTGACATGGCCAATTCAATTAACCATACACACGCGTAACCTACCTGCCAACAAAATTCTCCAAGACGGAGCTCTTCCCGGCGCTCTGTCCACCAACCACAGCAATCTGAGGAAGGTCCAAATTACAACTCTGGCCAATGGAGCTGAACGCGTCTTGAAGCTTGTTGATGAGGGGAATCAGGTCTTCCATGCCCCGGTTCCCCATGGCTTCGCTGGCTCGGAGAGCTCCTTTCTGCACAACACAAACCAAAGTCCCAACGCCAGCCGCGCTGACTAGCTCGGTAACGTTAGCTTAGCAGGAAGGAGCTCTCGGGTTACTCTGAAGTGAAACGGTGGAGCTCCTCCGCTTCAAACAGCTCCGGCTTTTATTCTCAGCTGGGACAGTTGAGCGGTTACCGGCAATGCAATTCACACGAATATCATTCCGTGCTCTTTTAAGCGCATTAACTTGATACCCGGTCAGTCGAAACGGACGGGAAAAAAACTCGCAAAACAAAACTTCCTCTCCACAAACACCATCCGGTCAGAGGAGACGACATCCGATCAAACCCGGCGAGCGTAGACCCGCCTCTTGTCTGTCAAACCGAGACGCCTATTGGTCCGTGTCGCCGTCCTTCCATCGAGCGAGCATTCTGATTGGACATCTAAAAGGCGTGTTCTTTGCGCTCAGCAAACTGCTCGTTTTTGATTGGTCAACGCAAATATCGGTTGGAGCCGCTTCATGTCACATGTCCACTGCCAACATGGCCGCCGCCACAGAGTGTGGAGCCGATGCAAGTACTTCAGAAAACAACATGTCTCTGAAGAAAGCTCTGTCTACGGCGTCTCCCCTCGCTCTGCGCGTCGTCGCTGAATGCCCAGTGACGAAAGCAAGAGCTTGTGATCTAATACTGCCTCACTGTGCCGTCAGCACCCCGGTGTTCATGCCTGTCGGTACTCAGGGGACTCTGAAAGGAATCACTGTGGATCAGCTGGAGGGTCTTGGCTGTCAGATTTGTCTTGGAAACACATACCACCTAGGCATGAGGCCGGTAGGTAACACTACAATCGTAGCTCTCGTGGCTGTATGAATTCATCACTACTTTTCTTTTCCAAATATGTTTTTTTTCTTCTATTTCAACTCCACTGCCTGCAGGGGCCTGATTTGATCGAGAAAGCCAATGGTTTACACGGGTTCATGAACTGGAAGAGGAATCTCTTAACTGTGAGTGCAGCTTTCCTAAATCAACCAGTCACATGGGATGAATACACATTCACAAAAGTACAAGAGTTGGTTGATGATGATGTGTTAAAATATTGTGGTTCACATTCCTCTGCTTCCAGGACAGCGGGGGGTTTCAGATGGTGTCTCTAGTGGAGCTCTCAGAGGTCACGGAGGAAGGCGTAAAGTTTAAGTCCCCCTATGATGGCAAAGAGATCCTCTTAAGTCCTGAGAAGTCCATCAGCATACAGAACAGTTTGGGTCTGCAAGGAGCAAAAATAATTCCAATCAGTATTAAATAACAAAGCCTTGGACCATCCTCTCTGTTTCCCCAGTAGCTAAAAGACAGTCTATCGCTCTCCTTTCTTTCAGGGTCGGACATCATGATGCAGCTGGACGATGTGGTCAGCAGTACCGTGACAGGACCTCGGGTGGAGGAGGCCATGCATCGATCCATTCGCTGGCTGGACCGCTGCATTGCAGCCAATAAAAATCCAGACAAACAGAACCTTTTTGCCATCATCCAGGGAGGGCTGAATGCAGAGCTGCGCAAGTCCTGTCTAGATGGTAATAATAAATCCTATTTATACTCTTGATCACCGTCTTCTGTCCTATAGAACTATAAAAAGTTCACGCCATATTTCTCTCCATTCTATTTTGTTCCATGTATGTTAATCAGCCTTTACATCTCGATCCGACGAGGACGTATGTGTGAATCAAACAGATGGCAGGTGGCTTTGACGGTAAAAGTCTTGTTCAAAGTGTCAGGACGTTAAAAGGCATCAAGATATTTGCTGTAAAATTGAATGTGCATAAATATAGTACAACGATATATGGGCAGCAGTTGTCATTTTGGCAAAGAAAACAGAAAATTCACCTTTACACTTGCATGTCGGGTCTAGTTATAAACTCGCCACTTCTCAACAGTTTGACACCGATGATGAGGGATCAAACCTGTGCTTTAAATATCTTATCCCCTTCCTGCAGAAATGACTCAACGCGATGTCCCCGGTTTTGCCATCGGCGGCCTGAGTGGAGGAGAGGAGAAGGATGACTTCTGGCGGATGGTCACCCTGAGCACCGACCACCTGCCAAGAGAAAAGCCTCGATACCTCATGGGTGTGGGGTACGTTTTTCGAATAAAGCATTGTGTTACATGCATCATTTCATGTTTATTCAGCACCCTGTGGGTGGTGTGTATGGGTTTTATGAATTGACAGTGTGTATGATCCCCATGATCTGCAGGTACGCTGTGGATTTGGTGGTGTGTGTTGCTCTGGGATGTGATATGTTCGACTGCGTGTTCCCCACCCGCACTGCAGTAAGAAATCTTTGCCTCACACACACATACATTTAGCAGTTTTGCATTCCACATCAAAATCCTGACTTCTGACATCATGTTTCATTTTTTCACAGAGGTTTGGCTCTGCATTGGTTCCTTGGGGATCGCTCCAGGTAAAACAGAAGCAGTATGCCAAGGACTTCCAGCCCATAGACCAAGAATGTCAGTGTCATACGTGCAAGACGTAAGTCAAGAACCAACTAAAACTAAATCATTGTGTTAGCCTCTGGGTTTTGGCTCGCATGATACGTTTTTCAAAGCATTTTTCTCCATGAGAACAGATATTGAAGTTTATTACGTGCACAAGAAAAGTCTGTTTGTTGGGTTTGCCCAAAGACATCTACTTCTCTTCGGTGTAAAGGTGGGATGTGTTGGCGATACAATACTTGTACATTCTCTGAAATAAAACTAGGGCTTCACAATAATCCAAATTTTATCGAAATCCAATATGGCCAAATGCAGGATGCGCAATGTTTTTTTTTTTTTAAGGCTAATCTGTACAAAGCTACATACAACCTAACTATCATCAGACTGAAGCCATCATAATGCTTTTCTGTCCAGCACTTATTATTTAATGCCTGTATGTGCATGCTTTTGTGAATACATGTTTGTAAAAACTGATTATTACGTTCTTATATCACAAATATCAGTCACAATAATCACAGTTAGATAGTTTTTCTAAATCGTTCAGCACTAAACAAAACACCACAATACTTTGATCTCATATTTTTTTAGGCAAATATTGACATTTTGTGCTTCGTGTATTTTGTATACTGATGTAAATAATAAGCCTGTCTTCTGTTTCAGACATAGTAGGGCTTACCTCCATGCTCTGTTTAAGAGTGACACTGCAGCCATGCATCACATCACCGTCCACAACATCGCCTACCAGGTCAGTATTGGAAATTACTCGTAATAGTTAACATCACATCCTAACTCGAGATGAAATCATGATTAAAGAACAAAAAAATGTTTTCGCTTCATAAAATATATTCCTTTTTAAAGAACATATATCTGCATACTGTATTAAGTGTGTTTAATCAGTTCATTCATGCCCTGCGTTAATCTGTTATCTCGCCAGAAAGCGATATCAAGAGCCACAAGTGTACATCATGTGTTTCAAGTCTTAATCGCTCTGTCAGAATTCTGACGAGAGATGTTGAACTTTATAAATGTATGCGACATGATTGAGATCATATCCTCACCTCGGCCCCAGTCATTTCATCCTTTCTCTGTACCTCAAAGTGGCACAAACTTGTTTTTGCTCCTCTGGCATTATCATCAAAACCACAGATGTGTCCCAAAGCATAATGTTCATGTTTAGAGAGTACAATGGATAATGTCTGATTATGCTTCATATTCATCTCTTGATTTATTTTGATTTTTTTTCATTTTCCCAGTTATGAAAGTTTTTAAGTCGACTCTAGGGCTCTCTATGTTGGTTGGCCTGTTGGGCCGCCACTCTACTGTGAAATGTCACAAGTATTTAACATTTACGTGTAAACCTCGAATGCTGCCGTGGTAAATGGTAGCATGTAACCGTTCTTTTTGCTGCAGACCCACGCTGAGACGATTTTCCACTGGGGGTTAATAATCGCATTATTTTTCTTTTTGAATCATCAAACGTTTCTCTTTGCAGCTCACCTTGATGCGCTCTGTGAGACAGAGCATTGTGGAAGGCTGCTTCCCTGAGTTCATACGGACGTTCATGAAGCGGCTGTATCCCTCCCGTCACCAGTACCCCGGCTGGGCTGTGGACGCGCTGGCCTCCGTCAACGTGACGTTCAAATAGAACCGTCGTGCTCGTTCAAACAGTGACTGAAGGATTTTATATATTTCTAAATGACTTTTTTTTATGGGTGATTGTTTGTTTTTTTTACTCTTTGTGTATATAAATTGCCAGCTTTGTATGTGATGAGGAAAAGGTTTTTTGATCTCAAGGGAAAAAGCCTGATTCTCTTTTTCTTCACTCAGCCTCTGCAAATTGTCTTCAGTGCACATTACGATGATGTGAGACTGAATGGGGTTTAAATGAGGTTTGAAACACATGAACTATCTCCTCTGATATACTCAGACACTTTTGGTTGTTACCATGGCTACAGAGCTAGGCCCACCCACTTGTAATGAAATGTTTTGCCTTTCCGTCAACCTGATATTTCGGTTTTCGCCAAAGGCATGAGATGAATAAATATACATGTATTCTGGTGTTTTAACTGGTGTCCTCACAAACTAGCAGCTGTCAGCTAACTGTTTGAACAGATAAATGAATGTAGCTCACTCCAGGTTGTGTGCTTGTGCCAGGATGACCACCAGAGGGCAAAGCAGACGCAACCAGAGCAAAAGGACTGTGAACCTGAATGAAATGCTATGACATTTTCCTAATAGAGTTAAAAGCAGTTCAGCTGTCTCAAAGTAAAAAATAACAGTGCGATATGAACTCAAATGTAGGAGGGCACGAAACATCCATGTCCAAATTATTCTCAAGCTTAAGTCAGCGTGCATTTACATATTTCAACTAATTTTTATCCATTGTTGTTCTGCATTGTGTCATCTGTTCAATGGTCAATAAGCCACGTTGACCCTTTGAGTGAAGGTTTTGTTTGGAGCTCCCTGAGGTGCTGCTTTATCATCTCTCGGTGGCAGATGATTAATATTTATCATTGGAAGTTGATTTGAATAACACCTGTTGTCTGTGGTTTTGAGTCAACAGTCCTCTTAAGCACCACATTTGAATTTCATTAGGGCTCCTGTTATGACCACGGGCTCTAGGAGATTGAACCTGTGACTTGTAATGAGTGTTAGGCAATCTAATATCTACAACCCTGGGATAAAGAAATGCTTTGGTTGAATAAGAAGTGTAGTTCACAAGTGTTGCACCCTTAAACACAAGTGTTTGTTAATTAGTTACAATGAGAAATGACAGAAATATTCATTTTATACTACAATAGCCCTCTGGAACTTTTGTACATAATGCTTGTATTGTTTTAAAATATATTGCCGGTTACTTTTCATGAGAAGGTGTGTTTTAGGATATATAGAATATCTTGATTTAACTGTGTATTTAATGTTTTATCTTTCATAGCATAGAGAACAACAACGTTTAGTTGACAAGCATGCACTAAATGCATTGTCTGTGTTCTCATGTATAGCCTACTTCAGCTAGACGTGACTCCTTACACTGCTTTTATTAAATATAGTCTAACATAAGAAGAAAAAAAATTAATTAATATACGTGATCGTCGCTCAGATGCTCGCAGGTGTCCACAGAAGTATATGAGTATACTATCTCGTGAATATGTGTGACAGTTTATCACTCAGTATTACAGAGGATGGCAGCTATTGTGTCATAATGCTGATGTTATCAGAACGCTTATTGTACAATATTATTGTTTATGTAATTGTTGCTATTTTGTCGTCCCTGAAATGAAAAGTCGCAACAGAACAGTAGTCCCCAGCGGCTGGTTACACATTTGCTGCCAGTGCATCCATGCGGTGCTCAGGCAGGGAGGATGCTGGTGTTGAGAGACAACCAGTTGCTCTCCAGCTGTCACTGTAAAAGTGGAGCCTCCCCCCGACGCACCGACGGATGAACATTCTCGACCTGTTGCCTCGGTGGCAAGAAAAGTAGAGCTGCGTATGGACGGATGCCAAAACACAAATAACTAGTTTTTTCTTTCTGTTTAGGAGGGAGGTGGAAAACGATGCCATGAGGTGTATCAATGAGTTCGTTATTAATGCATATTTTGAATAGCAGAAGGAAGAGGAACGGAGTTGGTTTTGGGGAGTCCACCTCTGTGTGGAGGTGCGGTTTGCGGTGATATTTGTCTCTATCTCTGGGCTCTGAGGAGGAGGACCATGGTCGAACTGGAAAAGGAGGTGCTCCCGCTGCCCCCGCGGTACCGGTTCCGAGACCTGTTGCTCGGGGACTGGCAGACCGACGACAGGTAAGGATGCTCGCATCGTTTACGCACGGCGCACTGAATCCGTTGCGCATCTGTGCGCCATAAGAGCATCATATTATCTCGTCTATAAAGTGCTCATTTGTCTGCAGTCAGTCTTTGTGATCTCGTTGATTGATTCAGGTGGATGCATGAGTTGGAGTTTACTACCAGCTGTGTAGCGCTGTTATTATGGGTGCAACAGGTTTACTCGTCGCGGAAACGACTGTTGCTAATGCGGCTAATTCTATATCATACCACCAAAAGCAAATGCACTCATCTCAAAGAAAAATACTCTCAGAAGAATGTAAGACTGATTCACTCAGGAATATGTATTTCTTTCTTTCACGTCATGCAGGTGGCACAACTATGCAGTTTATATTTGAAACAAGCTTTGCTGGCATCCACCAGGATGGAAATGAAGAACGAGCAGGGCAAACCTACAGCATGTTACCTTATTTATGTTCTCCCCTGTTATAATTCATGAAATTGTCAGTGGGCCATCTGCCACCTGGGGATTTCAAGTGGGTGCCCTTAGTTATTAACCTTTGATCCTCCTTTTGCATTGCAAAATATTTGAAATATGCTATTTGATATGCATTGCTTAATTTGGGTTATTTCTTTATGCCGTTTAATGGAAAGCCTTAAACCTCAATTTCATGCTTGGCATGTCTTGTTGCTATAGGTGGAAATGGGGGACCAAAACATTTGCTTGGGGACTTAAGTGGGTGTTTCGAATCAGATAATTGGGACAACTTGCTCTTTGAAGCATGAAGGTGTTCAATCTGGTTTCAGCCATTACCAGGCTTCACTACAGAGAAACTGCTGCTTAAATATATATGAATATCATATTATTGAAACTGTTTTGTGATCAATCATACTGTGTATCTGTATCCCTGAACTCTTAAAGGTCAAACTGGTCTTCTGTAATTTGTCAGCTCTTTCCCAAGGACTAATGTTTCTGAACCAGAGTGCAGCGTGACCTCAGTCACCTGATTTACAGGGGTTCAGTGAAAGGGGGATTCCTGCTTGTTACACAAAATTACTTTTTATAGTCAAGGCTCCTCATCCATAAAAGAGGCAAGAAAAAGATGGCAACATGGATAATTTCAGAGAGAAAATGTATAGTGACAGTGTGGTTGTGATTGATTTGGTCGGCTTGTGTGGGTTGTAATAATCTACACATGAGGTGTATGAGTGTGTTCAGGAAAAACCTGGTGTTGATCCCTTTAAGTGCTCTACAACGCACTGTGGATTAAATTAAACGTGTGTGGGCTGTGTATGTTACATTTATTATTGTCAAATTGCAAAGCTATATTGTCAAGTGTTTCAGTAGATCCTAATTATGAACCTTTGTGTCAACATTTAGTCCTTTGTATTTATTGTGTGCGTGTGTGTGTGTCTCTGAGCAGCCACTTTTTATATACGCCACTTGTGAGAGAACGAAGGAGTGATTGACAGAGGACCAAGATGTTGATCCCAATGCCCAGGGAGTATTAGCTGCTGTAAACTGGTCTGACTAGAAGGAAAGCCAGAGTTGTCATTGATGGTGACAGAAAGCTTAATTGGGGCTGGATCATACACAGTTTGTCTGCTGTGGTCTATTAATCCAGGACTTTAAGCGAACAGGTGGTCCCAATGGGCGCAGGTGCACAGATGGCTCCATACAGTATCAACGCATCCCGGCACAGACACTTACACACATCAAAATGTCAACATTGTGTAATTTATCTCTTTGACACATATGGTTGCACTCTACTCTGGGGAAACATTTCTAAACCTTATAATCCCTCTTCTGTCATCCTCTGTGGGCCATTTCGCTGTCGTCCTTTCCTCTCAGCTGGGTGTGTGTCCATGCTTCTCCCTCTTTTAACGTCTACCCCATCTGCAGACTGTCCCCCCGACATCTTAGTTCTAATTGATGCCTCCAATATACCATTTTCCCTTTTGAGAGCTCTCCTGTAACTCGGTGGAATACATTTAGTTGAAGCCATTGGAAGCCTCTCAGGTGCGGCAGTTTTCAGTGCAGACTTTAAAAGATAGGAATTGATTTAATTATTTAATTCACACTAGGATCTTCTGTGCCCCGAATGCTGACTGTTATTACCGAAACATCTTGTTTCTACCCCTGACAGTGTTTCTGTATTATTGTAAGAGTGAAATTGTATGATGTAAACTTAATTGTTGTTGTTGTTGTTGTTTATGGTTGTGAGTGAGTGGGTATATAGTCCCGCTGGCCTTCAAGTGTATATTCATACATATGTTATACTTTAGTTTGAACTGCAAACATGTTAGACATAGTAGACAACCCAACATTGTTTGCATATCAACTGCGTCAAATTAGAATAAACATAAATGAAAATGGACTCAGTTTACTCTGCACAGAAACAAGCCTTCCCTCCTAGACAGAATTTGATTCGGGCTCTGCTCTAAATTTGCACACAACTGCCAATTATCCTCATTCGAGTAGTTCCCAATCCATAACCTTAAACCTTAAACACGGTTGTGCCTGATAAAGTGAATGTGTCAAGATCAAAGTAGTAGGAACATTTTAGTGAAACCGTTCTTACTCTGACACCATTTACAGTTCCTGGCAGTGAGTCAGAGGCTTCAGATTTGAGGAAATGCCAGATGACTAAACAATTAAATCCAGAGCTTTTGCAAGCTGATAATTACGATTTTGCCAGTCTGTTTTTTTGCCTAAAATGAACACACACTATACTATACATAATATAAACACAATCAGGACTGCAAACACAGCTTGTATGCATCATCTGTTACAAGTGAAATGAAATACAGTACAGCAGAGTCACCATTGCTCTACAACAGAAAGCCTCAGCAGGAGCTTTCCTCAGAGTCCAGGATTATCATACAAATGACAGCCTTTTGTCATTAAAACAATGTCTTATTGGCTGTCACCTCCTCATCTTCTCTCGTTAAATCTATCTCGGTCTCTCCGCCATTAACCCCTAAACTACTCCCTTTGCCTCCTTAATTCTTCCAGGCAAGCCTTAATCTAGTAAAGCCAATGTAACGCATGATCCATCAAAACCGTCAATACCCATAACAGTTGTATATGCTTTGACTAGGCTTTGGATGCTGTTGTCTTTTCGTGAGCCTTTCAGTCACATTATTTACAAGGCAGTTTAGAAATCTGACAGTCAAGTCTGTCAAGGGTTTTGGAATCATAGATGTATTATGCATCATGTCTGCAGGGCTGGCATAGAGGGAGGTTATTAACAATGCTAATGATGGCAAGTATGATGAGTAAACGTCAAAAGTGAAGTTAACTTTAAAAAAAAACAGTTGCTAATGGGAATCTTTTGGAGGGCTCTGCATAGTCGATTAGAAGCTGAGGGGCCTAGAGTGAGGATGGCTAATAAAACCAAAGTCTGAGGCCTGATAAATGTTAATCTGAAACCGACAGCCTAATTAATACTGGCAGAAAGGTTGCCATAGGCCTGACCATTAAAGACAGGTCCGTCTTGAGAAGAAATGAGAGGGCGGAGGATGGAGGGCACATATACAGTACACCAACATGAGCCGCCGCTCTCTGAGGGAGAAAGCTGTGTACAGTACAGTGAAGGTAAGACGTTACCTTAAGGCAGAATGACAGACACCGTGGCTTGGTCGGAGTTCATTCACCATTTTATTCTTTGTTCTTTGTACTCCAGCAGCCTCTGTATCCTTTGAATATAGATCATTTAAGATATCTATGCAGTAAGAGATACGGACACATATTGTATATGTTTCGCTTTATTCTTTTTCATTGTTATCACTGATTAGGATGCTGAGAGAGTGCAGGGCGTGTGCCTGGTGGTCTTCTGTGGTTCTTTTTATTTTGAGGGATTCTTCTGCCACCCCAGGGATGTAATAAGCTACATATCGACTTCTCTAACCAGCATTTTGGTTAGACGAGCACTGTCGACACTTAAGAGCCGTCCTGCTGTGGATACTAACAGAGCCATGGGGCTGACTAGCATGAGTCGGAGCACTTCTGGGATCTATTGGTGTTCAATATTGCTGGAAGGCCTCGTGGCATCAGACTGGGGGCAGGGAGCTGCTGTGCCATGCTGTTGTGGGGCATCACAAACACAGTTGTCCACTGATCACAGCCCCCCTTTTCCCAACGGGTGTTAACTTAATACACCACAGGACATTTCAAATCCAAGCAGCCCCAGAGACACCAGAGACGGGCAATAGAGATGATTCCTCTTGTGTTTCTCGTGCATGTCATCGGCAAAGCGTTGGTTTGAAGACAACTTTGAAACCGATTGATATCTCACGGTGATTTGATCAAATGTTAAACGTCTGCGCACATCCGAAGCTAATGCAATGCGAAGGGATAGAATGTCATTGGATGGCTTATAATGGAATTGTGCATCACTTTGAGGCCATATTATGTTTCATGAGAGGGATGATTGCTGCTTTTTTTTCAGTGAGCAAATAATGGTATAATATATGGTGAATGATCATATCAGGAAAGGATGTGGCAAGGCTGGTTAAGTCAGGGAGCAGGGGTAGGAATGGCTGTAGCCCTTCCACTGATGATGTATGGAGAGTTTGAATGGGCTCTGAGTAAAAGCTACAGTGCATGCTTACTTACTGTCAATACACTGTGGGATGCATTACACATTTATTGTGAATGATGACTGTTGTTTTCTTTCCCCTGGCTAGTGGGGTAGAGGGAGTGACTGGAGCCCATAGAGATATGTACGTAGTAGACTATTAACAGATAAATCAGTCACAGCATAGACTGGTTGATTTGCTGCCTTAGTTATACAAAAAGGAGGAGAGAAAGGGACTCGTTAAAGGTCTCGGTCATCATTAAGTTATTATGAAAGTAATTTTTGTGGCAGGAGTGAATGCGATTGAAGAAATCAGTTCAGTCGGCATGAACTTGTGTTAAAAATTTGCTTTTTTTTATGCGGGGGATGTGAACGGATATTCTTGTTTTTCATTTATTTTCTTCCTTTATTCTTCTCCACCTGCCATCAGGACAGTCTGCTGAGTGTGGTGGCTTTGTATCTGGGTCAGGGACAAGCTGTCCTATCAACCAATGGTTGGATGAAGCAGAGTACACCTCGCCTCTCTTAAGCTGTTCGAGCAGTGGTGTTGTGGCGATGCACAACATGTTTCATCATGTCCCCCCTTTGCATTTCTCCTGACCTCTTTTGGAGTCTGTGTCCATTAATGTGTTTATTATTTCCCTTTTCCACATTATGCACTTTTAGGTCTGTCCTCTTTTCTCAAAGGATCCCCTATTTATACCCATTCATCTTAATTAAGCAAGGCACTAAAGTTGGAGCATATCTTTTTGCTCCACACGACACTCAACATTGTGACGGCTGAGCCGACAGATAGAGGCTAACGGTGCTAGAAGCCTCAACAGTGCATACAGCAGCAACAGTGTTAACCGGAGAGCGGGCGCTACCCTTCGATAACAATTACATTGTCATGAGCTGTTTCAGTCGTATTGAGTGCAGTGCACAATGGTGGCTGTAAGCGACCCATTGGAGCAAGCTCATGTGCACTAATACGCACTAAAAGGCCCGAGCAGCCAGCGTGGCTTTGTAAACAAAGCACACAGAGGCTCGGATAGTAACACACACACACACACACACACACACACACACACACACACACACACACACACACACACACACACACACACACACACAGGGAGGGACACTTCATTCTCTGCTCAGGCAGACATTACTCCACTATATCTTTACATAGCAAATAGTTGTTTGCTGCTCTATTATTGATAGGAATATTGTGTAGCCCTTTATTGTGTAAGTAACCATATGTGGTCATTTTACTCACTACCGCCTTCCTACTTGAGCCACAGACCCCCAAACAGTCTGTGGATGAGAGGTGATGGTTGCCTACAAAGGGAAGACAGCTGGCAACCTGAGGCAGTACATCAAAGACAAGCCACACAAGTGAGGTTTTAAGTTTTTTGCCAGGGCCTCTGAGGATGGCTCCATCCATTCATCCATTGAATTTCAAAGTATTTCAATGAGTGCTTTATACATGGATAAAGGTCCTTTTAGCAATACAGATGCTGAGTAAAGAAATAAACTTGAATCTGGTTTATGGCCATCAGGATTTCTCTATAGAATAGTGCTCATCAAGCTACAAGTTTCTTCCAATCAACGGAACAACTTCTTTAAAAAAAATATAATTTCCATTTATCGGTTAAAAATATTTGTATTCAACTCGAGACCTTTTCTGATTTATACATCTTATGAATGTGGGTGGCGCACCAAGACTGATATTGATATTGGATATCAGTCTAATACTGACTCGAATAGCTGGATTGGATATCGGTGACAATAGGGCAATCTGGAATTGGATACCATTGTTTTGATAAATATAATAACTTGTATCTATGTATTTGTTCCATTTTATATTACAATGTTAAGAAAGTGATGTTTAAGTCAGGCCTGCAGGTGCCTTACAGGTCACGTCCATACAGTGAGGCTTACAGCTTATTAATTATACACTGGTATCAGATCAGTACTCGGTTGATACTGAAATCTCGGATACAAGCGGCCGAAATGAGCTTCCTCCGCAGGGTGGCCGGGCTCACCCTTAGAGATAGGGTAAGGAGCTCAGACATCAGGGGGGAGCTTGGAGTCGAGTCGCTGCTCCTTCGTGTCGAAAGGAGTCAGCTGAGGTGGTTCGGGTATCTAGTCAGGATGCCTCCTGGACGCCTCCCATTAGAGGTTTTCCAGGCACGTCCAACTGGTAGGAGACCCCGGGGAAGACCGAGGACACGCTGGAGGGATTATATCTCCCGGCTGGCCTTGGAACGCCTCGGGATCCCCCAGAATGAGCTGGAAAGTGTTGCGGGTGAGAGGGAAGCCTGGGTCGGCCTGCTGAACCTGCTGCCACCGCGACCCGACCCCGGATTAGCGGCTGATAATGGATGGATGGATGGATGGTATCAGATCAGTACTCTGTTGATACTGAAAGTCCTGATGCCTGGTTTCCATATCTCTTCAATGCTAGACCTGACTGTCAACCTCCGCCTCACTTTGTATCCATATGATTTATTATTCTCTTTTAACTGTGGGCATTCAGATTCATTCTTTCTATTTCCTTACAGAATGTTTTAATATTTATTCTGAATCTTTTTAATTGATTGTTTTTATAAAGAGTTGCTCCAAATAGCATTTTCCCATTAATTAATTTACTGTTATTTTTTGACATTTTTTTCTTTTCTTGTTTGTGTTTTTTCTACTTCACTGTTATGAATACTATTTCTGAGTTGTTTGTGGAGGTTGTGATGAGCCAACGCTGTGCTGCCGTGCATGCAAATTTAGGTTCCTTTAGTCTCTTTCACTGTGTCATTAGATGACCAGTGCTGTGTCATTATGGAGCACAGGCATGGGTGGAAGCGAGGAGGTTCAGCTCTCTCCCTCTCAAAGATCCTCCTCTGCATGTCCCGCTCTGTCTTTCTGTCCATCTGTCTGTGTCTATTTCTCTCTCTGTGTCTCTCTCTTTCTGTCTCTCTCTCTCTCTGTCTCTCTTTCTCTGTCTCTGTCTCTCTCTGTCTCTCTTTCTCTCTCTTTCTCTCTGTGTGTGTGTGTGTGTGTGTGTGTGTGTGTGTGTGTGTGTGTGTGTCTTTTTACACTTCTACTCTGTACATGCAAATGGAGAAATACAAATGCTCTCCCTCGGCTCAGATTTTAAATGTTATGCCCCTTTTGTCGTGCTCTCTTGTTTCCAGCTGTTAAAGCTGCTGTTCTCTAAAGAATTGAAGCCCATGAGATGATCTTAGCTGCCTGACTCAAAATGATTAGTTTGATAAACCTATATTAATGAGGAGCCGAGAGGAAAGCGAGGTTGACCTCTTTGGGGGTTATTCTCTCATGATACAATGAAATGTCTGTTCTTTAATTCAGAAACATATGTTTTTCTTCTTCTGCCAGGTAGTTTTTCAGATCTAATCATTTATTTTTCCTTTTTTTTTCAAGGGCCTTGTGGGGATGCTATGTGGCTGTTGCCCTGAGGTGCCATCATGATGTGCTTGTTTTTTGAAATAATTCTCTTTATTAGTTTTTTTATGTGTTTTTCTCCCCCATCCTTCCCTTAGATTAAAGATCCTGACTCTCAATCTATCCCACAGCTCGACTCGTTATTACGCTATATTTCCACTAGACTTTTCATCCTCTATTGTACACTCGAGTGGAAAGAGAAACACGTCAAGGGCAAATATAACCTTTGAAATCATTCAGTTCTCCTGGGAAGTTTTCACAGCTTCTTCTCACAGAGTTTGAGGAGGCTTTAAGTACTTTGATGAATGAATGAAATGCACAGATGGCTGGATTTAGGAACGTATCTCCCCTTAAGTGTCTGAAGGCAATATGAAACTGGTAATAATATACTAGAGATTTGGCAAAGAATAGAAACACTGTGTCATGGCCGGGTGTGGAAGTGCAGTGTCTGATGGATTTGGTTGTATTCACTTGAGGTGGGCAATGATCTTATCTTGAATCTTAACTGAATGCAATTTTCTAATCATAATTTAATAATTGTGAATGTGTGCTAGACCACTGGATGACAGTTGATCAATAGTAATTCAACCATCATGATTACATCATTGTTGGAATAAACCAAGTTTTATTTAATTATTTTTAATAGTGTATGTGTAAGCATGAAAACAGAAAAAAGAGTGTGTGCGCCGTAGTTAAGTGTGTTTTCAATGGTTGTAGTCTGGCTTTGCATTGGATGTAAATCCTTTTCAGTCTTTTATTTCCACCCACATGTTTTCTTATCTGAGGAGAAAACAATAAGCCTGCCCCGAAGTTTAAGCTGCTTTTCATTTCATGTTATTTGCTATTCTTAGTCTTGTAACTGTTTATACAATCTCTCAAATTATGATTATAATCTATACAAATGCTCTATGATGAGTACAGTTACACTTATTTAACATAAAAGACATAATGTGTGTGTTTTTGTTACTTCACAACTTTTTTATACATGGATGAGAATTATTATTTGATCTAGCAACTTGTGTTAATAGTCGTTGTGCTCATTGCCACCATGGTATTGACTGATTGACTTATCTGTGCATGAAATAACTCCTGCAGTCATATGATTGCAGAGTGCTCCATCTATACAGCAATATAAGTAATTTTCTAATCCAAAGGTTCAATTACACACCCCTGAGGAGCTGTGCGTATCTGCATGTTCTTCTTCTGTTTCCCATCATGTGCTCAAAAGCCTTATTGTCAGCAGGCTGCTCAGAGCGAGGGGAGCCGCCAACAAGTTGGGGCGGGCTATCAGCTCAGATGGCTGAACACACTTCACAAGTATGTGTTTGCTCACATCTGCTGATGTGAGAGGGAGGGGAAAAGACAACGAAACCTGCGTTGCCATAGAAACAAAGAGGAAAGCCCCCCCCCCCCCACGCTCCACCAGCAAACGCTGCTCGGAAAGCAGCATTGGTTTTGGTCTGTGGGGGTCTGACCATGGGGTACTGGTGTAGCGTCACTCTGGATCCCTGGGAAGACAGCCCTCCTCCCTCTCCCCATCACTTCCTCTTCCTGCTGACTGAATAGATTGCAGTTGTTCTCTCTTTCATCTGTCTCGTGCGTTGTGAGGAGACCACCAGCGAGCCGGGCCTTTTTCATCCTCGACCTGAGTCATCCACACTTCCCTCCATAGGATGAAAGGAGAGCTACTGAGACTTCTCCCCTGAGGTGGTCAGACAGGAAATACAGTCACCGGCAGTCTGTCTGGTTATGTGCCTGCACACATGTGCGAGTGTCTCTTTGTCATTTTAATCATGTCTCTCAATGGGCGTCCATGTCAGAAGGTCTAATAATCCTAATGACCCCTTTGCAGGTGTGTATTTTAGGCCTGTGTGTGTCCCTCTAACAGGAGGGTGCCAGAATGGAAAGGGAGAAAGAACAGTAATTATGGCGTTCCATGTTCAACAGAAACATCACAGGGAAGTAATTTGTTGCTCTATATTTAATCAGTGGAGATAACGAGACTGGCTGCAGCTGTCTGGGCCTATGGGCAGGCGGACAGCAGGAACACTATTTCCTCCAAACCCCATCAGTTTTAATTCGGCTAGCCAGTGTCTTATTTCCTTCCCTTTCAGGGTTTAAATAATCATTCATTACCTTTGTAGCTCCAATTTGCTCCATTGTACACACAATCGTCTTCGCCTTTTATTATATTCTCTTTTTTTGTCCATTTGTTTCTTCTCCTCTGTTCATTGACTTTACTGCATAAAATAAGTAATTTGTTTTCTTGTCTTTGTCTTTGCCCATCTCTAAATCTCTCTCCTAGGGTGCAAGTAGAGTTCTATGTGAATGAGAACACTTTCAAGGAGCGCCTCAAGCTGTTCTTCATCAAAAACCAAAGATCCAGTGAGTTGAATTTTATTTGGGATCACATTTCTTCTGTCTGCATGGAGATTCTGCTCTTATTTTTGATTGAGGAGATGTCTTTCTCTTTAGTGTGTGTTGGGCTGTCGCTCTTGCTCTGCATTTCATCACCAGTTGTCCGCTCTTTGTGGCGGTTTTACACGTTTGTGGAGATTTAGGTTCTCTGTGTCCTTATTTATAGACATGTCATTCCTTTTGGATGGATAAAGACATTACACATATATACAACCTTAACTTGAGGTATAAAACACAGGCATATGTCTTAATCTAGGGTTAATAAATAATTAGGTAATACATCATTGTAGCTTTGGTCTGTTTTAATTAAAGGGTTAAATCCCTGCTGAAATAACAGACTGTTTTAGTGATATCCTCTGAGATCTTAGAGATACAATATTAACTTTCAGCAGACAAAATAAAACACCCCTTTTCAAGCATGGCTGCAAATGCTTTATTGAAAATGTGTGATGAATTGTGTATTGATGAATAATCTGAGGCACTGGTGGTGATGATAAATGGCTTCTGAGGTGCTGGTGGTTCCCCGGAGCTCTTCTGCTTTTGTTTATTTTCGTCCTCAATACCTTCGTTTTTATTAGGTAGAGCAAAGAATTGTACCGAGCTTTGTGAAGTGTCATATTCTTAAATTGTGCATGAAGAATATAACAAAAAAACAACATTTTAATCATAATTAAAGTCTAATAAAATGCGTCTTTATAAATTCAGCAGCTGATATATAATTATAATGACTGATTGTCTTCTTTTCTGCCATTTCAGGTCTGCGAGTGCGGATGTTTAACTTTGCTCTGAAAGTGCTGAGCTGCCTCCTCTACATTGTCAGAGTCCTGTTGGACAACCCGCAAGACGGAAGTCAGGACTGGTAAGAGATATGATGATAACAGACTGGCTTAATGAGGTGAAGCGATGTCTTTGTGAGTGTGGAGGCCTGATAGTAGGAACAAGTGCACCGGGTCAACAGATGAGATAACAGTGAGTGTATAGAGTATCCTTCAAAATGATTGGATGTGAGATGGTGCTGGGAGAGGAGAGTGGGTGGAGATGCAATCAGGCCAGTAAACTGATATTTGAACTGATCCGAGGATCCAGTTCTGGTGAGAGACGCTGGACAGTAATATACCTTTCTTTTTTGCAGCGTGAGCAGAGTAAACTGCACCAAACAGAACACATCATCCCGTCCCTGGAGTGAGTTTGACTGGTAAGCATGCAAGTCTCTAATTAGGAGTGATGGCTTCAACTTGCAGACAATGACCATGAAAGCGCACACCCTGGAGGACTGGCAACACTGGCCCACAAGGTCGGAAACGTTGTTTAATGCAATCAATGCGACTTTGTTTAACTGATGCAACTCACAATGCTGATATTGAGCATTACAGATCCACATCCATTTGTCACAATCTAACTGTATGGATTACCTGTCAGCATAATATGTATGTAGTGCATGTGCAGCCTAATCAACGGTGATCTAGTGGAGATAAAGCATGTAATATGCAGCAGGAGAGACGGGGAGGGAAAGCAAGAAGTGCGCATGGACCTGACGCTCTGCCATGTCTCCTGCTCAGGGATCTATTGATCTAATTGGTGGCTGGTGACACTGGCTAAGCTCTGGCTCCAAATGAATAAGGAGCCTGACAGGGTGAGCTCAGGCAAGGGATGGGCCGCCTCCTGCTCCAGGCAGCAGACTCACAGAGCAAATCAGAGCGCGGGCAGGCAAGCAGCCACGATAAGCCCCAGGGAGTCTTTAGGGGTGGGGGGCTTTCTCTCACAATAAGGCTGTACATTTCCATTTGACTGTGTGAATATTATTTCTCTCCGCCAATATGAGCACATTGGCAGCTGGGCACTCCATTGTTGTTCATAACTGAACAGTATAATTACATTTATTTTGTTCATTTTTAGTGCATTTTAGTTCATTTTTTGCCTCGTCTCTCTCCTTCCACTCTCTACTTCTTTCCTTTTCTTCCGCTCTGCAGGAAACTGATCATCTGGGTGGATAGACCTCTATCGCTGTGGGCACTGCAGGTCAGATAGATCACTAGATAGATCACTAGATCAACCTCAGTCTGTTAACACACACATCTGCATCCACAAACACACTCACACACAGGTGCATGTCTTAATTTCTGCATTCCTATTTATTGGTTGCTTTACGACGTACTTCAACACATGAAATCAGATCACCTTACCTGACACGTATTTACACTTGCAGCATGATTACACACACATATATGTGCACAACCAGCCACCAGACTGTCTCTTGCTTCACTTAAATCTGTTCCCTGTGAAGCTCAATCATCAGCACGCCTACTGATTCCACCCACACTTTCTTCCATCTCTACGACTCCTAATTTCTCTCTGCTCTGGACTCTCTCCAACTCCTCTCTGCGTCTACATCTCTCAATTCTTCTCTAACTCTCTCCCTCTCTTTTGCAGGTGCTCGTTGCTTTCATCAGCTTTTCAGAAACGATGCTGCTCGTGTATCTCAGCTACAAGGTGAGTAACTCATGGCCCCCAACAGCCATTCTGCAACCTTGTGTGATGTCTCTTTCTCTGATGTCTACATGTGTGCCGTGTGTGGGCGTGCATGCATTCATATGCTTGAGGTTAGTGTTTGTTCACTCCGCTAAACAGAGGTTTTCCTTCCTCCCCTGATGCTTCTCCTTTGCTCCTGCATTTGGACAGCCCCTCAGCAAGCCTTGAGGCTTCCTTATCATTATCCTGTTATTGACACATCAGAGAGACTCTAGGGGAGGCCCCTGTGTTGCTGTAGCGGGGGGCCGATCCATCAACGGGTTGCTCTGCGTTTGATGCACCTGACACTATAAGCCTATAAAGGGCTCACTCTGCAGATTACTCTGGAGGCAAGAGGCCTTAGCCTTTAGAGGTGACTGATTCCTGCCCTGTGCCTGTTCACCTACACTAGTGAGATTCAGTTCAGCCATATGCATATGGCAGACGCATAACAAATCCACGGCTGACATCTTAATTGAACGGAAAAAGCTCAGAGTAAAGCTTCTTCTTCTCTGGAGCGGCACAAGGGAGTTGTATAACCCGTATTCATCCCGAACAATTGTACGGTGATAAAGCCGGTCAATTTGTTCCCTTCCACGCAATCAAGCCTGTTATACGGTAATTCCCGAAGGTCGCCATGACAATGGAGTTTCCTGACCCGTGTGTGTGCTTTGCGTTTCCAGGGCAACGTTTGGGAGCAAGTGTTGCGTGTCCCCTTCATCCTGGAGATGATCAGCGCTATTCCCTTCATGATCACTGTGAGCGGAAGCACCGACAGCACTCACATGTTTAACACCTGCGACAGTAATACAGAAAGGAAATCACGACAGGCGGCATTCCCACACAACCCCTGTCCTTGAGAGAGATCTTGTGATTGTGTACAACATGTGGAAAAAATACGTGGTGAGACAGCCAAGACGCTTTCTCTTCTCTTCAGGTGATTTTGCCCTCCTTCAGAAACCTCTTCATCCCTGTGTTTCTCAATTGCTGGCTGGCCAAACACGCTTTGGAGAACATGATAGTGAGTGAAGCACTATCTCCCTATCCAATTGTTTCATTACTTTCATCTCAACATTGCTGTTACGTTATTCTGTTGGCATGCGATTGCCCCTCTCTGTCTGTGCCGTTTCAGCTCACCAGCTCTTTCTGCCATGAAGGTAAATCAGTCCCAAAACATTTAAACGTGCACCTTGGGCTTGGTATTTACGTTATTCACAGACCCGGCCTCCAGCAGTGCTATGACATCCAAGCGTTACATTTTTGAATAAGCTGTCTCCCTCTCTGCTCTATATTCCAACATTGCCATCTTTTCCACCATGTATCAACTGCATTTTATCCTTATTTCACACTTGAACAGTGCAGTATTTTGGTGCTGCTGTGGCTTCCATACATTAGCTCACATCTGTGTGTGTGTCTCTCTGCAGAATGATCTCCACAGGGCGATCCAGCGGACTCACTCAGCCATGTTTAACCAGGTGGTGATACTCATCAGCACGCTGGTCTGCCTCATGTTTACATGGTGGGTATTTTCACTGCTTCCACTGAATTTAAAGAGTGGCGACCAGGAAAGAAAAGATAGGCATGTTAATGAAGGTTGGACAGGAAGTGAAAGGTGTCATAGCTGTGGACAGGGTGAGGAAAGGAATAGTGTGATATTTTATAAAAAAGTAAATGCAGCTCCATCAAGCTAAAAGATAAAAAGGCAGAGAGGTAATTGGTAACATTGAAATACTGCTCTGAAATGACAGCTGGCTTCAGTGCAGTGGAGGATGTGTCAGCTTGCTGTATATCTGGTGTGAAAAGCCTGAGCTAATCCAGAACATCTTACATAGCATGATTTAAGCTCTCTGACCATTTCCTGGTCGACATTTACCCGATGACTCGTCTGTCCCTTAAAGAACTCGAACACCTATACTTCACTCAGCATGTGAAGTGTGACCCGTTGATCAATTCTTACTTTCTTCATCTCTCCCACCCTGCCGACCTCCATCAGCATCTGCGGTATCCAACACCTCGAACGAGCGGGCAACAACCTGACCCTGTTCGACTCGCTCTACTTCTGTGTGGTCACTTTCTCCACGGTGGGCTTTGGAGATGTCACCCCAAAAATCTGGCCCTCACAGCTCCTGGTTGTTATCATGATATTTGTGGCGCTCATCGTACTTCCCATACAGGTGAGAAACGATGGTGATAACCTCTAATGCAATCACAGACAAGAGATAAAAAAAAAAATATTGTGATTACTAGTAAAGTTTGAAAGTATTACAACAAACAAGATATGACTATAAAACACAAAGCTTTAAAAGAGGGATTTCACTAAGTCAAGGTGATATCGCCACAATCGTAGAGGATGCAGTCATTACATTTACAGGTGTGTAGTTGACATAGAAAGGAGGGTTGAGTTCGAAGCCAGGTGTTGTTAGAAGGGTTCCAGAGGACGGAGGGCAGGAATTATGAAAGGGCCATTGGCCTCCCCACTTTCCTACACCGGCCCAATTTGGCATCACTGATGGTGTGATCCCATCGGTGGGTGGGCTCATATTTTATTTCCAATTTAACATTTGGAGCAGCCAGGCTGTCCTCCAGATAATATGACGGTATGTAAAAAAATCTGAGTACAGACTTTTAAAGTGATCAGAAAAATCTTTAAATCATTCCTAAAATTGATAGATAGCATCGGCAAAAGCCAATTCATTACAGTCAGCTCATTACAGTAAAATTAATAATTCTTGATTTTCCTCTCTTGCACACAAATGTGATGACTCATTGCATCCTACGTAGATTTAAAGCTGCTATTTTTACTTGGAGAACAGCGAGAGTCTCTTCTTTATTCTCTCAATTCACATGCACACACATACTATTTCTGCAGGGACTATAGAAACACCTTGACAAACAGTTGCACTGTAATTATTGTTCATCATATTTGTCTACAGCTTTTATCCCTGAAGTAGCTGGCGTAACTGTGTGTTTCCCAAAAGATGCATAAGTGCTAATGGGATGTATTTCCTGTGTGTGTGTGTGTGTGTGTGTGTGTGTGTGTGTGTGTGTGTGTGTGTGTGTGTGTGTGTGTGTGTGTGTGTGAAAACAGTAAAACCAACTACTGTTTAGTTGTTGGTTTTACTGTGGCATTCTTGTTTTTATTTGCAAATTGGATTTTGTGATGACGCCACACCTCTTTGGTAGCTTTTCTTTGTTTGTCACATGTGTAGGGCTTGCATCCTACGCATGCATTATGGCTATCGAAACACGCACGCCCTGTTTTTTTTGTTGTTGTTGTGACCGGGCTGGTAGCAAATGTCTTCACAGAAACAAATGACACAAGCATGAAGAAACTTTCGCTTAACTTGCACTAACTGACTCGTATAGAAATGGCGATCTGTGCATGCCCAACATGGATGACATGTCCTCCTCCTCACTCCCTCTCCCCATCTTTCATCCATAAATACCCCTTGACATTTAGAAACTGACCCCCCTAAGCGCCAACCCCCCACCCTGTGCGTGTGCGTGTGTGTCCGCCTGTTTGAGTCCCGCCATGACCGGGCTCCAGGCTGCACGGGGAAGCCACAGAGCACATTAGGATTCAGCAAGTCTCTTTCTTACTGCTGCCTCGATTGGTTTTCCTGTCCTTATCCTTTTTTGTAATTATTGAGAAAAATTATGATTGGAAAATAGGAACAAAATTGGTGGCTGTATTTGGAGACTTTCCTTGAAATAAATCGATTGTAATCTCACAAATCTGCCACAGTTGGTGCAATCGAGAACTGGCTGCACACAAAAGATGGCTGGATAAAACACTATCGTAATATGGTAAAATGTGGCCTGATGCTGTTTTGCAACATCAACTGACATGATCTCAGCTCAAAACCGATCCGATTAAAATGCACACAAATTAACTCAGTCTGTTGAATTCTGTGGACGTGTCTGAGGTGTATGTTTAGAAACATTAGCAGCCGTTCATTGCTACTGTTGCTGCTCAATAGCATCAATAACATCCTCCATTATAGCTGGCAGAGGGCTCAATAAATCAGCTCGTCACCTGTTTAGTATCGACTTCATGTCACTTGAATTAAGAAGATGCTTGACAGGAAGGGTTTGAGAATGAAGGATGAGTACCCTCTACCACTAACTGTTTCAGTTTGTATTGGTATTTCATTTTTAATCCAGGAAAAAAAAACATGACACGTATATTGGGTTTAATATGATGCTTTTGCAAAGGGTATTGAAAAATACCCTTTGCAAAAGCTAAAGTAACTGGCAGCTGCGTTTGTCTTCATGCTTACTTTACAGATCTGTGAATATGTTTTAATGGACGTGCTCGCTGTAAAATATCTGGCTATTTTCAGTGGAAATGTCTAAAAAACTAAACAGTCTCTTGACATCTGTTAATTCCCACCATCCAACTACACACTCGGCCCTCCACACACACAGAGAAACATCCATGCAATTCTGCACAGGCTAATTGATATCTCCATAACCTTCCTGTTGATGTCCGCTATCATGTTCCATTCCGCCACCGAATGTCCACTTTTCTTTATTCTCCCAAACACTCTCCCTAATCAAACAAAAACACTACTCCATGTAAGGCATTGTTGTTTTTTCTTCAGCCACCTGGTTCCTACCTGTAATTTCATCTAACTTAATCCAATTTCCATCTGTTGAATGTGATGGATGTCGTCCTGGATGTAGTTCGAGCAGCTGGCCTTTCTGTGGATGGAGCGGCAGAAGTCCGGGGGCAACTACAGCCGCTACAGGGCGCAGACGGAGAAACACGTGGTGTTGTGTGTCAGCTGTCTCAAGATCGACCTCCTCATGGACTTCCTCAATGAGTTCTTTGCTCACCCCCGACTGCAGGTCTGCTAAAAATGGTTTTAAGCAGGAAAAGAAAGTGTTTGGGGTCTTGTGTGTGTTGTCCGTAATTCTCATCAGGAGCCTGAACAGCTGAGGTTAAAGCAGAGGATTAATTCAGCGATAGCACAGATCAAACTGCTGTCTTATTCATGTCAGAGCAGTGTGTGTGTGTGTGTGTGTGTGTGTGTGTGTGTGTGTGTGTGTGTGTGTGTGTTTGCCTGAGGGTGCATCCTTGTGTGCTCATCTCTTTGTTCAATAATGCTGTCTGATTTGATTTGTCCACGGCACTTCAAAGGGTTATGAGGAGAATCAAGTTCAGATGAAGTTAGTCCTCCACTCAAATATTGTGTTTTGTTTGCATATAGTTCCTTCATGTTGGATGTTTGGCCTCTAATGAGCACAATAATGAACTTGCAGCGTGACACCAGAATGAATCCGTTAAGGGGGGAAATCTTTAAGGTGTAAGTTTAAGTTTAAGGTGTGTTAAAAGTGCATATACATTGAGGACGGGCTTCTCGCATTTCTCTCTGCTGTACTCTGCATACGCAACCGTCCTCGTCTCTACAGTCCCCTCTGGCAGGATCCTATTACTAAACATCCTGTAAACATTGGCAACAAATACATGATAACCTGTGACCGTGTCTTGCTTGTAGCTAAATAACCGTCAGCCACAATACAAATTGTGTGTGTATGTTTGTGTGTAGGACTACTATGTGGTGATTCTATGCCCAGCAGAGATGGATGTCCAGGTTAGGAGGGTCCTACATGTCCCTCTTTGGGCCCAGAGAGTCATCTACCTGCAAGGTTCTGCCCTGAAAGACCAGGACCTGATGAGGGCCAAGTGAGTCACTGTGTCCAAAAACCACAAAGCCTGATTTTATGGATGTGTTTATTTTCATATCTATCTATTGATCTGGAGAAGCATTGTTGTCACTGAATAATTCTGCAACAATCGAGCCCTGAAAAAGCGCAGAACAGACCTGAGAGCCTTGAAATGAAAGCCCTCACATGCAGAAGCTTGAGCTCATAATTAATAATACATAAAGCACCTACAACCTTCAAGTAACAGCTGTAATTGCAATTTGAGTCATAATCCTATTTGTGTACCCCTGGCTTTTGATAATAAAGCCACAGCACCTTAAACTGGCTTTGTCACAGGAAAAGAAAAGGAGAAAAAAACAGTTTTTTAAAATCTCCCCCTCTCCTCGCCTTCTCCTATCTCAACCCTGAATAGCGTGGGCTTGAAAGACATATTGGTTCATTTTTTGTAGTTCTATTGTCCTCCTTTTTTTCTCTTTTGTCCTCTCCCTCAATAACATGACAACACCCTCCTTCCCATGTCTTCTCTCCTCATCGCTTCCCCGATTCTCTGTCTCTCTCTCTCTCTGTTTCTCTATCTCTCTCGCTCCCATGGCCACATGCTCTACTAACTGCCTGCAGGATGGACGATGCTGAGGCCTGCTTTATCCTCAGTAACCGGTTTGAAGTGGACCGCATTGCTGCTGTACGTTCCTCACTGCTTCCCTGTATCGCCACTACTCCTCACACTGCAAAATATCTACATTAAGACTGCTTGCCTGATGATGATGATGATAATGATGATGATGATATGGAGCCTTAAACTATAGTCATTCTAAAAACAAATGCAAATTTCTTGTAATTTGTTTTTAGTTTCTCAAAAAGAAATCCTCAAAGCAGCTTTGGAAACAATTCAACTCTCTGCATTGGCTGAAGAATTGTGCTTGTTGTTTTATGGTTGGGGCTTTTCCCACCAAAACACTAATCACACAGTAAGAATAACTGAAGCTGAGAATAAACACAAACAGAAAAAAGCATTATACATAGGCATATCCGCACAACGAAAGAAAACAATGTACTCTATAGGCGCCGTGTTACACAACACTGCGTGCCGTGATAGTGAGTTGATAACACTGTTTAATCAACACCTGCTTTTTACACTGAATGATTTGGCGGCTGAATTACTTACAATTAATTATTTTTGAGATCCTTTAATTTGGTCTCTAATACATCACAATTATTAGTTCTTCAAATACCTACAAAACGTTGTATTTAGTGCAGATGTGACCATGGTAAACAGAGCTGCACGTCAGCATGTCGTCCATGAGAGCATGTTAGCATGCTGATGTTAGCTTTTCAGTCTCACAGTGTCAGCCTGGCTGTAAACTCTTAGTCGTGTTTTTCCTTGGCGGAATTTTCGGCAACCGTCTCATGACCAGTTTTACTCAGTTTACTTGTCCGGGCTTCGCCACATGTTCTGTGCAGCGTTGAATACTTCTGTGTAGAAATATATGTCAGAATCGCATTACTCTGAAATGTTGCAAGGGCCATTTGATTGCACTGAGCAGTCAGTGGTTTAGGGGATTATTAAGCGAGGAGCTGCAATCTGATGCCTCTAAAGGTGGGTTTCTACCTCTCTCTCTCTCTCTCTCCCCCAATTCCCCCTCCTTCCCTTCTTTTCCCTCCATCCATCTCAATACACTCCGTCTCCAATTTTCTCAGGATCATCAGACCATCCTCCGAGCCTGGGCAGTGAAAGACTTTGCTCCAAATTGCCCCCTCTACGTCCAGATTCTCAAGCCGGAGAACAAGTTCCACGTCAAATTTGCAGGTGGGTATCGAGGCAGTGTGAAATCACATCCCCTGACAGTGACTGGAGCTGTGCAAGTCTGTGTGTTCGTTCTTGTTCTGACGCAACTACGCTTGTTTGAGAATGGGATGACACCTCCTAAAAAATACATGTCCTGGCGCAGTTTGTGACCTGAGCTGTGTGTTGATGGGTGATTAGGGAAACATTTTTATTTTGCTAATGCTGGGTTGCATTACGACAACATCGAAGGAAACTGAGCTGTCCTGTCCTCGCTTTTATTTTGTCGTGTTCCTTTCTCTACCTGAGTTTGTCTGCTTGATTTGTCAGCCTGAAAAATGGTCTTTTCTATCAGCGTGGATTTACAGCACACAGCTCTCTGTCCTCTGAGCTCTGAGGAAGTGCTGGGCAGATTGGTCTTGGCTTGGCTGAAAGCCCTCTGAAGGATTTTGGGAGTTTTTACATTGCCTTTTGGAGAGAGACCTTTCTTCTCCTTGCTCAACAGAAGACGGCATCAATCATCCCAGAGTGAAAGAAGAGGAACCAAACTCTCTCTCTCATCCTTTCCTCACACATGCCTACCGCCCTGGAGAACTCAATTCTAGCTTGCCGCCCTCATCCCAGCTGTCTCTATTAATGATTAACATTTTAACTTTGCTGCCTTGGCAAAGAAAATCCCCTTCTTTTGAGTACTGCTGTTGTGCTAACCCGGCAGATGAGCTCCTGCAACGCTGTTTAAACACATCACTGTCACAGCCAGACTGAGGCCTTGGTTGTGAGTCTGGCAGGAGTTGTAAGGTAGAAAGATCATGTTAATTCATGATTTACACCCGTTCTGTATTATGTGATCATCTGCTGGCGCAGTAGGGTGAACCTCCCGCTCCTGTGCTTGGAGTCAGACAGCTCTATCACACATTGCTTTGTGTTATCTCACATTGACATGGTGTTGCACATGTTCCGATATCCTCCTCATTCATTTCTCAAATCGACAAAAGTCATGCCCTCTTGACATAGCAGCCACTCAGTGAATGATAAACTCCCTGCAGGATTATCGTAAAAAAAGTAAAGGACCTCTTTCAGAACACGAAACCCAAAGTTCATGATCCTCATGAGAATAACGTCCCTCTAACCATGAAATCACAAGGTAGACTCAGGGAGCAAGTCAGTATATACAGACACAAGGACATCACTGTTAAGTACAGATCCCATGTTTTGACATCACTTGCAATAAACCCACTAAGTGCCAGTGTGGTGGGAGGCATTAATGAGCAAGAGACACAAGATTTGATTTGATCCAAAGCTTAATAACAGCGTAGCGTTCATTAGAAAATATCTGCCGGTATGATGCTGCAGCAGGGCAGGAAGTCACGGGGTGCTGGAGAAACAACACATAATTTGGTGCAGAGCGTCGATTGATTATCTCCCCAGTGTATGTTTTGAACAACAATAGGTGGCCCCCCTTCTGAGCTTGGCTCATTGTAGCTGCATGGAGTTGAGAGCAGCGCACTCATCCAAACAATAATGGCTTACTGATTTAATTAGCTCAACCGGTGGTCAGGTCGTAATTTCACTCCTGCAGAAGGTGCAAATAACTGCACACACATATCTGCACACAGATTTGACACCAGTCTGTGAATGAAATCAAGCAATGTACAAAGACCCTGATCTTCTAAGCGAGGCTGACAGAAAGAGAACATTTTGTGCATGTGTGTGTGTGTGTGTACACAGTGTGTCAAGGTCTGTAATTGGTTTCTCTCCTGGTCTGGGTCCAGACACCTGAAGGATGGAAGGCCGTGGTGAAAAATAAACAGACAAGACGAAGAGACGTGAAGGGATCAAGAAGGATGTTAGAAATTTGATATTGGAGAAAAGTCTCAATTTGTGTGTGTGTGTGTGTGTGTGTGAGAGAGAGAGACACACAGACAGACATGAACACAATGACAGACAGACCAGAACACAATGTAACAATAATGTAATGTTGTTACTCCATAGAAGAAGGAACATCAATGTTTTTGTCTTTTACTCTGCAGGCTTTCAGATACCCGTTGCTCTGTGAAAGCTTCCGTTTTGAAACAAAATCACCGATTGAATAGCAAGAGCCCCTCTGTGTGTTTGCGTGTGAGCTGCATTATGATGCACTGTTCTGAGCCAGAAGAACATTGGTACTTCAAAAGAAAGAAGATCCACAATCAGTAGTTTTAATTGTCACTCACCTGCTCAGCCTCAGGCACACATAGACCTGACTAATTTATTAAAAACTGCATTTACATCTAAACTGGCTCATCTGTTGCTCAGTCTGCCAGCTGATTGAGACTCATGCTTCTTGCCAGGCTCTGACGTTCAGCCACAATTATTGACTAATACAGAGCACATATTGTGCTTTTAGGACCTAGCTCAACATTGATGGTAAACAAGGCAGCCCTAATATGCCTGTGTGCTCATCACTGAAAATAATGCAATCAAGAATTACACAGCAGGGGAAATGGACGCTCCCTGCGCCAGATTCACTGATTGGCTTACGACAAGCATGAAGCGCTCAATTGGTTTTTCCTTTCAAAGAGGAGGTCGAGCGGCAACAGGTGAACGAGAGGAGGGTCATGTTTGTTTGATCAGTTTGGCTCAAGGCTGCATTAAGTCATGGATGATTTATTGGAAAGCTGTTTAATAAGACAGAACATTGCCCCCATGGGATAAACAGGGAGCTGGTGCAAGAGGATGATGAAGGGTTTTTTGACATGGCTGTCTGCTTGACTCATTTGTGTTCGATCAAGTGACACAATTAAACATGTCGCAATTTAATGTTGGAAACTGAGTGTGGGCTTGTGCCTTTGAGTAGCAAGATGCCGCCATGTTTTACACGCTAATCATGGAAATGCATGAATGATTATGTGTGTTTGCAAGAGCCATACAACAACAACCGTTTTCATTGGAATAGTAGTAGTTCCAGTGAAAACTGTTCATTGTGTTTTATATTGGGTAACTAACCAGGATACTGTTTTCAGAAAGACCGTTAGCAACTTTTCTTTGAGATTGGGATTAAACATTCAGTCAGTTAAGTGATAGTTGCCTGCAGCAGAACCCTGATCAATATACTTCTCAAATGAATTGCCAAAAAGTGTTGTTGTTGTTGTCTGCAGACCATGTGGTGTGTGAAGAAGAGTTTAAATACGCCATGCTGGCCTTAAACTGTGTGTGCCCCGGTACCTCGACACTCATCACTCTATTGATCCACTCCTCCAGAGGACAGTAAGTTCACGTTCCTTCTCTCTCCCAGTCCCTCTTGCTGTTTGGATGCTCACTGTTCAGTCTTGACAGTGAAATATACAGTATATATATTGAATAGAAGCTTTTAGTCTCCTCACCATCATTCAACTTTGATTTGTTTACAGAACGGCACCCCAAGAGGCCTTCAAGCAACGTGTAGGAGCCTTTCAAGCTCTCAACAGGTACGATTCATCTGATCTGCATTCACACCACAGGAGTACTGTAGTGCATTTGTGCACGATATTCATCCAAATGCTCTGTCAACCTCCATTGTCTGCACGCTGAGCTGTGTGAGTTTATGAGGACATTTCGTTGAAGGAAGGGAATCTTGTTATTTAGAAACAGCGTTTGTTTCTTTGCTTGTTAGATTCAGTTTATCACTGAATACAGAAGTGACTGTGAAAAGCATCCGAGTGTTGTTTGGGTAGAAAGATACTTTCTACTTTGTATCATTAAGGCATTAAAGCAGAACTATACCAGTTTTGTTTCTGTGAACAATAAATGTGCTTATTTGTGTTAGATACCCTGATGAAGACCTACTGTGTTCAAATCTTGTTGCCTCTTTTAATAATTTAGCCACTATAACGTCGACTTTCTCATATTTTCTTTCTTGGATCCTGAATGGCCTTCCTGTTTATTTAACACTTATTTTTTCCTGTACCTTTTCTTTGAGTTACATCTTGATATTTATATGATTTTCATCTTAAAGCCACACTTTGTGATCCTAACGTTAACAACAGGGTTTTCACACAAATATATTAAATGCCAAAAATCACAATTGTGAAAAGACAAAGACATAATAATACTCTATGGCTTGTGTCTGACGAGTGCAACATTTAAAAGCAGGGTGTTTGATAAGTACGCTTCTATATCTGGACTTGATGCCATTTGGTTTATTGGCCGTGACAATGCTACATGATTCGTCCTCCTCCTCCCTTGCCCGACACTTAGTTCGTGTAAACTGCAAATTTGCTATAACACTTAATTATATAATGCAGTCTTTGTCACAGGCCACCCACATTCACACTGCCTCCACACCCTTGCTTCATGCATCACCTTTTTATCCTCTGTGTCTCAAGCCATATCCCCCAGAGAAAAATGCTGTCTACTTAGCTGTGTTGTGTGAGTTTGTACACCTGGGACCGGCTGTGTGTCCTTGTGTACATCCGTGTGCTGATTGAAGTATTGATCAGCAACTCTCCGACAGAGATGTAAGATGTTACCTCTGGAACCTGAAGCGGAAAATCTTTTTGTGTGGCCCTGCTGCTGAGCTGCAAGCTTTGTGTTGCATTTTCTAAAGGTCAGTCTTTCCCCACATGCCCGATGAATCCTGCTTTTTCCGTCCCAGGGAGGGAGGCGGATGTTCAGCAGACCAATGGCACCGAACCTACCGGCGCTGCTCAGCCAATGAGGTGCATCACATCCGCCTGGAGGAAAGTAAATTCTTCGGGGAATACCAGGGCAAGAGCTTCACCTTTGCCTCCTTTCATGCTCACAAAAAGTAAGTCATAATGTGAAAAAGCCAAGAAGTGAGAACCTGCGCTTCACAGCTGACCCTGTCTTTGCTGCTGCAGGTATGGAGTGTGTTTGATCGGAGTGCGCAGATTGGAAACCACCAACATCCTGCTTAACCCTGGTCCCTGCCACATCATGGGGGCCTCTGACACGTGCTTTTACATCAATATCTCCAAAGAGGAGAACTCAGCATTTGTCAGGGGCCGCAGGGAGCCATCGTGGGGCACCACGGGGGGAAATACCAGGGGAGTGCACCAATCAATCTACCATGGACTCACCCGCCTGCCAGTCCACAGTATCATCGCCAGCATGGGTCAGTCAAGATGTGCACGTCACAAAGACTGTAACATTCCTGCACTGACCTTCTGTTTGCAGTTTCTGTGTTGGTCAAACATGCAAATCTGTCATTAACCGGTTTTAGAAAGCAACATCGTAAGAGCTGTCAAAATTATGCAGCTCTCACATTTGAAAGTACTCTGGGTGTTTTAAAAATATGCATAGCTTTTCTGAGGAATTAACATTTATCTGATTATACAGTAAGTCACACTTTATAAGAGTAACTGCCAAATGAACTGAAATGTTTTACAAACACACCACCTGGTGGACAATAGTGAACGTGTATTAACAGAGGGCTGCGCAAACTGTGTGTGTGTGTGTGTGTGTGTGTGTGTGTGTGTGTGTGTGTGTGTGTGTGTGTGTGTGTGTGTTTTACAGGCACAGTGGCCATCGACCTGCAGGACTCCAGTGACAGCAGCCCAGAGGGCCAGGACCCGGGGAGCACTGTGCTGAGCAGCGGGAGAGGAAGCAGGAGCAGCTCCAGGACGGAGATGGGTGGCGCGAACACTTTGGCCCTGCCTGCCATGGGAGAGTCAGCCGAGGAGAGGAGGCACAGCATTGCCCCGGTCCTGGAGCTGGTGGACGGCGTCAACAACCCCACCTTCGACCTGCTCGCAGACCAGTCGGAGGATGAGGGGGGAGACGAGGGCAAGGAGGACAGAGACGAGAGCGCCCTTTGGTGGGGTCGACACTGCGAGTAAGTCATGAGGATGCTGTCTGAATTTTCATTCATGGGTATATGGAAGTGTAAACTTGTTCAGAGGTAACTGTGGGCTTGTGCGACAGGTGGGTGAAGGGATACCCGCTGAACTCTCCATACATCGGCAGCTCGCCTGCGCTGTGCCACCTTCTTCAAGAAAAGATGCCTTTCTGCTGCCTGCGTATGGACAAAGTATGTATGGGATTCAAATGGCTTCAATCTTGACTTCACATTGCTGTAATCCTCCGTGACCACTGTGCATCTCCCCTAGGCTTGTCACCACACCCTTTTTGAGGACGCCCGCTCCTACGGCTTCAAAAACAAATTGATCATTGTGTCTGCGGAGAGTGCCGGAAACGGCCTGTACAACTTCATTGTCCCTCTCCGAGCCTACTACCGACCCAGGAAGGAGCTCAACCCCATCGTGTTGCTGCTGGAGAGCATGTGAGGACGCATTATTTGGTCATGATCGTGGACATGGCTTTGAACTAGAATAGGTTGCATGTTAGTGTTGCCCAAATTGTTTGCTGGGTTGCGCAGTCAATTTAATTCCTCCTTGAATAGCCAGTGGAGGAGAAACACTGAGCTATTTAAGGTCACCGTAACCATGATTTGTGAAACGCCGAACACCTTTAGGACAATGCGCACCACAATCCTGTGTTGTGTATTTGTGGCTGATACACAAAAGCAGTCAGCCAAATGAGGGTGTAATTCAATAAAAAGGCAATAAAATGCTGAGTCACTCCAGTGTAGTGCTGTTATTTTCAGCTTTCTCTGCAGGCAGCTTGGCTGCATTGTATTTCTCCATCTCCGTGGGGACGTTCGCTCCTCATCATGGCAAATATGAATCTCTACTGGTCATAATCTCAAGTGTATTTGTTGTTTGATTGTTTCAGACCTGAAGCAGATTTCCTGGAGGCAATCTGTTGGTTCCCCATGGTGTTCTACACAGTGGGCTCCATCGACAAGTAAGAGAGACCAACAGCTCCACGCTGGTTTCGTCATGTGTCTTTTCCATCTTCTACTATTTCCTGAAGCTTTATTCATGTAAATGTGCTTTTGCACCTCTCAAATGGCATACGCTTTGATTTATTTTTGCCCTTCATCACTGATCTTAACCCCTCCCGACTTGTCCCTCTCTCTCACAATATCATCAGTCTGGACAGTTTGTTGCGATGTGGAGTCACCTTCGCCGACACCATGGTGGTGGTGGACAAAGAGAGCTCCATGATCGCAGAGGAGGACTACATGGCTGATGCAAAGACCATCGTCAATGTCCAGACCCTCTTCAGGTCTGCTTTGCCCAAACTTGCTCTGCAATATCACACTCCATCTTTAACTGCATGTGTTTAATTTGGTACCCATTATTCTCTCTGTGTCCCAGACTTTTCCCAGCTCTTAGTATCATCACAGAGCTCACCCACCCAGCCAACATGCGTTTTATGCAGTTCAAAGTCAAAGACCACTACTCTCTGGCTCTGTCCAAACTGGAAAAGGTAAAAGCTTCATAGCCTCAAACCCTCCACTTTCTCTCTCTCTCTCATTTTCCTCAACCCAGACTCATAATGAGAAAAACAATGACAGACAGCAGATTTTTTTTCATCATGATAGCCATCTTTTATTTAGTATTCTCAGTGATATTAGAAATGCATCCACTGTCAAATTTTGCAGTGAACATTTGTAAATGATTATAGCCGTTGTTGTTGTTAATGTTGCTCCCCGTGTGGCAGCTTATGAGTTCTCCCCTCGAGCATCGATAGCATTTATTAACAAATAAGTAAATTTGTCACTCTTGACGTTACATATTAAAATGTATGTCAATCTGGGATTAAAATAGTTATGATGATTTTGAAATTTCTAGCAGTGTTGCCTCACAGCAGGGAGGACTTCTGATGGCTTCCTTGTTTTAGCAATGCACGTTTGTGCATATTTTTCTTGGGCTTCTAGTTAAATCCCTCTTTACAAAATGATGCAAGTAGTTCTCGGTCCAATGAATGCTGAATGGATGCTTTAAAATAAATAAGAAAGAAAAGAAAAAAGGTTTTATGGTTGCAGGTCCAACGATGATGCTGGATTTTAGAAACTGCCATTACATCCCTTCATGTCTACCAAGACTAGTGTAATCGGGGGTGTGTGTGTGTGTGTGTGTGTGTGTGTGTGTGTGTGTGTGTGTGTGTGTGTGTGTGTGTGTGTGTTTGCTCTGCAGAAGGAAAGGGAGAAGGGATCCAACCTGGTGTTTATGTTTCGCCTGCCCTTCTCTGCTGGGAAGGTGTTCAGCGTCAGCATGCTGGACACTCTCCTCTACCAGGTATCTTGAGCACAAACTCTTCACTCTCACTGAAAAACAAAATTTGTCAAAATGCCAAATATGGTCTGTTTCTGTTGACTTTTTATACCGTGCTCTCCTGCCAGTCATTTGTGAAGGACTACATGATCTCCATCACCAGGCTGCTGCTGGGTCTAGACTCCATGCCTGGCTCAGGTTTCCTCTGTGCTGTGAGTACCCGGACACACACTGTTGGGACTGTGAAGTGGCTCCGAGGCTGATTATTGTCTTTTCTAGATGAAAATCACAGAGGATGACTTGTGGATCCGCACCTACGGCAGACTCTACCAGAAGCTGTGCTCCTCCACTGGAGACATCCCCATCGGCATCTATCGGACCGAGGCGCATAAGCTTCCGGTCTCTGAGGTGTGCGGCTGCTGTTACTAGTTTTATGGCCACTTAAATTAACAAGCTTCCACTCTAAAGTCCTGCTAACGGCCCCTAGAGGCCGTAATGTTCATTACATCCAACAATAAAAAAAAGAGTAATGGATAACGAGATAGTATTCGTGAAGCTACTTTTTTTTTTTTTAATTTTCTGTTTTCTAAAGATTTTGGGGATTTTAAAACCTCACTCTTTTGCTTTCAGTTACTACAATGTCATTATTTATTTTATTAATTACAAAAAGCTATTGATACAAAAAGGTGAAGCATTTTACTTTAAAGTTAATTTAAGTAGATCTATCCAAATGCTTATTCAATTTATATGCCATTTGCCAACAAATGAAAGCAGAGTTGTGGAGACGTACTCAGATATGAAAACATTCTTGCATAACTCATTTGCTTAAGTCTGATAGACAATTTTTTTTTAAGAAAAACTGGGGGCGTTGGGGATATGGTGGTTTCACAAAAGATGCTTAAGAATGTTGTATTATTCATTAAATGCAACAAAGTTTATCGTATTCATCATTCATCTAAAGAATGATGAGAATGCGTTAAATGTTTTCCTTAAATCAGAGACATCACTGGTGAAATTAAAGGTGCGTGTGCGTGCGTGTGCGTGCGTGTGCGTGCGTGTGCGTGTGTGTGCGCGTTACAGTCCCAGGTATCCATCACAGTGGAGGACTACGAGGACACCAGAGAACCCAGGGAGCCCCTGCTGTCCCGGACCAGTGCTCACCGTAACAGCACCTCCTCTGAGCCCATCTCCACCTCCTCTCACTCCTCAGACCACCCGCTGCTCCGGAGGAAAAGCATGCAGTGGGCACGGCGGCTGAGCAGGAAGGGGGGGCGGGGCTCCAGCGGGGCCAAGGGGGGTCCGGGCAGTGCGGCGGAGAGGATCAACCAGCAGAGACTGACCCTGTTCAGACGCTCTGAGAGGCAGGAACTCAACGCGCTGGTGAAAACGAGGATGAAACACTTGGGCCTTTCTCCAACGGGATTCAGTACGTCGATATGTAGTGGTTGATGAAAGCGTGCTTCTATTAATCTCAATTTTACTAGTGGTTGAGTGCAACTAAGGACTCATGTGCTGTACTCAAGTACAATTTTTATCTATATTTGAGTATTTCCCTTTTTGTGACCGAATACTTCTACATTTCAGAAGTAAACATTGGGATTTTACTCCCCTATATTAATTTGACAGCTACAGCATTTAGTTACTTTACAAATGATTGACATAAATAAATAAATTAAGGATAAGCTTGTAAAATACAATGCAACTTCTTTAGCTTGTGACACTTTACAGTAGGTAACACTAGCTCCACCTCAACCAGCTACAACAACATGCACATTAATGTATTGATATAAAAAATCTAACAATGTTATTTAAACTTGTATTGAACCTTTTTGCATCGGTAATACTTTTGATACTTTAGGTAGACTTTGCTGATAATATTTAACTGTCATTTTACTGTTCTCCTACTGTACTTTTAAATAATCAGGATTTTAAAAGCTGTATATTTTCCGTAATTGACATATTTTTACATTGCTGTATTGTGCTTCTTCCACCTCTGTTGCTGCCGTCCATTTTTATCTCAATGTGTCTTCCTGTCTTGTGACTCACAGTAACGAATCCTCTATTATGTACGGATGTTGCGCAGCCTGCTGTGTATCCTGTGCCTATTTTGTTTACTGCATCACTTTTCTCTTTTCTTCCTGCGCCAGACGGGATGACAGATCAAGGGAACAGACTGTCTTATATCCTCATCAACCCTTCTCCAGACACCAGACTAGAGCTGCACGATGTCGTGTGAGTACACAACACCAAATGTAATTGATGGCACTGTAAAATGAACACGGCATGAAAACTATGACAGGATTTGCCGCCCCTGTCTGTGCCCCATTGCAGGTACCTGATCAGGCCAGACCCCCTCTCTCTGGTACCCAGCAGCAGGAAGTGCAGCGCCGGGATCTCAGAGAGCCACAGGTTTGATACGCAGGACAGCACCCATCTGTGAGAGACAAAAATGAATAAAACGTACTGTCAGAACACTGCCAGTGAGAGGAGACACAACAACAGACTCAGAGATGAGGAGATGGAAAGGGATGCAGCCAGATGGCACACGGCCCTCTTTACTCCATATCCAGTCAGGGTGAACTGAGAGTTGCCGGTCTTGCATGGACCTTTTCTATATAACGATGGGAATGTTTCGTTTATGCACCTTTCTATTTTCAAAGTGGAGAGCTGCGGACACAGAAGTGCATTTAATGAATAACTATATGTATTTATAACTGTGTATGTGCATGTTATGTACTGCATCTTGCGCGCGTGTGTGTGTGTGTGTGTGTGTGTGTGTGTGTGTGTGTGTGTGTGTGTGTGTGTGTGTGTGTGTGTGTGTGTGTGTGTGTGCGCGGGGGGGGGGGATCAAGAGCAAGACACTGCCAATTTGATCAGGATAGCGAAATTACTCTTCTGCCAAATGAAAGTCAAGGGATGTATTTTTGTGTGCTTCTCCGTGTCGTAGGTGTGTTTTGTCAGACTTAATGTTGTTTAACGTATTTCAAAGTGACACTACAGTGCACATATCCCTTTTTTTTACTTTTTACTTGTTGCTTACACAGTCAAACGCATACATTTGTTTGTCACTCACCAGCAGCGGAGGAATCCAAAGAGCACCAGTCTCTCGATAATCGACACAAGTAGACAGCAGCATGCATCGTCATGGAGGGCATTCAGTGTCATCACTGTCAGACGTATGTTACCGTTTCCAGTTATGTGAGTTCTCTCAGAACAAGCCTGTTTGTGAGTTCACTGTTCGCCTGTTTTTTAAAGCCTCGCCCTCTCTGCTTCTGTCAGTTAGTGTGAGCCGTCCTGCCACCAGCTTGCTTTTTCTGACATGCATGTTAGAGATGCAGCGGACGGACAAAATAACAGAAACACATACCAAAACACAACGCCATCCAGTACAATAGCCCTGCAATAAATACTACCTTTGTGAAGCTTATAATGAAATGGTTTTGATTCAGCTCTGTTTGATGGACGGTTTATAAACTTGAGAATTACACAGTTCCTGTATTTATTGCATAATAAATATCCACTTTAACAAGTAATTAAAAATCAAGAATTACATTTTCAGCCAGAAAAAAGTATCTAATTTCTCTGAAATGAAGTGAAAATTTGGCTGTAGAGTGAGATAATTCTTATTCAATATATGTTCAGTTGTTTTATGAAACAGGAGATATTAATCTGTTATATGAAAGTGGATTACCTTTTTTTGCAAACCTCTGTACAACTTGTCAGAAAGTCTGAATGTGCTGTTTCACACTGAAACGGTGCAGCCACGTGGTGGGAATGCTAACCTGCAACCCTGCCGACACCACTGCTGTAGCTGTATATGCCAATGTATCAGATAAAAATATGTATATATTAAAGTCAGTCATTATAGCTTGCCATTGCTTTGTTGTCTTTGTAGTGTCAATTTGTGCAGCTTTAACCAGTATCTCTTCGGATGATTAGAATCATATGTAAAACCGTCAATATAGTCACATTATTTTCTATAAAAAAGTTTTTGATTCATATTTTTATTTATAAACTAATCACTTGATTGTCTATTGTGTGTTTTGACAAGTTCACGCTCAAGCTATTTTTGCCACGATACTCGTTTATGACTCACACTAAATGAAAGACCACACAGTACTACATAAGATAAGAGGAGAAAAGAAGGCCGCCCAGTTCCAGCCGGTTACAGTTCAGCTGCAGAGAGTGAAGCCTAGTTTATGATTCTCCGTCAGGTCGACGCAGACCCCTACGCCGAAGCCTGATGCGCACCTCCAAAAAATCCTAACTACGTTGACGCGGACCGCAAGCGCTGTGATTGGTCCGCTCAGAACGTAATTTCCGGCAGTTGCTTTTTCCCAGCCTCGACCGGTTTAGTGGTCGTACAGAGCACCTCCGCAAACGTCTTCTCTGTCGCCTGCGCTTCAACATTTGCAATATAAGCATTTGCTCTTCAATATTGATGAGCTCCAACTTGGTCACCATTGTTTACTGTGACCGGAATTCGGCTATAACCCCTGTAACCACACAACCACACAGACACACCCCCTGGCGGCATGGCGGTTAATTGCAGAGCAACGCGGTCCCTCGACGCAGAACTTCGAATGCTCAACGACGACGTCACGGAGAACCATAAACTAGGCTTTAGGCCCAATCCCAATGTGCACCCTAAACCCTCAAACCCTGAACCCTCAGGGACTTACTGACGTCAGCTGGTAAGTGGCTGAGTGTGAGAGGCTTTAGGCCTTGAACTGGTGTGAATATGAATGGGACAGCACTTTGCTGAGACATATCACGTGACTACATAAAAAAATATTGTGTACAATTGTGTATTTATTTTATACTTTTTATTCACTGATTTGAACGTCTTCCTCACGAGATGAGAAGTCATTTTAAATTATCTATTTACTCATTTTTGTCAAAACGAAATGTTTGAATGTAAAAAAAAAATATTATATGTATTTTCTGCTTGCATTCCTCTGATTTCATGTGTTTTTATGTTCAATCTATAATCCGTACTGTTGTAGTGTAAATGTATTTTATCGGCCTAAACACCCACGTGTCTCTTTGTTTACCTTTCTTTCTTTTTTTTACGTCTTCATGCTTCCAATTCCCTTAGGCAAAGTCAGCATCTAATGTTGACTTACGGAAAGGGTTCATAATAGTGATGGCGAGATGAAGCTTCCTGAAGCATTGAAGCTTTCCATCCAATTGGTTCGCTCATGTACCGGAGCTTCATGGAGCTTCATTTGCTCTACTGCGCCACAAGCGGACAATACATGTAAAACAGGCAGAGTGATCAAAACGACACCATGGCTTTGGTGTGTGAAGCTTTAAATTGAATAAATTATGTTTGTGATGCCAATACATCAGTTATTAACTTATTAATATTGTGTCTATCTTTATGATATATTGGCGGGGTCAAAATCAAAACTCGAAACAAATTGGGAGAAGGCTGTGATGTGACTGTGGGTCAGTGGTTAGAATATCCGACTTTAAGTCAGAGGATTGGTGTTTCGAGCCTTGCCTCCGCTAGTTCATGTTAATGTGTCCAATTTAAGTAAAAATAAGAACTTTTCCACAGTGCTGGGCTTTTTGAGACTATTTTGCCTGCTTTATAAAATACCCTTTCACAGGCACACATGAAGCTGGGTACAGAGAGGAAGGGGGAAATCCATTGAGTTTCTCTGCCTCTTATATTTCAAATCGCATGGCAAACCCACGAACCATTTTCTGAATCGGTCACGTGGTACGGCCGGCTCGCCAGGCTTCGAACGTCACCGCATACGTTATCGACACAAGCCTCGATACGCGCTTCACCAAAATCTACCTGGATTACTCGACACGCGCATCGAAGCCTCGACACGAAAGGACACATCACTAGTTCATAAAGGGCTCAAAATGTCTGCCAGAGAGCCCTCAAGCACTCTACGATGTGAGAATGGGACACCCCTAAACCCTCAAGGACTTCACGGGAGCGCGCCTCGAAGTCTGTGAGTCTGTCAGGGTGAAGATTGAGATTGGCCCTCAGAGTAGAGTAGAGTGGCCAATTCAGGGAACAGGTGCCGGGATGAGGGATAATCAGCCTCAGCTGTGTGCAATTTATGTGTGTCTCTTCCTTTTAAAAGACAGTTGGCGTGGGAGAAGAGGGGGTTGGAGCTGAGACGATGTTGTCTAACCGGCTGATTGCCAGAAGCAGAGACAGATCTGCACATTCCTGACTTTTCTGTGGTGGGGCTCTACACTTTGTGACATAGAATGTGGGTGTGGCCAAGCTAATGTTCAGACATTAAACAGAGCTTTACTGCAAGAGCTCAGACAGAATTGCAGAGGAAATGGCAGCTCCAGCAGTCAGCGTGCTTATCACAGGGGCCAACAGAGGCCTGGGCCTGGAAATGGTTAAGCAAATGGCGGAGGCCTCCCGTCCACTGAGGAAGCTGTTCGCCTGCTGCAGGGACCCAGATGGACCCAAAGCTGAGGTGAGTCTCCTGTTTGACTCATTGTGCTCTTCCGTATGGAGCAGAACAATAAATGAGAGAATGGTTTGCAAACTACAATGTTGCATAACTCAGAAGAAGCAAGAATCCTGCATAGATGAAAGCAGTGGTGGAAGATGTACTCAGATCTTTTACTTTGGTAAAAATAAAGCAAAACTCCTATTACTATCAACAATTGCCAAAAATATAGAGTGCCCTTGCTCCCCCCCCTCCCCCCCACTAGACAGACTGTGCCTGTCCTGTTCCACAGTAGCGCAGTGCTCCCGCTGAAGCTTATTGGTAGGACACCAGGAATCGCACCTACCGCTCAATCGAAGAGAGCCGTACTAGCGAAGAGAGCCGTACTAGCGAAGAGAGTGCTCTAGAAAGAGCTAGAAGCGCTCCCTTCACACTAGACGGACTGTGTCTGACCTGTTTCCAGGACTTGTTTCCACAGTAGCAGAGTGTTCTCGATTGGCTTACTACTAGGACACCAGTAATTACCGCTACCATACTAGGGAGGAGAGTGTCCTCACTCCCTGTCTCTTAGTGTTCCCTGCCTTATCTCTTGCAGTCAGCAGAGCGTCCCGCTCAGACTGACTTCGTAATCCACATCGATTAGTGGGGCAGGGTCCCCTCAGACTCGCGCAACCTTGCCGGCTGTGTCTGTCGACTTGAAGGATGCCTATTTTTAGGTGCCCATTGTGCCTAGCCACAGATGGTTCCTTCATTGGCCTGCCAATCTACCTTCTTTATGCTTTCCCCCCCATTTCCTCTGATCTGCCAAAGCTCCTCAGCGTTATTCAACAGGACCACAGACTGGTGTGGATGGCCTCCTTAGGGCCAGCCAGGACTTGTTTTCCTCTGTTGCACAGACTCTGCTGCGGGACGCCGTGGCGCCTCCCTCATAGGAGACACCTCCTATTGCAGCTAGTTCGTCGGATCTAGCATTCCGATCCCAGCCGTCGTCAACTATGGGCCGTTGCCGGGCCCGACCGGCCGCCGAGCGGCTGCACAGAGCCAGTCAAGAGGACTATTCTGAAGGCCAGAGCGCCATCTACAGAACGAGGACTCAGTACAGTGCCCTGTGTCTACTGTACTAGAGTTTCTGCAGTCCCTCCTAGAGGAGGGCTGACCTCCCTCTACCCTGAGGAGGTACATAGCTGCTATTTCATGGCAGCATGCTAAGGTCAACAATGACAGGGTATTGAGCCACAGGCTGGTGTCCCTCTCCTTAGACGGGGCTCAGCCGGGGCAAACCTGTCTGAGTTCCACCTCAGACGGGTTTCACTGGCCTAACTGTGGCCTAATGCCGCGTTTTCCCCCAGGGGTGTGGGAACACTTGTATCTCAACCAGCCTATCCAGCTGGCACAGTCAGCGCTTCTGTGCCCGGTGCGGGTCTTCGAAACCTAGATCGAAGCCACTGCATGCATACGGTGGTTGGGGCAGTTTTGTTGTCTTAGGACGGGCCTAAGAAGGGCTGTGCCCTTTCTAGACAGCGCCTGTCCCACTGGATAGTGGAGACCAGAGCCTGTGCATATAGAGCGAACGGCCGTGCTCTGCCATCCGGGGTAGGGTGCCATTCTACCAGGAGTGTCTCCACATCAGGGGCAACCCTGAGAGGTGTGCCCGTGGAGGATGTATGTGCTGCAGCCTACGGGGCATCACCCAGCACATTCAACAGATACTACAGAGTGAACGTTGCCACCCCTCACCCTCTGGGTGTGGTTCTTGGCCCAGATTCCTCTGCTTGAGCCATATGAGGTAGTTCATGCGTGACTTTATTGTTATAAATACTGCGCAAGCACGATACTGAATCTATCCAGTGCGAAACACTGCATTTTTTCTTTTAATGCTTTTTTCATGCTGAATGACCTGAACAAGATTTGAAGTGGTGCTTTTGTGTTTTTCTTTGTGGTAAAACTGCAGATTAAATTGATTAATTGATCAGTTGCCATGTTAGTTGACGAATCATTCATTTGGTCGAGGACAGCTGAACTTTCCACCGCCGGATCAAAGTGAGTACAAGTGATCAACAGTGTGTGGGCTTCTCTGCTGGATTACAAACGTATCTTCTCTGTATTTCCAGGCCTTGCAAATACTGGCAAAGAAGCATCCCAACGTCATCACTGTGGTCCGTCTGGGTACAAGCTCTCTCTTGTGTTATATTCTGTTAAACCCTCCGTCCTGCTCCCATGGCCTGGCACGCACTGACCACTGACCTTGACTATGAATAGCTCAGGGCTCTGATATTTATCTGACTGTCTGCTATTGACCACCGCTGATGCTCCGCTCTCTTTCTCTCTCTGTCAGACGCCACTGACCTTTGTAGCATCAAACAGTGTGCCGTGCAGGTGGGCTCTGTGGTCGGGAAAGGGGGTCTCAACCTGCTGATTAACAACGCAGGTGTGCTGGCTAAAGGCACGTTGCAGGAAACCAGCTCTGAAGACATGCAGTACACCTTCAACACCAATGTCATGGGCCCCATGAACATCATTAAAGTAGGGAGAGGAAGAGCGGACACAATAACTCCAACACTGTTCACTGAATGTTTCCTCTTGCTGACTCTTTCTTGCTGGTGGTCATCATTAGGAGTTCCTGCCTCACCTTCGTGCAGCAGCTAAGGCCAGTGGGACGCCAGGGATGTCCAGCAGCAAAGCGGCCGTCGTCAACATCTCCTCATTTCTGGCTTCAATGGAAACTGTAAAACAGTCATATGGCTTCTTGCCTGCCATCTCCTACCGCATCAGCAAAGTGAGTGACCACCTGTTAAGAGTCAAGATGTTTTTACTGTCATATGCACAGATAACAGAGTTATTCTATACAATGAAATGCTTATTTTGCTGGGTCCTCCTAACACACAGAATTAGAATAAACTTAAGGTAACACGGGCACAAAATATAAAAGATATAACAGTATTGCACAAAAAAATAAATAATTGTAATACTATAATTATAATAATTAATTAATATAATAATAATAATATATTTATAAATATATATTATATAAATGTGAACTATAATAATAATTGATATCATGATAATTAATACAATAAATATGGTATTAGTATTGTTCAGTGTATAAAGTGCACTATGCATTGCTACAATGTCCAATGTTCACCAGTCTGATGGCCTGCGGGTAGAAACTGTTCGTCAGCCTCGTGGTTCTGGACTTCAGACTCCGTAACGTCCTGGAGCGAGAAGAGTCTGTGCTGGGGGTGTGTTGTGTCCCTGATGTGGTGTGCTCTCCTGGTTACTCTGGAGTAAATGTCCTGAAGTGAGGGGAAGGCTACTCTTGAGATGTACTGTGCCGTTTTCATCACACGCTGGAGTGCCTTCCTGTCCTGGGCAGTGCAGCTTCCATACCACACTGTGATGGAGCTGGTAAGGACTCTCTCTACCGTACATCTGTAGAAGTTGCTGAGAATTTTGGGTGGCATGCCAAATTTCCTCAGCCTTCTTCGAAAATACAGTCGCTGCTGGGCCTTTTTGATATTCTGCAGTGCGTTGTGAGACCATGTGCGTTCCAAGGAATTTAAAGGTTTTCACCCTTTCCACCTCTGTCCCACCTATGCAAAGTGGTGTGTGCTGCACCCTCTTCCTCCTTGGGTCGATAATCATCTCCTTGGTCTTGTCTGCGTTCAAGGAGAGATTATTATTCCGACACCAGGCCACAAGTTCCTCCACCTCTTCTGTACACCGTCTCAGCTCCACCAGTGATCATTCCATTGACCGCCGTATCATCCGCAAACTTGATGATGCTGGTGTTTTCCTGGGAGGCCAGTCGTATGTGAAGATGGTGTACGGCAGGGGACTTGGCACACAGCCCTTGGGGGTCGCTGTGCTCACAGGTCTTGTGTCAGATGTGCGGTTGCCAACTCTGACTGATTGTGGTCTGCCTGAGAGGAAGTTCAGCACCCAGTTGCACAGAGCAGGTGTCAGACCAAGAGTGAGGGGTTTTTCAGAGTTTGTGTGGGATAACTGTATTGCGTGAGGGTTGTGTGGATGACATTGTTGACTGCATCGTCAGTGGACCGGTTCTGGCGATACGCAAACTGCAGCAGATCTACGTTTTCTGGGATGGTCTTCTTGATGTGGGTCATGACTATTCTCTTGAAACATTTCATCACTATTTGGGTGAGTGCCACGGGGCGATAGTCATTCAGGCAAGTCACTGTTTTTTCATTGGGAGGGGCACGATGGTGGTGGACTTGAAGCAGGTGGGCACACAAGCTTGTGCTAATGACAGGTTGTAAATGTCAGCAAGCACATCAGCTAGCTCTGATGAGCAGACCCTGAAGGCACGCCCACAGATGTTATCTGGGCCAGCTGCCTTCTGTGGGGTTATTCTCCTCAGAACCGTACGCACCTCTGTTGTTGTCACAGTGAGTGGTGAGTCCTGTATGCACTTCATCGTCAGGAGCCCTCCCTGTGGGTTGGTGTTAACACGGTGACCAGCGACTCAAAGTTTCATCTTACATTCAAGTGCAGCTGTTCACCTCTCTTGCTTTATCTGCCCCTCAGGCGGGGTTGAATATGTTGGCACTGTGTGCTGCAGAGGAGCTGAAGAAGGATGAGATCCTGTTTTCCCTGCTACACCCTGGCTGCGTGCGCACCGACATGGGTGGAGACAAGGTGAGTCGACAGCTTTCACATAGGAAACAATGTCGAGGAAGCTCTGTATGATATTTGACTTTATTAACTGAGAAGCACAACATTAACATCACGTCGTAAAGAACAATGTTTTTTTTGTTTTGTTGACTCGATACATTCCACAGATGAATAACTCAAACAAATTGTTTTACAGAGAAGCCTCATTCAAATTTCAGGATTTTGGTACTCTGAGTTTAGACACTTTCCAATATCTGAAACCACACTGAGCAAGCGAAACAATAACATAAGACATCAAACAAAGCTGATGTAGCAAGTGAGACGGACATGTGATGCAGCACAGGCTTGTTGTATTCATGCATTTCACTTATTTAATTTGTTAAGCCTTTAAACATTGCAAATTTGTTGCACTCTGTTCTTCCTGTGACCATACATAGCTGTGGCTTTTTTTTTTTAATACATCACTTTAAAGAAATGTGCAACATCTTATGGTCCCTCGAGTGAACCCACATGATTATACAGATGTTCTGCATGCTTTCACTTGCCAACATAAGAGTGACATAGAAATAAGTAAAGTGTCCCAGCCGTTCAGAAATGAAAAAGGCAGATTGGGTATGTTTTTTAGTTTTTACTGTTAACACTGACATTGAAAGCAGTCACATTTGAGGGGAAACAACCGATTTCAACCACTTATAGGTAGAGTACGTAACTGGTCCGTGAGTAGAAACATTAGATTCTTAACTTAGGAGAGACGACCTCCTGTGCGTTGCTTCATGTTAACCGTGTGTTTCCGACCACCAGGGGGAGATTGATGCACCGGAGAGCGTGCAGGGGATGCTCAGTGTGATGGCCTCCCTGACTGAGAAGCAGAACGGAGCCTTCCTGGACTATAAGGGCAACTCCCTCCCGTGGTAGCTTTAGACAACTGCTTCATCAATAAATGAACCCAAGTGAAATAAACCAATACTTGTGCTCTTTATTTTGCTTATATCATGTTAATTTTATGCATAGGCATGCACTTAGATGAGTTGAGACACTCTTTGGTGATTTCCTAATTTTGAAATGCACTTCTGTGAGGTTTTTTTAAATCACCATGTGGCACTGTTCCACACAGCCACCTTGGCGGGGCAGATCTTAAGCGGGTTGGGGTTGTTCCCGTTGATGTTGGCTCCAGGGCAGAAAAAGGGGTACATCTTCTCACTGAAGAAGTCGGCGACGGTGTAGATGGGCGTCATGCTGACAGGGTTGGAAAAGGTCACACCTTCGCAGTCGTAGTCCAGCTGCACCCTGACTCGGGTCAGCTCACCTTGAGGATGCAAATTTTGCATCCTCAAGGTTGTCAAAATGCCGTGCTCTATATACCGTGCTCTCCTGCCAGTCATTTGTGAAGGACTACATGATCTCCATCACCAGGCTGCTGCTGGGTCTAGACTCCATGCCTGGCTCAGGTTTCCTCTGTGCTGTGAGTACCCGGACACAAACGGCTTGAACTGAAGTGGCTCCGAGGCTGATTATTGTCTTTTCTAGATGGAAATCACAGAGGATGACTTGTGGATCCGCACCTACGGCAGACTCTACCAGAAGCTGTGCTCCTCCACTGGAGACATCCCCATCGGCATCTATCGGACCGAGGCGCATAAGCTTCCCGTCTCTGAGGTGTGCGGCTGCTGTTGCTAGTTTTATGGCCACTTAAATTAACAAGCTTCCACTCTAAAGTCCTGCTAGCGGCCCCTAGAGGCCGTAATGTTCATTACAGTTGGAGGAATAAATATATCACATTCAATAAATAAAATATAATGGATAACGAGATGGTATTCATGAAGCTACTTTTTTTTAAACATTTTCTGTTTCATAAAGATTTTGGGGATTTTAAAACCTCACTCTTTTGCTTTCAGTTACTACAATGTCATTATTTCTCTTAATTACAAAAAGCTATAAAAAGGTGAACCATTTTAGTAAGGTTTAAATAAAGCTATACAAATGCTGATTCAATTTCTACGCCATTTGCCAACAAATGAAAGCAGAGTTGAGATGCACTCGGATATGAAAACCTTCTTGCATAACTCATTTGCTTAAGTCTGATATACTTTTTTTTTTTTTTTTAAGAAAAACTGGGGGCATTAGGCATATGGTGGTTACACAAAAGATGCTTAAGAATGTTGTATTATTCATTAAATGCAACAGTGTATCGTGTTCATCATTCATCTAAAGATTGATAAGAATGTGTTAAATGTTTTCCTTAAATCAGAGATATCACTGGTGAAAAGTATTCGTAGAACCCCGTGTGCTCATGGCAGAGAAGAAATACAGGAAAATCAAAGAGTTATTAACGGTTTAAAGTTCAAATGGTGATACAGTGTACATATACTCAGCTGAGGGTCTCCGAGCTTCCGCTCCACAGATCGTTTCTGTCTCGCTTCAACTCAAAAGACCTCGAACAGGAATCTACAATCTGGTTTTAACATCCCAGCTCATTCGCCTCATTGGTTCAAATCTACGGCATGTGATTGGCTAAAAGTCCCACAGGGGCGTAGTCTCTCTTTGGCACGGGTTTTGAAAATGGCTCCATAACATTCATGTTTTCCGGTACCTGAAGTCCTCACTCCGCCCTCCTGTGTTTGCTAACGCAATATTTGACCTAGAAGGAATTGTTATTCAGTTCTATATGTTACAACTTATGAGAATTTTACGACAGCCTACAGTCATCCTTCCCCAGAAACCTTTCATCTCGGCTGGCTCGAATCCCCCTCCAGTTCCTTTTCTCGTGTCATAAACCACAGGACGAACCACAGGTGGTCCATTCTCTTTGTTCCTCAAGACCAAATGCTCCTTTGTAAAACACTCAACGACTGTCTGTGTGCAAATGACCTCTGCACTCTGCAGCATAGAGTTCATGTGACCTCAGCAAACTAGTGACTCTGTGACCTGATAGACAATAATCTATCTTAAGCATTGCAATGTACACATGGACATCATTACACAGTAATAAAAATGACCTTAATATGCATACAATCACAAATCCTTCATAATAATATCCCTTATTAATTATCATATTTCATGCATTGTAATCTACACATAAACAACTCATTTTACAAAGATGTGCAAGTCCACACGTGACAAACTAAGCTTTAAAAAACACTAAACTGGTGAAGAACTGACTCAGTGTGATTGGAAGGAAATTAAAGGTGTGTGTGTGTGTGTGTGTGTGCGTGCGTGCGCGTGCGCGTGCGCGTTACAGTCCCAGGTATCCTTCACAGTGGAGGACTACGAGGACACCAGAGAACCCAGGGAGCCCTGCTGTCCCGGACCAGTGCTCACCGTAACAGCACCTCCTCTGAGCCCATCTCCACCTCCTCTCACTCCTCAGACCACCCGCTGCTCCGGAGGAAAAGCATGCAGTGGGCACGGCGGCTGAGCAGGAAGGGGGGAGGGGGGGGTCCGGGCAGTGCGGCGGAGAGGATCAACCAGCAGAGATTGACCCTGTTCAGACGCTCTGAGAGGCAGGAACTCAACGCGCTGGTGAAAACGAGGATGAAACACTTGGGCCTTTCTCCAACGGGATTCAGTACGTCGATATGTAGTGGTTGATGAAAGCGTGCTTCTATTAATCTCAAGTTTACTAGTGGTTGAGTGCAACTAAGGACGTTCACTCATGTACTGTACTCGAGTACAATTTTGATCTACATTATATTTGAGTATTTCCCTTTATGCGACCGAATCCTTCTACATTTCAGAAGAATGCTGAGAATTTTGGCTGGCATGCCAAATTTCCTCAGCCTTTTTAGGAAATAGTCGCTGCTGGGCCTTTTTGATGTTCTGCAGTGCGTTGTGAGACCAGGTGAGATCCTCGCTGATGTGCGTTCTGAGGAATTTAAAGGTTTTCACCCTTTCCACCTCTGTCCCACCTATGCAAAGTGGTGTGTGCTGCACCCTCTTCCTCCTTGGGTCGATAATCATCTCCTTGGTCTTGTCTGCGTTCAAGAAGAGATTATTATTCCGACACCAGGCCACAAGTTCCTCCACCTCTCTTCTGTACGCCGTCTCAGCTCCACCAGTGATCATTCCAATGACCGTCGCATCATCCGCAAATTTGATGATGCTGGTGTTTTCCTGGGAGGCCACAGTCATATGTGAAGAGGATGTACAGCAGGGGACTCAGCCTTGGAGAAAGGCCGAAGTGTATATTTGAGTATTTCCCTTTTTGCGAACGAATACTTCTACATTTCAGAAGTAAACATTGGGATTTTACTCCTCTATATTAATCTGACAGCTATAGTATTGAGTTACTTTACAAATGACAAATGATTGACATAAATAAATTAAGGATAAGCTTGTAAAATACAATGCAACTTCTTTAGCTTGTGACACCTTACAATAGGTAACACTAGCTCCACCTCAAACAGCTACAACAACATGCACATTTATATATTGACATAAAAAAAATCTAACAATGTTATTTACACTTGTATTGAACCTTTTTGCATCGTTTATACTTTTGATACTTTAGGTAGACTTTGCTGATAATATTTAACTGTCATTTTACTGTTCTCCTTCTGTACTTTTAAATAATCAGGATTTTAAAATCTGTATATTTTCCTGTATTAACATATGTTTACATTGCATTCTTCCACCTCTGTTGCTGCCGTCCATTTTTATCTCAATGTGTCTTCCTGTCTTGTGACTCACAGTAACGAAGCCTCTATTATGTACGGATGTTGCGCAGCCTGCTGCGTATCCTGTGCCTATTTTGTTTACTGCATCACTTTTCTCTTTTCTTCCTGCGCCAGATGGGATGACAGATCAAGGGAACAGACTGTCTTATATCCTCATCAACCCTTCTCCAGACACCAGACTAGAGCTGCACGATGTCGTGTGAGTACACAACACCAAATGTAATTGAAGGCACTGTAAAATGAACATGGCATGAAAACTATGACAGGATTTGCCGCCCCTGTCTGTGCCCCATTGCAGGTACCTGATCAGGCCAGACCCCCTCTCTTTGGTACCTAGCAGCAGGAAGTGCAGCGCCGGGATCTCAGAGAGCCACAGGTTTGATACGCAGGACAGCACCCATCTGTGAGAGACACAGAAAAATAAAACGTACTGTCAGAACACTGCCAGCGAGAGGAGACACAACAACAGACTCAGAGATGAGGAGATGGAAAGGGATGCAGCCAGATGGCACACGGCCCTCTTTTCTCCATATCCAGTCAGGGTGAACTGAGAGTTGCCGGTCTTGCATGGACCTTTTCTATATAACGATGGGAATGTTTTGTTTATGCACCTTTCTATTTTCAAAGTGGAGAGCTGCGGACACAGAAGTGCATTTTATGAATAACTGTATGTATTTATAACTGTGTGTGTGTGTGTGTGGATCAAGAGCAAGACACTGCCAATTTTATCAGTACAGCGAAAGGACTGCCAAATGAAAGTCAAGGGATGTATTTTGATGCGCTTCTCCATGTCGTAGGTGTGTTTTGTCAGACTTAATGTTGTTTGACATATTTCAGAATCAGAAACCGTTTATTGCCAGGAATGTTTACACAATCGAGGAATTTTTCTAGGTGGAAGGTGCATACATTAGACTTGAATGAATGAATATATACTTTTTAATCCCCAAGGGGAAATTTTTTTGTCGTCATCAGTCAGTAGCGCCTTACAATTGAAGATACAAACACACAAGATAAAAGATCAAATATATAAAGAAGCAACAGGGATGAAAGATATATACAAATTAAAATAAAGTCATATATATATTTAAATATACACAATAGAATAGAATACAACTAACTGGAGAATATATTTATATTTACAGCCGCAGAGTGTATTCATTAATTAAGTAAATTAGATAAACAGTAGAAAGTGCAAAAAGCAAAGTATGTATGGTACAGTGATGAGTTAATCCACAGAGGAACTAGCAAGCGGTGACTTGTTATAAAGCCGTATTGCTGTCGGCAGGAATGTTCTCCTGTAACGGTCCTTATTGCAGCGGAGCGTGAGGAATCTCTTCGAGAAAGTGCTCCTCTTGACGTGAGACGTTAGACGAGACCAATAACAACCAACAATCAACGACAACAACAGTGCAATGATATTAAATCAAGTACAAGATAAAGTGGTCAGATAAACAGATCACGTTAATGTAAGTGTATGTTAAAGTGACGGGTGTTTAAGTTAAAGTGTATGTTGAGTGGCATGGGTGATTAAATATGAAGTGTTTTGAATATGAAGTGTGCAGGGGAGTGACTGGTAAGAAGAAAGAAAAGAAGGGAAGAAGAGGAAAGAAAAGAATGAAAAAATAGTCCTGGGAGTGAGAAAGTTTTCCGAAAAATATCCGAAAATAGTCCTGGGGGTGAAAAAAATAGTCCGAGAAGTAGTCTTGGAGGTGACAGAATCAGTCAGTGGGGGACCTGGGCTCTGTTGGTGAGCCCGACTACCTCTAGCCAGAAGGAAGGGACTAAAACAGGTTGTGTCCAGGGTGAGAGGGGTCAGCTACGATCTTCCTAGCTTGCTTCAGAGTCCTGGAAGCGAACAAGTCCTGGAGGGACGGCAAATTGCAGCCAATCACCCTCTTAGCAGAGCGGATGATGCGCTGCAGCCTGCCCTTGTCCTTGGCAGTGGCTGCAGCATGCCAGACGGAGATGGAGGAGCAGAGGATGGACTCAACGATGGCAGTGTAGAATTGCATCATCACTTTCTTTGGCAGGTTGAATTTCTTCAGCTGCCTCAGGAAGTACATCCTCTGCTGGGCCTTCTTTGTGATGTAGCTGATGTTCAGCTCCCACTTGAGATCCTGGGTTAGGATGGAGCCCAGGAAGCGGAAGGACTCCACAGCGTCGACGGGGGAGTCACACAGGATGAGAGCGGCGGGTGGGGCTGCATTCTTTCTGAAGTCCACAACCATCTCCACTGTCTTCAGGGCGTTGAGCTCCAGGTTGTTCTGGCTGCAGCAGGTCTCCAGGTGGTCAGTCTCCCACCTGTAGGCGGACTCGTCCCCACCAGAGATGAGTCCAATGAGGGTGGTGTAATCCGCAAACTTCAGGAGCTTAACGGACTGGTGACTGGAGGTGCAGCTGTTGGTGTACAGGGAGAAGAGCACTGTATTTCAAAGTGACACTACAGTGCACACATCCCTATTTTTGTCTTCATGAAGCCTTTTTAAAAAGTTTTTACCGGTTGCTTACACAGTCAAACGCACACATTTGTTTGTCACTCACCAGCAGCAGAGGAATCCAAAGAGCACCAGTCTCTCGATAATCGACACAAGTAGACAGCAGCATGCATCGTCATGGAGGGCATTCAGTGTCATCACTGTCATACGTATGTTACCGTTTCCAGTTATGTGAGTTCTCTCAGAACAAGCCTGTTTGTGAGTTTACTGTTCGCCTGTTTTTTAAAGCCTCGCCCTCTCTGCTTCTGTCAGTTAGTGTGAGCCGTCCTGCCACCAGCTTGCTTTTTCTGACATGCATGTTAGAGATGCAGCGGACGGACAAAATAACAGAAACACATACCAAAACACAACGCCATCCAGTACAATAGCCCTGCAATAAATACTACCTTTGTGAAGCTTATAATGAAATGGTTTTGATTCAGCTCTGTTTGATGGACGGTTTATAAACTTGAGAATTACACAGTTCCTGTATTTATTGCATGTTAAAGTGGACGACACCACTGCTGTAGCTGTATATGCCAATGTATCAGATACAAATATGTATATATTAAAGTCAGTCATTATAGCTTGCCATTGCTCTGTTGTCTTTGTAGTGTTAATTTGTGCAGCTTTAACCAGTATCTCTTCGGATGATTAGAATCATATGTACAACCGTCAATGTAGTCACATTGTTTTCTCTCTATTTAAAAACAAAAAAGTTTTTGATTCATATTTTTATTTATTCATAATTAATCATTTGATTGTCTTTTGTGTGTTTTTTGCAAGTTCACGTTCAAGCTATTTTTAAGTCTGCTGGACTTGCCACCTGACTGGAGAAGTCGAAGAACTAGACTCTCACAGTGCTCGAGAGGTCAGGAAGGTGACACCAGCAGTTGGTTGATCCTGCTTGACTTGAAACTTCCTGTATGTACTGGTGGGTTAATTTTGTTTGGACTACATGGAGGGTATGTCTTTCACTAGAAGTCCTTTGCTCTATTGTTGAATAGGATTGAAAAGCAAACATGAACGACACTCCTTTACCTGGCCTTTTGTTTGCCTACTGGAGGTCTTGCTATCGCTTATTGCATATTCTCTCAGTACGTGAGCTCTACACATTCCTGACTTAGTGAGTCACCCACTTTTCTGTGGTGGGGCTCTAAACTCTTATTGACATAATAATGTGGGTGTGGCCAGGCTACTGTCCAAACGTTAAACAGAGCTTTTCTGCAAAAGCTCAGACAGAATTGCAGAGGAAATGGCAGCTCCAGCAGTCAGCGTGCTTATCACAGGGGCCAACAGAGGCCTGGGCCTGGAAATGGTTAAGCAAATGGCGGAGGCCTCCCGTCCACTGAGGAAGCTGTTCGCCTGCTGCAGGGACCCAGATGGACCCAGAGCTGAGGTGAGTCTCCTGTTTGACTCGTTGTGCTTTTCCATATGGAGCAGAACAATAAATAAGAGAAAGGTTTGCAAACTACCATGTTGCATGACTCAGAAGAAGCAAGAATCCTGCATAGATGAAACCAGTGGTGGAAGATGTACTCAGATCTTTTACTTTGGTAAAAGAAGCCATGTTGTAAAAATAAACCTATTACTATCAACAAATGCCAAAAAATAAAGGTGTTCATGTAGAATGGACTTTAATAATAATAATAATTAATGAATTTATTTCTGGATTATAGTTTGTGATTCATTATATGTGCATCACTTTAATTCTACAGTTGGTAAAGCTGGCGCTAACTTAAATGACTTGTATACCGCTTGATAACTCAACCTATTATAATTAGGGATGGGTATCGTTTGGGTTTTTTCCGATACCGGTGCTAAACCGATACTTTTAAAACGATACCGGTGCCTAAACGGTGCCTGAACCGATACTTTTTTATTGCCAAAGCAATTTTTTTTCTTCAAATTGAACAATATTATGAACTGTTTAAAGTATACCATAGATACAAATAAATAAGTACATATAAAACACTTGACTTAAAACTACAGCTTCAAACCTTTTAACTTCAAACTATAAACAATATATATATTTAAAAAAGAACAGACACAAGCATCAGGTGTTCTGATGGGACCGTGTGCAACAGAACTCAGAAACCGTTGGATTCTACAAACTGCTGCTTTACTGGACTCCACGTCACCATTAATATCAACTTGAGAGATTTGTTCCATCAAGCCGAGGACGGACGTTCAAAAGCTCGTGCTCGTGTCTCCAGCGATCTCTGTGTGCGCGCGCTGTGTGTGTGTGTGTGAGCGCTGGAAGCCCCGCCCCCTCGAGCCCCGCTCTCCATGCAGGCAGACAGAGAGCAGAGCAGCGAGTGTGCTCTGATCCGCGCTATTTTAATAATCGTTTTTAGCGTACGGGTACCGCGCTACCTTTTTAGTATCTATATACCGTGCAACTTTACAGAGTAGTGTAAAAAAAAAAAGTATTTAAATCGGCTCAGGTACCGGAAGGAAGCACCGAAATCTGAGTTGCTTTTCGGTCCGGTAGGTACCGGACGTGTCGGTACCCAACCCTAATTGTAATACATCATTATTTATTAGTTGATTTATGTTTTGTATTCATTTGAATCTGCAACTAGTAACTAGTAGTTAAAGTTAGGAAATAAATGTGGTGACGTAGAAAAAAAAAGTAAAATACAAGTATCCCAAAACAGTACTCGAGTATGTACTTCATTACTTTCCACTAAGGCACTTCATAAATTTGTTCATTAATTGTTAGTTTTAGATTTTTATAGTCCACCGCCGGATCAAAGTGAGTACAAGTGATCAACAGTGTGTGGGCTTCCCTGCTGGATTACAAACGTATCTTCTCTGTATTTCCAGGCCTTGCAAACACTGGCAAAGAAGCATCCCAATGTCATCACTGTGGTCCGTCTGGGTACAAGCTCTCTCTTGTGTTATATTCTGTTAAACCCTCCGTCCTGCTCCCATGGCCTGGCACGCACTGACCTTGACTATGAATAGCTCAGGGCTCTGATATTTATCTGACTGTCTGCTATTGACCACCGCTGATGCTCCACTCTCTTTCTCTCTCTGTCAGACGCCACTGACCTTTGTAGCATCAAACAGTGTGCCGCGCAGGTGGGCTCTGTGGTCGGGAAAGGGGGTCTCAACCTGCTGATTAACAACGCAGGTGTGCTGGCTAAAGGCACGTTGCAGGAAACCAGCTCTGAAGACATGCAGAACACCTTCAACACCAATGTCATGGGCCCCATGAACATCATTAAAGTAGGGAGAGGAAGAGCGGACACAATAACTCCAACACTGTTCACTGAATGTTTCCTCTTGCTGACTCTTTCTTGCTGGTGGTCATCATTAGGAGTTCCTGCCTCACCTTCGTGCAGCAGTGAAGGCCAGTGGGACGCCAGGGATGTCCAGCAGCAAAGCAGCCGTCGTCAGCATCTCCTCATTTCTGGCTTCAATGGAAACTGTAAAACAGTTATATGGCTTCTTCCCTGCCGTCTCCTACCGCATCAGCAAAGTGAGTGACCACCTGTTAACACGGTGCCCAGCAGCTGAAGGTTTCATCTTACATTCAAGTGCAGCTGTTCACCTCTCTTGCTTCATCTGCCCCTCAGGCGGGGTTGAATATGTTGACACGGTGCGCTGCAGAGGAGCTGAAGAAGGATGAGATCCTATTTTCCCTGCTCAACCCTGGCTGGGTGCGCACCGACATGGGTGGAGAAGAGGTGATTCAACAGTTTTCACACAGGAAACAATGAAACAATGTCGAGGAAGCTCTGAATGATATTTGACTTTATTAACTGAGAAGCACAACATTAACATCATGTCGTAAAGAACAATGTTTTTTTTGTTTTGTTGAATCGATACATTCCACAGATGAAAAACTCAGACAAATTGTTTTACAGAGAAGCCTCATTCAAATTTCAGGATTTTGGTACTCTGAGTTTACACACTTTCCAATATCTGAAACCACACTGAGCAAGCGAAACAATTACATAAGACATCAAACAAAGCTGATGTAGCAAGTGAGACGGACATGTGATGCAGTTGTATTCATGCATTTCACTTTTATTGAATGTTTTAAGCCTTTAAACATTGCAAATTCGTTGCACTCTGTTCTTCCTGTGACCATACATAGGCGTGGCTTTTTTTTAATACATCACTTTAAAGAAATGTGCAACATCTTATGGTCCCTCGAGTGAACCCACATGATTATACAGATGTTCTGCATGCTTTCACTTGCCAACATAAGAGTGACATAGAAATAAGTAAAGTGTCCCAGCCGTTCAGAAATGAAAAAGGCAGATTGGGTATGTTTTTTAGTTTTTACTGTTAACACTGACATTGACAGCAGTCACATTTGAGGGGAAACAACCAATTTCAACCACTTATAGGTAGAGTACGTAACTGGTCCGTGAGTAGAAACATTAGATTCTTCACTTAGGAGAGACGACCTCCTGTGCGTTGCTTCATGTTAACCGTGTGTTTCCGACCACCAGGGGGAGATTGATGCACCGGAGAGCGTGCAGGGGATGCTCAGTGTGATGGCCTCCCTGACTGAGAAGCAGAACGGAGCCTTCCTGGACTATAAGGGCAAGTCCCTCCCGTGGTAGCTTTAGACAACTGCTTCATCAATAAATGAACCCAAGTGAAATAAACCAATACTTGTGCTCTTTATTTTGCTTATATCATGTTAATTTTACGCATAGGCATGCACTTAGATGAGTTGAGACACCACACTTCTGTGGTCTCTGAGTTTTTATTTTTGTAATCACCATGTGGCACTGTTCCACACAGCCACCTTGGCGGGGCAGATCTTAAGCGGGTTGGGGTTGTTCCCGTTGATGTTGGCTCCAGGGCAGAAAAAGGGGTACATCTTCTCACTGAAGAAGTCGGCGAAGGTGTAGATGGGCGTCATGCTGACAGGGTTGGAGAAGGTCACCTCTCCGCAGTCGTAGTCCAGCTGAACCCTGACTCGGGTCAGCTCACCTTGAGGATGCAGCGGGGTGCTGGGCCTCGTCATGGCCGAGTACTCGCCCTCGTAGTGCGAGATCATCCAAAACCCGCCCTCGGGACACCCAGAGATCCGGCCTTTCCTGTCGATGGACTCCTTGACGACTCCGAGCATCCAGTCCGCCTTGTCGCCCACCTCCACCTCCCAGGCGTGGCGGCCCGAAGTGAAGCCCTCTGAGCCGAGCAGGAACACAAAGTGGCTGAAACGTTCGGGATTGTCCGGGAGCTTCTGGAGGCATCCACTGTTGATGACACAGGTCAGGTCTGGAGAGAGGGACAACCAGGAGTAGGCGGTGTTGGGGTCCAGGCTGATGGGTGCTGAAAGCAAAAGAAACACAGTGATGGTTCAAATAGGAAACATTTAAAAACATCCTTCACTGACAAGCCTACACACTGGTCTTCCTCAAGGTGAAACTATTGATTGAGTAGTAATTTTAACATGTCACCAAATGTGCTTACTGTACTTAACCAGCTCCGCCATCTTCTCCCACACGTGGTACTTGAGGGAACCGACATGCTTGGCCACATTAATAAGAGCAGCCGACACTTTTTCTGACTCATTCTGTGCGATCTGCGCTCTGTGAGAAGAATCACACACAGTAGGAATCTATGAAAACTGAACAACTAGTACACTTAAGCTGGTTTACAGGACAGGTGCAGGAGATATTTATAATTTAAAGTTGTTACCTTTTCTTTGTGTTGGTATAATTCTGAAATCAAGAGAAAAATAGTTTTACAAACTGTTTGCATGGTTAGATGAGAAACATTTACCAACACTTACCTTAAGGAAGAGAGCATCACCGGAAGAAATCTCATTCTCAATGGCGATGACGGCATGCGAGAAGGTGAGGATACCTCTGGTGATGTTCTCGGACTTCTTCCTCACCAGCTCTTTCTTCTCCTCATCCTCCTGCTGCAGGGCAGCCAGTCGTGCCCTCTCTTCCTTCTGCAGAAACTCCCGCAGCTGCTCAAACTCCTCTTTGATCTGATTTTCTGTGGCCTGAGTCTGGCTCTAACACACACGGAAGTAAGGCTCAATGCAGAAAAACAGCAAATGTACAATAATGTGACTGATAAGAGTTGTAGTCAACTTGTCTTATCTTGCATCTCAAAGAAATAATTACCTTTACATGGACCTTTACTTGTACCCTAAAGGACAAAAGTTGGCTTTTATAACACTTTGGCTGACATGTTTACACACTAACAGTCAACTTCAGTTACGTCAGCACAGTCACACAGGATGAGAGCGGCGGGTGGGGCTGCATTCTTTCTGAAATCCACAACCATCTCCACTGTCTTCAGGGCGTTGAGCTCCAGGTTGTTCTGGCTGCAGCAGGTCTCCAGGTGGTCAGTCTCCCACCTGTAGGCGGACTCGTCCCCATCAGAGATGAGTCCAATGAGGGTGGTGTAATCCGCAAACTTCAGGAGCTTAACGGACTGGTGACTGGAGGTGCAGCTGTTGGTGTGCAGGGAGAAGAGCACTGTATTTCAAAGTGACACTACAGTGCACACATCCCTTTTTTTTGTCTCCATGAAGCATTTTTAAAAGGTTTTTACCGGTTGCTTACACAGTCAAACGCACACATTTGTTTGTCCCTCACCAGCAGCGGAGGAATCCAAAGAGCACCAGTCTCTCGATAATCGACACAAGTAGACAGCAGCATGCATCGTCATGGAGGGCATTCAGTGTCATCACTGTCGGACGTATGTTGCCGTTTCCAGTTATGTGAATTCTCTCAGATCAAGCCTGTTTGTGAGTTCACTGTTCGCCTGTTTTTTAAAGCCTCGCCCTCTCTGCTTCTGTCAGTTAGTGTGAGCCGTCCTGCCACCAGCTTGCTTTTTCTGACATGCATGTTAGAGATGCAGCGGACGGACAAAATAATAGAAACACATACCAAAACACAACGCCATCCAGTACAATAGCCCTGCAATAAATACTACCTTTGTGAAGCTTATAATGAAATGGTTTTGATTCAGCTCTGTTTGATGGACGGTTTATAAACTTGAGAATTACACAGTTCCTGTATTTATTGCATGTTAAAGTGGCCGACACCACTGCTGTAGCTGTATATGCCAATGTATCAGATACAAATATGTATATATTAAAGTCAGTCATTATAGCTTGCCATTGCTCTGTTGTCTTTGTAGTGTTAATTTGTGCAGCTTTAACCAGTATCTCTTCGGATGATTAGAATCATATGTACAACCGTCAATGTAGTCACATTGTTTTCTCTCTATTTAAAAACAAAAAAAGTTTTTGATTAATATTTTTATTTAGTCATAATTAATCATTTGATTGTCTTTTGTGTGTTTTTTGCAAGTTCACGTTCAAGCTATTTTTAAGTCTGCTGGACTTGCCACCTGACTGGAGAAGTCGAAGAACTAGACTCTCACAGTGCTCGAGAGGTCAGGAAGGTGACACCAGCAGTTGGTTGATCCTGCTTGACTTGAAACTTCCTGTATGTACTGGTGGGTTAATTTTGTTTGGACTACATGGAGGGTATGTCTTTCACTAGAAGTCCTTTGCTCTATTGTTGAATAGGATTGAAAAGCAAACATGAACGACACTCCTTTACCTGGCCTTTTGTTTGCCTACTGGAGGTCTTGCTATCGCTTATTGCATATTCTCTCAGTACGTGAGCTCTACACATTCCTGACTTAGTGAGTCACCCACTTTTCTGTGGTGGGGCTCTAAAGTCTTATTGACATAATAATGTGGGTGTGGCCAGGCTACTGTCCAAACGTTAAACAGAGCTTTTCTGCAAAAGCTCAGACAGAATTGCAGAGGAAATGGCAGCTCCAGCAGTCAGCGTGCTTATCACAGGGGCCAACAGAGGCCTGGGCCTGGAAATGGTTAAGCAAATGGCGGAGGCCTCCCGTCCACTGAGGAAGCTGTTCGCCTGCTGCAGGGACCCAGATGGACCCAGAGCTGAGGTGAGTCTCCTGTTTGACTCATTGTGCTCTTCCGTATGGAGCAGAACAATAAATAAGAGAACGGTTTGCAAACTACAATGTTGCATGACTCAGAAGAAGCAAGAATCCTGCATAGATGAAACCAGTGGTGGAAGATGTACTCAGATCTTTTACTTTGGTAAAAGAAGCCATGTTGTAAAAATAAACCTGTTACTATCAACAAATGCCAAAAAATAAAGGTGTTCATGTAGAATGGACTTTAATAATAATAATAATTAATGAATTCATTTCTGGATTATAGTTTGTGATTCATTATATGTGCATCACTTTAATTCTGCAGTTGGTAAAGCTGGCGCTAACTTAAATGACTTGTATACCGCTTGATAACTCAACCTATTACAATACATCATTATTTATTAGTTGATTTATGTTTTGTATTCATTTGAATCTGCAACTAGTAACCAGTAGTTAAAGTTAGGAAATAAATGTGGTGACGTAGTAAAATACAAGTATCCCAAAACAGTACTCGAGTATGTACTTCATTACTTTCCACTAAGGCACTTCATAAATTTGTTCATTAATTGTTAGTTTTAGATTTTTATAGTCCACCGCCGGATCAAAGTGAGTACAAGTGATCAACAGTGTGTGGGCTTCTCTGCTGGATTACAAACGTATCTTCTCTGTATTTCCAGGCCTTGCAAACACTGGCAAAGAAGCATCCCAACGTCATCACTGTGATCCGTCTGGGTACAAGCTCTCTCTTGTGTTATATTCTGTTAAACCCTCCGTCCTGCTCCCATGGCCTGGCACGCACTGACCTCGCCTATGAATAGCTCAGGGTTCTGATATTTATCTGACTGTCTGCTATTGACCACCGCTGATACTCCACTCTCTTTCTCTCTCTGTCAGACGCCACTGACCTTTGTAGCATCAAACAGTGTGCCGCGCAGGTGGGCTCTGTGGTCGGGAAAGGGGGTCTCAACCTGCTGATTAACAATGCAGGTGTGCTGGCTAAAGCCACGTTGCAGGAAGCCACCTCTGAAGACATGCAGAACTCCTTCAACACCAATGTCATGGGCCCCATGAACATCATTAAAGTAGGGAGAGGAAGAGCGGACACAATAACTCCAACACTGTTCACTGAATGTTTCCTCTTGCTGACTCTTTCTTGCTGGTGGTCATCATTAGGAGTTCCTGCCTCACCTTCGTGCAGCAGTGAAGGCCAGTGGGACGCCAGGGATGTCCAGCAGCAAAGCAGCCGTCGTCAACATCTCCTCAATTCTGGCTTCAATGGAAACTGTAAAACAGTTATATGGCTTCTTCCCTGCCGTCTCCTACCGCATCAGCAAAGTGAGTGACCACCTGTTAACACGGTGCCCAGCAGCTGAAGGTTTCATCTTGCATTCAAGTGCAGCTGTTCACCTCAATTGCTTCATCTGCCCCTCAGGCGGGGTTGAATATGTTGACACGGTGCGCTGCAGAGGAGCTGAAGAAGGATGAGATCCTATTTTCCCTGCTCCACCCTGGCTGGGTGCGCACCGACATGGGTGGAGAAGAGGTGATTCAACAGTTTTCACACAGGAAACAATGAAACAATGTCGAGGAAGCTCTGAATGATATTTGACTTTATTAACTGAGAAGCACAACATTAACATCATGTCGTAAAGAACAATGTTTTTTTGTTTTGTTGAATCGATACATTCCACAGATGAAAAACTCAGACAAATTGTTTTACAGAGAAGCCTCATTCAAATTTCAGGATTTTGGTACTCTGAGTTTACACACTTTCCAATATCTGAAACCACACTGAGCAAGCGAAACAATTACATAAGACATCAAACAAAGCTGATGTAGCAAGTGAGACGGACATGTGATGCAGTTGTATTCATGCATTTCACTTTTATTGAATTTTTTAAGCCTTTAAACATTGCAAATTCATTGCACTCTGTTCTTCCTGTGACCATACATAGGTGTGGCTTTTTTTTAATACATCACTTTAAAGAAATGTGCAACATCTTATGGTCCCTCGAGTGAACCCACATGATTATACAGATGTTCTGCATGCTTTCACTTGCCAACATAAGAGTGACATAGAAATAAGTAAAGTGTCCCAGCCGTTCAGAAATGAAAAAGGCAGATTGGGTATGTTTTTTAGTTTTTACTGTTAACACTGACATTGACAGCAGTCACATTTGAGGGGAAACAACCAATTTCAACCACTTATAGGTAGAGTACGTAACTGGTCCGTGAGTAGAAACATTAGATTCTTAACTTAGGAGAGACGACCTCCTGTGCGTTGCTTCATGTTAACCGTGTGTTTCCGACCACCAGGGGGAGATTGATGCACCGGAGAGCGTGCAGGGGATGCTCAGTGTGATGGCCTCCCTGACTGAGAAGCAGAACGGAGCCTTCCTGGACTATAAGGGCAACTCCCTCCCGTGGTAGCTTTAGACAACTGCTTCATCAATAAATGAACCCAAGTGAAATAAACCAATACTTGTGCTCTTTATTTTGCTTATATCATGTTAATTTTACGCATAGGCATGCACTTAGATGAGTTGAGACACCACACTTCTGTGGTCTCTGAGTTTTTATTTTTGTAATCACCATGTGGCACTGTTCCACACAGCCACCTTGGCGGGGCAGATCTTAAGCGGGTTGGGGTTGTTCCCGTTGATGTTGGCTCCAGGGCAGAAAAAGGGGTACATCTTCTCACTGAAGAAGTCGGCGAAGGTGTAGATGGGCGTCATGCTGACAGGGTTGGAGAAGGTCACCTCTCCGCAGTCGTAGTCCAGCTGAACCCTGACTCGGGTCAGCTCACCTTGAGGATGCAGCGGGGTGCTTGGCCTCGTCATGGCCGAGTACTCGCCCTCGTAGTGCGAGATCATCCAAAACCCGCCCTCGGGACACCCAGAGATCCGGCCTTTCCTGTCGATGGACTCCTTGACGACTCCGAGCATCCAGTCCGCCTTGTCGCCCACCTCCACCTCCCAGGCGTGGCGGCCCGAAGTGAAGCCCTCTGAGCCGAGCAGGAACACAAAGTGGCTGAAACGTTCGGGATTGTCCGGGAGCTTCTGGAGGCATCCACTGTTGATGACACAGGTCAGGTCTGGAGAGAGGGACAACCAGGAGTAGGCGGTGTTGGGGTCCAGGCTGATGGGTGCTGAAAGCAAAAGAAACACAGTGATGGTTCAAATAGGAAACATTTAAAAACATCCTTCACTGACAAGCCTACACACTGGTCTTCCTCAAGGTGAAACTATTGATTGAGTAGAATTTTAACATGTCACCAAATGTGCTTACTGTACTTAACCAGCTCCGCCATCTTCTCCCACACGTGGTACTTGAGGGAACCGACATGCTTGGCCACATTAATAAGAGCAGCCGACACTTTTTCTGGCTCATTCTGTGCGATCTGCGCTCTGTGAGAAGAATCACACACAGTAGGAATCTATGAAAACTGAACAACTAGTACGCTTAACCTGGTTTACAGGACAGGTGCAGGAGATATCAAAGTTGTTACCTTTTCTTTGTGTTGGTATAATTCTGAAATCAAGGGAAAAATAGTTTTACAAACTGTTTGCATGGTTAGATGAGAAACATTTACCAACACTTACCTTAAGGAAGAGAGCATCACTGGAAGAAATCTCATTCTCAATGGCGATGACGGCATGCGAGAAGGTGAGGATACCTCTGGTGATGTTCTCGGATTTCTTCCTCACCAGCTCTTTCTTCTCCTCATCCTCCTGCTGCAGGGCAGCCAGTCGTGCCCTCTCTTCCTTCTGCAGAAACTCCCGCAGCTGCTCAAACTCCTCTTTGATCTGATTTTCTGTGGCCTGAGTCTGGCTCTAACACACACGGAAGTAAGGCTCAATGCAGAAAAACAGCAAATGTACAATAATGTGACTGATAAGAGTTGTAGTCAACTTGTCTTATCTTACATCTCAAAGAAATAATTACCTTTACATGGATGTAACTTGGCTGTGTACATCTTATTTCATATACTAGTTTAATATACTAAATAATAGCGCTGCTCTAGTTCTGAATTCATCAATCCTGATTTAAAAAAAGAGAATTTGTGTCTTTCCGACCCTATCGGAGAACTTGTACCCTAAAGGACAAAAGGTGGCTTTTATAACACTTTGGCTGACATGTTTACACACTAACAGTCAACTTCAGTCACGTCAGCAGGCATGCTGGTGCTCTTGTTGATACCTTGATGTGCACAGTTGTGTCATCACACTCCTGCTTGGCTTCATACAGGCCACGCAGGTGTTTCTTCAGAGGGATCAGATCTGTCTTCAGCTCTGTCTGAAAGGGTGAGGGGGAGACATGAAGCGTGTAATCAAGTGTGGTCGCTGAAAAGGATCATTTTAAAAAAACTAAAAACTAAAACTAATGTTTCTGACTTTGCACAGACGGGAGGTCAGGAAAAACTACTGTTCTCAATTTCACTACAGTGAAATGTGACAAAGGTGATTGCAAGCACAGTCCTTTATAAAAACATTAAGAAGCTGCAGCTAAACAAGAACACATCACCTTAAAGTCCTGCGCTCCCTCCTCTATGGGACACACTCTGTGTCCCTGATGCTTCTTGGAGGTGTGACACACACAGCAGAGGGCTTCAAAGTCGTCCAGGCAGAAGAGCTTGAGAACTTCCCCGTGTGTGACGCACTTCACCTCCAGCAGCCCTTCTCGCTCCCCTGTACCGCTGGCTCCTTCCCCTGTTCCAGATGCGGGCGTCCTGCGGTCCTGCTCCCTCAGGAAGGTGTCGGCCACGTTCTTCAGTGCCAGGCTGACTGTGGGCTCCGTCAGCGAGCACTTCCTCCTGCAGATGGGACACTCGCGTCTGGCCTTCTTCTTGTTCCAGAACTGCTGCAGACAGGCTCTGCAGAAGCTGTGGCTGCATTTGAGCACCACAGGGTCCTTGAAGATCTCACAGCAGACGGCACAAGACAGATCCTCCTCCAGCATGGAGCTTGAACGTGAGGATACGGCCCGCGGTCGAAGGGCTGAAGCCACCTTGGGGCTCTGGAAGAAGGAAAGTATTCCAGGCTGAGAGGACGCGCGTGGGCGCAGCGCCATGGTCGGTTCCTGTTGGCAGGGAGGCTGTTTTTATAGCTGCAGTTGCTTTTTTTTTGCAGAGAATGCACTGTTAGGAAGAAGTGCTCCTCTCTGAATGCAGCGCCCACAGAGTGATCTGGATCCTGTTTATGAGCAACCACAGTTATAGATCAACAGGGACTTGAGGAACAGGTTTACTTCACTTGTAGTAAATAAAGGTCACGTAACCACCCCTCATTGTTCAGCCACAACAGGGCTGTCTCAAGCTGAGTCAAAAAGGCATGTTTCTTTTCTTCACAGAAAACCAAAATGTTACTGAAAGTGCTCTATTTGTGTGTGAAAAGAACAAACATAGAAATTATGATGGTTGGACACCAGTGATTTTAGAAAGTAAACAGAACTCAAAACTACATTTATAATCTAAACATACAGCAAAAGGTATTTAGTGTTGAACTGGGACAACGGCCTGGAGGTGACCCCGCTGAGCTTGGCCAGCATTATCAAGTTTACTAAGGTGTATCTTTTTACATTACCTCTAACGACCTGCTGACACTCCAAGTGATTTCTAGTTAAATGTCATATATATTTCAGGAGGACACAGGTTAGAAGAAACAAACACACCCGGGGGTGATTTCTGTGAACATTGGAAAAAACAGCACTGTCTCTCCTTTTTATACAGCACAAACAGCCAACAGTGTCAGATATTCTGATCTATGTGAACATGTTTTACACACCATGCCAGTGTGAAGTCTTAATGAACTTTTAGCTTAAAACTGCAGAGCTCTGTGTTGAGTTTAGGAACGACCATACAGAAGGAAAACTGCCATGTCGATGTTATTATTGCATTATAATTGGAAATTGACAACAGTGTAATACAAAGCCATCAAAATAACATGTTCTTCTTAGTGTTACAGTATTATAGCATCAGTTTCATTACATTTAGATATTTATCACCTGAAGAATGAAACAAAACTACAAAATAGCTTCATACATTTGGATATATGGAAAAGGTTAACACCAAAATGCTTTTAAGACGTGTTTACCTACGCTGAGTAGTGGGTGCAACATTGCCTGTTTTTTCTCTTTGAACAACACAAGTCACTGCAACACATGATGGAAGTAGTTTGGTATCATTCTGCTCCAATGACAGGATACTTTACTTTGCAGCAACGTGCATCGGTATTCATACTTATATAACATATAAAATGCATGGAAATGAAAAGAAATGAAGGCATTTTGTTCAGATTCCTTTTCCTTTTTACACACCAACTCCATCTCATGACTTTCTCTTTTTTAATACTGCTTTCTGTAATGCTTCAAAATAAAGTGGTTGCAACACAAGAGAAAAGTATTCATCCATTACACAAACCCTGTTTTAAAATAGGACTTCACATCACTTTATATAAAAACACTAGCTATTTAAAAAAAAAAAGTCGATACAACTCACAAACCTAGAACCACTCTGCTCCTCATTCTCACCTTCAAAAAAGGTCAATTAACACAGATTTCCCTACAACACTGTTAAATGTATGAAAGCTAACTTCCTTACAACATGGAGTGTATTGAAGGTAAATAAACACCACTGATCTTTTAGTCAGCGAGCTACATGTTACTATGAGTTTTGCAACTACTATTTTTTTATTTTACAAAAAGAGAAAAAAAAAAACACAACCAGCAGAATTCATAATGAAGATAAAAATATAAACAGCACATGCTTGTAAAACTGATCCATAACAGTAACAGCGAGTGGTTCAAGGCGCCACCGTGACTCAGGGAGGCCGATGCCTGTGCAGTAACAGTGCGATCTCTGTTCATGTCTGTAGTTGTTTTACAGAGCAAAATCTTTAATGATTTACTTTGTGTTGTCTTTCATTGCTCCCATATTAGAGACTTGTGCTCTTCTTGTTCCACTGCCAACTACAACAATGACATGCAGGTTCACGTGATGCGGCGGTCAAAGGGAAAGCTCATCAGCGTGCTTGTAGTTTCTGGAAAAAGCCAGAAGACAAATAAAAGCACTTTGGAAGTCATCAGTCATCTTCTTCTCCCATTAACTGCCATTATCCTCTTTGTCGAGGCAGAGGCTCCCAAAAGGGTACACTCTAAATTAAAAATAGTAGGAGTATACACTGGAATAAAAACAAACTCATGACAGTAGTGTGGTGTTTTCTAGTAGTGCTGAAAGTTGTGGGTGCCACACATGGGTTGTTCTGCTCCGACAGTGTCAGTAGTTACACTCGTCCAACCTTAGCATCGCCGATGGCGCCCCAGACATCAAAAACAAATTCGTCTGGGAAGGCAAAGTCCCCGAGGGTTTGATCTAAAGCCTCTGCAAACTCATCAGGGTTCTTCTTGTCCTTTCCCAGCTCCACCATTGTGGCCGCTGAGGAGACGGAGAGAGAGCAGAGGGAATTTAGTGAACATGAAACAGCAAGAGACACAACTTTACCGCCTGGAGAGCCAACAGTCACACTTACCCAGCTCGCTGTCTCTGATGCCCATGTAGCTCTCAAGCAGGTCATCCACCTTCTCAATTGCCTTTTCCTCAAATGCAGAGGGCTGGAGAGAAGAAGGAAAAAAAATGAGAAGAATCACAACAGGATTGTGTTTTCTAAACAATGCAGCGACCTGTATTTAATCCGCAGGTGTTATACAAACACTCACCAGTTCCTCCACTGTGGCAGGACCTTTAGAGCGCAGCCGCAGAGTTCCTCTGCCGGTCCCCAGCTGAACCCCTGATGCGGACCTGGACCCTCCGGACCGCTGGCCGATCATATCTATGCAGAATAATAAAACAGAGATCCCTAAACACAATCCTAAAAAAGCCAGTTTCCTCCTGTTATTCTATAGTTTTCACTGTGCATCCCTGAGAACCACAATAAAAAGGTACACCCACCAAAGGCCTTGAGAGGCTCCACCAGCTTGATGGTGAACTCCTTCCCTTTGGGCAGCTCCTTCAGCATCTTGGCCACCTCATAGTGTCGACACCCAATCAGGCGATGGCCATTGATCGACTCAATCAGATCACCCACATTGATGACCTGGATCTGGTGGATGACGCTCCCCTCGCGGATTCTCTGAAAACAGCAAAACTCAAATAAATAATCCACTATGCAGCTTATCACTCTATCCCTGCCACGTGTAATCTATTCACATCTGTGTGGAAATTAGTCCTTAATATAGTTCGGTGTCATGACTTTCAATGTGGATCCTTGAGTCAAAGAATATTAATAAATCTAGGCCATGCTATTATTTCTCACCTTGATGAAAGCATAGCCAGCTCCATTATCAGTGATCGTCAACCCTAGTGCGTCCTCTCCTTTATACACCTCTATTTCCTTTCGCTGTCCTTTAATGTGGGCAAAAATAAAGTCCTCCAGCCCAATCTGACCTCCCAACAGTTTATCCATGTCCACCTTGTGAGTGTTCAGTGTGCAAAACATAACCTGTGGAGGGACACAACAAACACGTACGATTTACAGCAATGTCTTCTTCCCTGGTACACTCGAGCAAACCTATTTATCCTCACATCCATCACAACCAGCAGTGACTCACCTCGGACGGTGGTATCCCAAAGGCCTCACCAATCTTGGCATAGAGCTCCCTCACATTACTGAAACCCTCTATACGGCCTGTGGGGCTGCCGTGGGCGAGCTGAGTGTGGAAGATGAGCCGAGGTCGCATGTTGCTGGGTGGAGGAGGCAGACCTTCAGAGGCGGCGCCTTCTCCGAGCCCAACAACACCTCCATCGAGGCCATCCATACCTGGCACATTGAGACCTGCGCGGATAGGCTCCGCTTCCTCGTTCTCGACCAACGGGGAAGCCTTCTTCCTTCTTCCCAAACCCAGAGGCATCGTAGTTCTACTAGGGGAGCAGATGGACAGGAGTGGAGGCGGCTGCTCAGGGGACTTATGATTTGATCAGACCCACATACACCTGTTCAGCTCAATCAGCTGCAGGTGTGTTGGATGTTTATGTCACAGTGATAGTGTGGTCCTCCAGAACAGCTTGAAAGCCGTCTCAACCAGGTGCTGAATGGATATAGAAGTCCACACATCAGAGCAGTTTACATAGCTGGATCCTTCACGTCCAGCACCCTGCAGTGGGTGGTCCTCAGCTGTAACACAGAGGCACACCTCCGTTCATGTTCATGCATTCACCAAAGTAGTGACATCTCGGTTATAACAGCAGTTTAAACACGCCAACTGTTATGTCGTTTCATCTCCTCCAGATAGAGAAGAGCTAATTAGAAACCCAACGTTATGGCATTTAGTTATACCTTAGCTTGGACAGTCAGGACAACAAATACAGCTAATGTTAGCTGCTATTAAGGCACATCTTCCACACGCCTTTCACTTCGAGAGACACAAGCACTGACAACAAAGCCTGTCGCTTCTACAACCGGAAGCGAGTTAAACCAGTGACTGTTAATCCCCAAATTAAAAGTGTGACGGTTTCTGGCGTGGTCGAGCAGCTGAGAGGAGAGAGCTAATTAGTTAGCTAAGCTATCTTGACTATGTTCGCTGAATGTGAACAGTAGGGAGTAAACATGGCCGGTGATTCTTACCGGGGAGCAGGAGTTGTAGCTCTTCCTGCTAGCTTAGCCGGCTAACGGTGCTGCTGTGAGTTGTCAGAAATAAATGTAAAAACAACGTTTCGCTTTGCAAACTAAGAAAGTCCAGTATGTGTAGCTGCTCTGCTCCTGTCAGGTCGACCCGGTCCGGCCTGATTGTAATGAGTCCGGTGCCTGTGGAGGCTGCCGCTGTAGGTTAGCTTTCAGCCCAGCAGGGTGGAACTGTGATGCCTTCACGTGTCCTCGTAAACTCCACTTTCACGATTGAGCGACTGTTCTAAAGTCTAAATATAACTGGGGCAACAACTGCAGTCTTTTGGTGTCTGCTGTATTACTCTAGATTTCATCTGCACTTTGTGCTTCAGAACTAAAATGAAGAAGGGGTAAAAATAGAGGCGTGTGTGTGCAGTTCTAAAGCACTATTTATGTATGTGTGTTTGTGTGAGAGGTGGCGTTAAGTTAGCTCAGGTGTTGTGTCAAATGCACAAATACTATATTTTCATTACAGGAATGAACGTAACAATTTGCTCTGGCGCTGGAGAGTCTTGTTTTCAACATGAGTAGGAGTGAAGGTACACTGCCCTCTGGTGGTCTCGATGTATAACTACAGGAAGGTGGCGCGCGAGCGATATTATATTGTCCTGATTTTCTCTCCAAATAAATAATTCATACAAAAAAGATGCTACAATACAGACATCCAATTGATTATTTGTATCTCTTTTAACACTAGAACAGGAGTGTTACAGCACGAAATGAAAGGAAACAAGAGCACTTAAGAAAGATATTTCAGTTTGTATTCAGTCGGAGTTCCACTGAAAAAGATAAACTAACATCAGGTGACTTTCATTTGGGACATTTTCATTTTTCTGACATGATACTGAGAGTTCAAAAATCTCAGTGCAGAAATGTTTTCTTTAGAAAGTTAAATTAATGTAGAAGACAACAAGCCACAGTGAACATTACTGTAAGAAACAACCAATCAGAGAGCCTCCAAGTATTAATGAAGTTGAGCTTTGTAGTTGAGTTGCTGGATAATTAATTTGATTCAGTGCACTTTTGGATGAATTTTGGACCGATCCAGTAGCTATAGTGAGTCTTGTCTCATTACATTGTTTTGTTGAAGCAACAACATCTACAGACTTATACACTGGCCCAGGCACTGATTTTGTGAATGAGAAGTAGTTCATCTCAGCTTTATGGTTCAGTGAAAACCAATGACTGAATCCAAACATGATGTTAAACTGTGGGATCAAATCCTCCCCTCCACTCGTCAACGCGTTCAGTGTATCTCTTGTCATCATTGTAAACAAGATAAATAATGAACACCTCATTTCTGAACAGAGAAACAGTTCAGCAATTGAAAAATAAATAAAACAGATAAAATCCTGGCTCCCTTGTCACACTAAAAAAATTAAAAAATAGGGGACGTGGACAACCTGGGCTCAGTGAAGCAACTATGTCCTCCTCAGTTTTGGTCTGGAAAAAATATGATACATTTTGTTTTAAAGCTGTCTCATTCTGCTCCAAGATCATGTTGCATACAACAATTAGACAATTTTAAGCTCAACCTAAATTTAATTTAAACAAATTTCACAAGATATTGCAGACGACCATGATATTTGCTTGAATGTCCTCAATAACTCAAACATGTAGCACATGATATTTGCCAGTCTCTTTAATGTGGAAATGCAAATCATCACAGCATAGGAAGAATCTATTAAAAATGTCATATCAATTCGTAAAAGCTTTGTTGTTAAAAATCAAAATATCTTCAATCCTAACCTGAGGCATTTCAAAACAACAAACAGCTGAAACCAGATCATACTTGCACCCTTTTCCCTTAAAAAAGGAAAACATTTGCACAAAGAAAAAAAAGAAAGGCAATATACATGTTCTTTTTTTAAAACAAAATTTTTTTACACATTACAGAGATTACACATCTCTACATGTCATGTTAAACCACATGTTAGAAAATTAAAACTCCAGCAGGAGCAGTCAAAAACCTAAAATACTTAAAACTGACCAAAGCGAACTATCATCACTATGGCCAAAGGTGCACAAAGCTGAACATGAATACGAGTTAAATATATATTTTAGGATTCCTTTACTTTACTGTGGAACTACACATTTCCGGAGAGAATTTGTGTCGGGTAAGAGCAAGAAGACAAAAGAAACAAAAATATATTCTGTCGGCCTTTTTTTCTTTTTTACATCTCAGTCTATGCAATATTGCCATTTACCATGTTGGGCAAAAAAACGTACTGGCTTTAAGCAGTCAAACAGACAGAGTAATAGGGAACTGGAAGATTACACTAATTGTACATTAAGCACCCTCAAAAGGGTTAGAATGCTAAGGGTCATAAATAGCTTTTGGTAGTTTGTAAGACACACACACACAACAGGATACATCCATGCTCTCAACATACTCGTAGACACACACACTATTATATAGGGGCAATTATTTGGCACGAAAAGTCTCCCGACAGTTATTTTACACAAGTAATAAGCTGTGTACTCCTAGATAAAAAGGTTTTGTAAAAGTAAACATTTTTACAAGGTGTGTCATCTTAAACACCAGGGGTAAACCAATCTGCAATTCTATACATAAACTCAGAAATCTGACGACACAAAGTACTTCAATGCTCTCTTCCTAAATGAATTATCTGGAACTCACAGGAATCATTCTTACGATAATCGTAACTCAATATCTTCTCTGAATTATAACTGGAGACGGTCACTATTTTTAGGCGTGTGCATATTGTAAATTATATTCTTCGAGTCAGTTTGGGAGACTCTGGCCCTAAAAACTGGCAGATAGCTGTGACTATGAGTGTAGATAACTGAAACACTGAATTGACAAGGAAAGTATATTAAACGTCGGCCAGAAACATCTGGCAGATGATGATCCGCTTCATAACCGCTTCATAACACATCAGACAGATCCAATGTTTTCACCTCTCAGGATCTACACTGTAGAAGAAAAAATAATCACGTCCTGTTGTGTAACGTAGTTAAAACTACATTCAAGCATGCGTCACTGCACCTGAGGTACTGTTAATTAGCTGGCTGCGTACTCTCTTAAAGAGTCCTCAAAAACTGCTGCTGCAAAAACAAATCCCCAGTTACTATATTACATTTCAAAGTGAACCTAAAAATACTCTGGTTCTCCCTCTTGATTGCAGCTAAGCCATCACATGACCTTGTATCATTATCTATATACACACGCAACAAACATTACACTATTTACTTGTCCTCCTTCAATCTGACAATTTATTTAGCAGGCTGTACTCAGTTTCAGAGTCTTAAGTCAGTCATCCAACTGACTAGATGTTGGGTAAGAAAACTTCTTCAGAAGGTAAAATTAAACTCAGCTGGAACCAAATCTGCCCTGAGCCTCAAATCGTCCAGAAGAGTGTGTTGCTGCAAGTGTATTCAGGTATAGTGTGAAGGATTTGGCGGCATCTAGTGGTGAGGGTGCAGATTGCAACCAACTGAAACTTCTCACAAGAACATGAATGTCCCTATAAAGCCATTCATGTTTAGTGATTATGCACTAAAAAAAAAAAAACCTTTTGCCAATAGATCCCCTGAAATGCTACACACTGTTCCTTCAACTTTTAGATTTTTGGGGCAAATTTATTGCTTCAAGTCACGGTGGAAGGATCTGCTTGAGTGCATCTCGTGTGCTTTGGCCCAGTTTTTCAGGAAATTTCACCGTGAAGTCCAGGATCATGTCGCCCCTCTTGTCTGGGCACTTGGATATCGGGAGCCCTTCTCCAGAAATTCGCTTTTTCATTCCAGGTTTGACAACGTCTCTGGAGGTCACAGTGATGGTGCGGCCGTCTAATGTCGGGGCGTTGACTGTGCATCCACACAACGCCTGGAGAGAGGCAGAGATAGAATGGATGAACAACAACATCCTTACTCAAATAGTATTGGAACAAGCTATATTTAATAGAAAAATGTATGTCTGAGTGATATTTACTGACGTCAGTGTTCACTTACTTCTCTGAGTGATATCTTTGCAGGATAGATTATATCCGAGCCCTCTCTTCTGAACACTGGGTGGGGTTTATCTTTAACTACAAACACCACGTCTGCAGGAATGTTGCTGGGAGTTTCATCTCCCTCCTTGGGAAAGGTGATTTTCGTCCCCTCCTTCCAGCCGCGCTTTATGTCGACTGTTAAAATCTTGTCTTCGTTGCGCATTGTGCAGCCGTCCGGGTTCAGTCTCTTGCGGGAAATCTTCATCTTCTTGGTGCAGCCGGAGAAAACCTCCTCCAGGCTCACCTTCAGTTCGTGCATCACAGGCGGGTCCTTCTTCCTCTCGCGTGCTCTGTGAGGTGCTCCTGGGTGGGATTTAAAGGACCTTTGAAACCCACCCATGCCACCCATTCGTCCCATGCCAAATGGTGAAAAGGGGTCGTTGTTGTCCATGTTCTCCTCCCCATTTTGTGCAAAGAAATGATCAAAAGGGCTGCGGCCACCAAAGAACTCCGCAAACATTGCATGAGGGTCTCCATGGAAGGTGTAGTTGTAGCTTTGACCACTGTGTCCTCCACCTCCTCCACCGGCTGAACCCTTTAATCCTGCAGCAATCAGAGCACAGAAGGAAATATATCATTAGCTGATAGGCAACAAGAAATTGCACAGTGCATTGTTCACAATTCTCAAAAAGGGATTGCATTAAAAAAATGATCACTGGATAAAACAATGTTATGTAATGACTGTCTAAACTTTATTAAAACAATAAAATTGTACTCTGTAAGTGTTTAAATGAGTCGACAGTGATCCGTTTTGACAACAATTTGTGTTGTTGCTGGTTTCAAGTCAGAACTTTACAGATACAAATATTAATGTGCTTGAATATGTTTAATTTGTACCGTAAATTATTGATCATATATATATATATATATATATATATATATACACACACACATCGATGGTGAAAGTATTTATGAGTTGCAAGATTAGTAATGATCAGCCTGCAAGCAATGAAAGTGTATAGATATAGTTAGTGTTTTTGTTTTTTAACGCCAAAAAGTCACATTTCCGTCTCTGCCTCGGCCCATGAGGACGTCCACAGTGACACTGCAGCCTCACGGCACAAATAAGTGCATCTTTGAGATGGTTAAACCACAATCATCATTCCAATGGCAGACAAACAGGACAGCCCACTCGTTGTTTCCAGTAGGTTCTCCGGCTGCACCTATTGTAACCTGCCACACACTAACATCTCCTCTTTGTCTGGTTACGTGTAGAGATATGCTAGAAACAGTCTGACCGATGAGGAAGACTCCTCAGCGTCTGACGTTACGTAGCTAGCAGCTAAACAAACTCAAGTTGCAAATGCATGTTTCTTTTGCTAAATATTGTGACGTCACACGTTGTAAAAGCTACAACATGCACGTTGTGCGGAGAGGCGCTCGGTCGACGTTACCTTCTTCCCCAAAGCGGTCATAAATGTCCTTCTTCTTGGCATCACTGAGGACATCGTAGGCTTCAGCGATCTCTTTGAATTTGTCTTCTGCTCCCGGCGACTTGTTTTTGTCGGGATGAAAGCGCAAGGCCTGTTTTCTGTACGCCTTCTTTACCTCCTCTTCAGAGGCACCTTTAGCTATTCCTAGCACTTTGTAGTAATCTTTACCCATGTCAACAACTCTCACTTCTTCTGCTTCATACAGACATTGTCGGGCTCATTGACGGTTCAGTTCCTGCTCCGTGCCAACAGCAACACAGCCCGCATGTCCAGTGGGCACGTCAGCGGGTAACTGGCTGGCTAACGGTCAAGGTTAGCTTCCCTCACGTGTCACAGTCCGCTTGACAACGTCCTACTGCTCTCTGGGCTGAGGGGAGAAACTGTAATTTAACTTAAACTGCACAGTACACGAAGACGAGTTCATACTCCAGTGACCGTGTGATGCCGCTGAGCTGAAAACCGTGCGAAGAAACTTCTGGAAGGAGCTACTGCTGCTGCTGTGTCATAACAAATGAGTCAAGAGGAGTCCCTGCGAACAACTTCCGGTTTCGCTTCAAGCGCAGCAGTGGTCAAGAAGTGGCAAGATCTCTCTTTACATTAAAAGCCTAAAAATATCTGAAGCACTAAGCAGCACCGCATCTGGGGGAGAAATGGTATTGTTTTGATTGCTGCTATGAATTAGCTTTTTATATCAGCCATCGGCCCTTTCAATAATATTGTGATGTGAGTACGCATGCGCAGGTGCTGTCATTCTTGCCGTTTTGCCTGCCCAAACGTCAGGCTTCATATTAATAAACAATGGAGGCTAACATCAGTAGTGGTGCAATATAATTAAGTAGGACTACCATTCAGAAGTAGGCCCTGTTTATTTTGAATAATTTCATAATACTTTATACTTCTACTTCACTACATTTCATTATTAGTTGTAGTTAAAGTTACTTTGTAGATTCAGGTTATTGATAACACATAAATCAACTCAACAATTATAATATAATATACTATAAAAGGTCAAGCTGCCCAGCAGTAGTAACAATTAGCTCTACCTTTACCAGCTGTAACATTAAAGTGAAGTACACAATAATGCATCACTAATTATAATACAGTAATATAATATACTCCTGAAATGGGCCATACTGCATACTAAATACTTATACTATTAATGTTTTGATGCTAATACTTTTGTACTTTTGCTCATGTAATAGTTTGATTGAAGGATTTTTACTGAACAGGTTATGTTTACACCGATAGCCTATACTTTAACTAAAGGGAAAGGTCTGAGTACCTCTTCCATCACCGGAAATAAGTTATAAATAGATCAAAGTCATTATACCGAGAATCAACTTTATAGTTTTCATTCAAATACGTAAGGCCTGCCATAAATCCTACCTTGGTGAAGGTTAGTTATATAGTTATTTTATGTTATCCCCCTGGACAAAACAGCTCTCGCAACTGCGTATCTGTTGACACATACAAGTAACTTGACTCTAGTTTCCAGTGGCTCTCAGTACAAATACACAGTAACAAGAAGGTGTACACATGAAGAAATGTAGAGGAAGGAACGTTTGTGCATGATTTGTGCTGTGTATTTTCATTTGCATTGCAGTGCAAGGTATTCTGGAATAAATATTGTATGACTAATGTAATAGTTAATGTATATATGTACAGAGTTCATGTGAATATGTTGAAGAAGAATATACAATCTTGCTTAGTGGAGGGATTTCATGTGCACGTCAATGTCAGTGCCTATAAATAATCTGTGACCGCAGTGGAGTGGTTTGGTGTTGTGGGTTATTGCACAGGTGGCTAAATGAACTGTTCATGGGTGCGTTGGTTTGTGGAATGAGACTTCTCATAGTTGTTCACTGGTTGTACTGGTTGTAAAGTGCTCTGTAGCGCCCACCACAGGGGGCAAGTTGAAATAAGTTATATCAAGAGTGAGGTGATGAGTGAGTATGATGAACTCAGCCTCCTGGCTCAGGACGTGTGCTGCAGGGTGGGCCAGTTGGCACCAATTATTTTCTGATTATTTTATTGATCAGACCTAAAATGTGCATATGTAAAATCAAAAGTTTTCTTCGCAGAGCTACTATCTTTTCTAGGACAAATGTGTTTATATTGTACACGCCTTCGCTGTTACTGTGTCCAGCAGATGCAGAGGCAACTTTAAAAATATATAATCCCCAATTAAAATTAAGAGATAGAAACCGAAGATGGTAAATTCAAAGACATACAGCCAAAACTTCTTAGATTACGTTGATCTGTTCTTGTCATGTCAAATCTTCAATTACATTAGGAATACGGCCATGTTTTTAAGAATGTGAAAATGTTGCAACAAGAGAGTAAAATTGAATGACACTGATGACAAGTGATCCCTGGAGTCCCATGTCACAGCATTCCTCTCACGTCAGAGTCAAGTGTTGCCGCCTTTGAAAAAGAAGTAGGTCCAGTTGAGTATACAATAGATTTGAGATAGTGTGTTCCCCCATACACTGCTGTCTTTCTGTTCATCAGTGTAAAAATGATTAGGGTTATTAATTAAGGTTTTTAACACTCAAAAACAGTCTTGGAATGCAAACAGTGATACGGCCACTTGCTGCTGGCTTGAACTGCTGGCTTGAACTGCTGGCTTGAATTGCTCCTGCTTTGTATAAATAGACCAGAGAATATAGATTTGCCATGTGCAACCAGAGGCATGTTTGATCTTCTCCCAATCAGCATGTTCTGTGCCCTCCTCCCACTACAAACCTCCTTGAAGTATTTTAGAAACAATGCTGTTCATTCAGCCCGCAAACCTTGAACCACGCAGTCCTGGAAATAAACCGGTCCGTCTTTGTCATGGAGGTCAAAAAGAGAAAAGAATATCAGCCACACAGGTGGTCTGGGGGAGGGGGGAGTGTTGGCTTTCAGCCCATGGATCAGGCTTTTAATGGGGGCTCGTCACCGCGCAACCAAACGAGGAGCAGAGCAGACAGGAGATGTGTCTTATAGGTCTAATGAGAGCGCATTGGCATCTGTCACTGGGTAGGGCTGTGTGTGGCTGCCCAAGGTTACCGAGCCGGTGCAGAGCAAATCAGGCGACTTATATTTAGCCTTGCAAATGGCGCGCTATGGATTATGTCTTGGGGCTCTCTGGTTTCGTCTTCAGTGCGTTTTGTAGCATGAAGGGGGGGCTGTGGATCATGAAGAGGCTATTCAGGTGAGAAGCAGGTTCATTTCATCTTCTTCGAGCAGCTCTCCTTCCACTTCTTCTCACTTTCTTCCCCGGTCGCTGGCCTCCACTCTGTCACATACAGACACCCCATCTGGGAGGGGAAACTTGTTTATGGTCTCGCATACTTCTTCCGGAGGTGAAGGGCTATTCAGAGAGTCCAAAAGGCACCAAAGAAGACACGCGTGAGTTGTACTGACAGTTGTGTGAAGGGGTAGCAGGGAGTTGTGTCCCATACCAGCAGAGGACATCCAGTGTGATTGGACATATCACAGATTATTCCACTGGGCTGCTGACATTGGGGAGGGAACAGTATCATGGATGTACTCGCCGCAGAGGCCAAGAGTGTAAATGGATCAGAAACCGAGAAGAAGTCTTCATCGAGGCCAAAGCCGAAACCTCCCAAAAAGGCCAAACGGATTGTTTACTTTGAGGTGGAGATCGTGGACTTGAAGACTAAAGAGAAACTGCTGCTGCTGGATAAGGTGAGTGTGCGGGACGATGGAGGGTTTCTGATTGCACTCGCCTTTTATATTGAGCGTAATGATTTTAGAAGACTTTAACTGGTGCATGACGATCACACATATTTAGGTCCTAAATACAAAAGGCACAAAGAATGCTCGAGAGCTCGCACGCCATAGATTGTATAATCAATTAGTGCAGTTTATCACCTCCCAGTGCATTCCTTTTCACATTTCGTGATCTAAACGTCTCATGGTCGTGCTAAAAGTAGCACAGGCCGACCCTGTGATCACTTCAGCAGTGAAGTCAGAGGAAACATGTTTGTCATGTTCACAGTCGGCCATGTCAAGTGCAGCCATTATCAGTTAGGTTTCTATTGCGCGAGAGTGAGAATTCACTCTTCATCTGACTGGACTTTTCTGTTCCAGAGTACAGTACATGCCTGTGCTGCCCCGGGCCAACCGGCAAGCGGGCACACACACACTTGATTAGTTGTGTCAAAAAAAACGTGAGGGATCACATTGCTCATGAAAATGGCAAAATGCAAGTGTGACAAATTCCAAATAAAAATGAAAACTTTTGCAGTAAAGACAGTCATAGAGATTTTACTTTTGTATTTGTAGTACTCCATGTCTTGTAAATTGACTTATAAATCTCCACATGGCAGTCTGCACACTAGTGGTGCTGATGATGATAATATTTAAAGTATGGCTTATTTCTATAATTTGATTGCAGGTGGAGCCAACGGCCACTGTTTTGGATATCAAAGCTTTATTTCACAAATCATGTAAGTAAGTTTCAGACAACGACATTTTAATTTCCCATTTATACCTTCAGTTTCAATAGATAATTGGTTGAGCATGCCAAGAGTAAAGTTCCTCTACATTTCGACAGATCCAAAGTGGTATCCAGCCAGACAGTCCCTGCGTTTGGATCCAAGTGCGTCTGCTTTTTTTTTTACAGCAAATACTGCATTTAGACTCAGTTATTTGATAGGTATTGTGACGAAGCAATGTCATGTTGTCTGGTCTTATCTCGGCTGTCATGTTGTTTAGAGTCAAAGTGTCTCAGGGATGAAGAAATTCTGCAGACACTTCCTGTGGGAACCACAGCCAGCTTTTACTTCAGGGATCTAGGACCCCAGCTCACATGGGGAACGGTGAGTCCACACCTGCACAGACCAACAATATTCAGGAGCATACACAGATGTTGCATTTTTAAGTCCTGCATGGTACTTCAAACGAGTTTCTAACCTACTATACAACTTGTTTTAAGACTGATTCCCACCTTCCACCTTCCTTTGGCATCTCTTGATAAAACAATCTAATTAAAAAGATTTGCCTGCAACCTTTTGAATGCAAGAAATGATTAAATTCACACGTTTTTTTCCCAGTCTAAGTTTGCATGCTTGTCTTCTGGATGTGTGTGTGTGTGTGTGTGTTTGTGTGTGTGTGTGTGTGTGTGTGTGTGTGTGTGTGTGTGTGTGTGTGTGTGTGTGTGTGTGTGTGTGTGTGTGGCTTATGGATGCTCACGGTCAGGGAAAGAGGCTTGCTATGTGTAATGGATTACAAAGTGTACACCATTCAGACTTAATAGGCTGAAACATTCAAAACCTCTGGTATGACCTTTTAAGATTCTTGTACATTAAATATAAACAGACACTCTCTCACCCACTCAATAACTCATGAATATAAATATCAACCCACAGTCACAGACAGAGGTGATTTCCTCGAGTTCGTTTTTCTCTCACCTCCTGCACTGCCTGTCCTCTGTCCTAGGACATGTAATCTCACAGCCCCATTTCTCCCAAAGGTGTTTATCCCCCTGACCTCTCGCTCGCCTTTAACTGGGCCTCTTTACTCACCCTTGCCCACCAAGTCTCGACATTCCCTGTCCTTACCAACCTTGTCACAACCCCCTGCACCCTGCCAGGCTGCAGACTGATGCCACTGCGGGTGCAGGAGCATGAAGTGCCACCGCAGAGATCACAGTAGCGATTGGCCAGGCATGCCGACTGAGCCGGGGCTCTGCTGGAGGTGATGATTCAGGGATCGATTTCACTGTCGTCCGCGCTGCTACGCTTGATCATATCATTTGTGGAAAGCTGGTATTACAAGCTGCCTTAGTGTCTCATGTGCCACATGTTGAACACTATTAGTGTTACACTTGAGTGGTTGTAGAACTTGTTGGACTGTTTTTTGTTTGAAGATGGATTTGTCAAGTGGGTTATTAGAGGAGGACGAGCCATACCGGTGTCAGTTGCACGCTCTTCCCTTTGGCAGAGGGTTTAGACTGACTAAGTGCTTATCTAACAGCATGAACGTATTCTATTTCCTATGAGAAACGTTGATCATGAGATATGTTAATGCTGTTAATGTTGTAATGCTTTTCATGTATGTACGTTTGTGCTATTTTTGCACTTCTTCTTGTGCATCTGATTGCAAACCAGAAGAAAAAAAAACTAAAACGAACGCATTTCTGTCTTTTCTTTGCTCACTTCAGGTGTTCCTGACAGAGTGTGTAGGCCCACTGGTCATCTACTTAATGTTCTACTTCCACCTTCCCTTCATCTACTCTCCGAAATATGACTTCACCAGCAGCAAGCACTGGGTCGTACAGTGAGTGTCAGCTTTCCTATGTTTTTCGGGGATCTGTTGCAATGTCCAGGCTTTGCACAGATGCCCCCTCAACATGGCAAACACCAGTGAAGCATATTGCTATGGTGACACTGAGTCAGGGCCAAGTGTAATGGACTGCATATGCAAGTAAGTGCTTGTGCGTGTGTGTGTGTGTGTGTCCTGTTGCAGCTTGGCCTGCATATGTCACTCCTTTCACTACATCAAGAGGATCCTGGAAACACTGCTAGTCCATCGCATTTCCCATGGGACCATGCCTCTCAAAAACATATTCAAGGTGAGAGAGCTGCATCATTTTGACCTTTTGAATATGATATACGGTATATTATTATTTTGTGCTGTGTTCTCGTTCTCGGAAATCTGAACCAAACGTGTGTGGAGCACAGTGTGACCTATTACAGTCTCTTTTTCTATTTCAGAACTGTGGCTATTACTGGTGCTCTGCCGCTTGGATGGCGTACTACATTAACCACCCTCTCTATACCACACCCTGTAAGTGCAGACCTCTGCGATTCTCCATATAACTCATCAGTTGTAGTTGACTTACATCTTAATTACGTTTTCTGTGACGCATCGACAGATTACGGGCAGATGCAGGTGAATACAGGACTTTACGTTTTCCTGGTAAGAGATCTATGTGTGTATTTATGGCGCAGGGAAGGAATCTTCCAGACATTAAACCGAACAATCTATTCTTGTAGTTGATAACCCCTGGATGTCTTTATTCCCGCAGTTCTGTCAAGTTGGGAATTTTTCCATCCATGTTGCTCTCCGTAACCTCAAACCACCAGGTGAACATTTTCCAACAAGGCATATAGTGTTAGCATTCACATTTTTTTTTAAACCGCCAACAGTACAATACAGTGTTTTAATAATTTGTACCCATCATCTCAGGTTCAAAAGTAAAGAAAATTCCTTACCCTACAAAAAATCCCTTCACATGGGTGTTCTGGCTTGTGTCTTGTCCGAACTACACATATGAGGTAAGCAGATACTTGAGTCCCTTTTCTCGAGATAGGAAAAGACAATACTGTATGGAAAACATAAAAAGGAAATGTTATACTAAAAAGTATTTAGTCGATACTCACTTGTTCATATGGCCATCTGCCTATTGTCTTGAGACAGACTAGACACAACCTATCTTTTCATGTTAAATTAAATTGTTTTCTTAATTAATGTTCTATTCCTTATGAATAAGAATATCTTTGTAAGAAGAATATGTCTTTCAAGGGATTTGTTGTCTCTTATCAGTTTGGTTATTGTTTTGTAATAAATACCATTCCACATTCCAACACTGACATACTGAAAGCAATGTTGTGTGCATGCGTGTGCAACACAGTAGCAGTAAACAGTACTTATATTTCATCGCTGCAACATGAGATGCACGATTGCTGCCATCTGCTGGTTACGTCCTACACATGTATCGCACGTCTCAATGCACTGTGTTTGTTTGTGTGTGTATGTGCATACTTCCTGCTCACAGGTGGGCTCCTGGATCGGCTTCACGGTGATGACGCAGTGTGTGCCCGTGGCTTTCTTCACCCTCGTGGCCTTCATCCAGATGACTGTGTGGGCCAAAGGCAAACACGGCAGCTACTTAAAGGAGTTCAGAGATTATCCGACCCTGCGCTCCTCCATACTCCCCTTCATCCTGTAGACCCCGGCAGAGAAAACCATGTGTGATGCCCTCGTCCATCCCCTCACTGATCAGGTTTTTTTTTAAAGGCCTTTCCACACTGGATGTTAGAAAGCGTGTGCTGAAGTCAACAGCATGGATGGATTTTGGTCGTATGGACCCCATGTATCATTTTGTTACATAAAACTCCATAACAAGGATTGTTGGACTGTTGAGAGGCGGCGGAAGCGATCAGAGTTAAATACAGCAAAGTCTTAATATAATGTTGTATGTGATCTTGAAAAGCTAGAGGATGAAAACAATATTTTGCTACTTTTGAAAAATACATATGAAACTATGTACTTTGCTTTCCTGTTGCATTGAGAATGCCGTTTAGATTTTTTGTGTGGTTTCCCTCAGAGCTGTGCTACCAAGAGGCTAATTTGCTTTGTCAAACTAGTGTGCGGCCTGAAGCTGACCACTTTGTGGCCCCATGTAGTGCTCTACTGATCCAAGTGACATTTACACTACAGCCGTGCTCGTGCTATCTGGATCAGAAATCGTCTGCCGATTCCTACCAAGGGTGTGGAACAATGTTTTCCTTTCGTCTGTATATGGATCAAAAGTATTTCTAGGATAGGAAAAACAAATAAATAAATAAACTGAATAAACATGTACTAAACACAAGATGATTATGGTGCAAAAAGAGTTCAACAAAAAAAATTAAAAGAACAAGTGAAAACCATCAGCATAGCGTTAAATATATAGTACATTTGACTAATCTGAAGAGTTGTGAAGATACAAACGCAGACTGAAACTTTGTTGAATTGTGCTTTCCAGGATTGGATAAGGACATTGCCAATACACATGCAAAATAGTTTATTCTTTGCTATTCCATTTTCACTGAATGTGCGTTTCACAGAACGCTCCATCGACTGAACCTTAACATGAAATAAAGGATGCTTTATTTTATTTAATAACATGTCCTGCTATAATTTTTGCTAGGAGAGCATTCAGTGGAGCACGAAACCTTTACCTGAAGTGAAAAAAGTTTGTTTACAATATTTGATTAAGACTGAAGAGGGACCCTCACTCCCTTTCAAGGCAACTCTGACCCACTGAAACAATTGTTTTTAGACAAGTTATTAATACGAGTTAAATAAACAGAAAATAAGTGACTGAACGGAGAGACGTGAGCTTTATTTGTGACTCTGGAAGAAGTGTCAATGTACAGATAAAAATGGAGATACGTTGGAGATGTAGACGTCATATGGAATGTTACAATTCAAGAGGCTGGATTACATTAAAAAGAGACACTGGACAAATTATAAATGGACGATAACATAAAATATTGCATTTGATCAAGATATCTGCTGTGTAAACACTGAGCAGCTGTATTACATTTACAACAAAATATTCAGTATTACAATAACATTTCCCAAAGTGTATGACTTTATTTTGCTTATGTATGAAAGCAAATTCCATTAGGCTGCACAATTTCCTCGTCACATCCATCTGCAATTGTTCCCCAAAATGCAACTGCATTAAGTTGGACCAAAGTCAGATCTAAATACGATTACAAGAAAAAAACAACAACAACATATTGCCTTACCAGCAGGTAGTAGTATATTATATGTGTGGTCTGTGTTACAGAGACACTGAAGACATAATTAAACATCAGCAGCTATTGGTGGCATAATAAGTCAGGAATCATACTTGTGATGCAGATATGTAGAATGTCGGACTTCCCCAGCACTTTGATGACATTTAATTAAACGTAACGTAAGGAAAACTAACAACAGATGGGCTTTATGTTTATCTGTGTGATTTACAAAGAGGCTCTGGACCAACAGAAGGTACCGTAATTGAGCGAGCGAGGAATTGCAGAGACATTTTAGAGCCACAGCCAAACCAACAATGTCTGGTGGACCAACACTTTGCTCACGGCACTACGCAGTGCAGCAGGTCTCTGTGGGTACATCAGCTCAGAGGTGGTCCACTTGATGCAAGGCTCAGTCCCCTTCAATGGCTGAATTATCCATATTTTACTCTTGCAAAAAGGCCATCGCTCCTCCACTCAGAACATCCTCTGAACGTACCAGTCAGTACAGTTCAATCGAATCGACACATGGATGAAATGAAAACCAAGATGAGAGGTAGGATGACTGTTTTTCAGTTTCTGGTCAGTTTCTGGTCATTCTCACAGTGAAAGTTAATTCCACCGCAGCGTCCCCCGACCCCCGCTCACCCTCCACATACTCTGTATATGAAGGTGGCGGGCAGGATCTTGATGGGAGAGGGCACTGCATGCACATGTTGGTCAACGCAGCATCGTCTGTCTGCCGTGTGAATCACCGCTTCAGAGGTCTTCGTATTCCAGGAAGTGGGTCCTCTGAAGCACCTTTACATGGCGCTCGTAGATTTTGAGAGCAGGGCCGAGTCGGATGGACAAACCAGTCAACACGTCACTGCGCTGCATTAGGAGGAGGGACTTCCCATCAATTTCCTGTTGGGGAAAACTCTGTTAGTGTTCATGGGCACCATAGGGCTTAACATCTTTTGATGAAACTAATGACTTACATTTATCATTGGCCACCAGGACACACCGTGTGGAAAGTTAAATTAGCTACTGAAACATAAAATCAGGTTTACATTTTTTTCCTGATTTTCAAGCTCACCTCAAGACAGTTTTTTCTCTCCAGTAGTTAGCCTAGCTGCCAGCTGTTATCACGCAGCTTGGTGTGCACAAACAAATTGATCCTGGTCACAGGACACACTCATTTTAGAATACTACAGGAGTCAGGCATGTTCTTACCAATACAACTCCATGCCTTTTCCACTACTTTGTGGCAAATTATCATGACTATATATTCTCTGAAACACATTGAAATTTAAGAATAAAAATCTATCTCAAAATTGACCTGAAAAAGATGGCTTCTGTCTTCACATGACTTATAGGGCTTAACTTTAAGTGTTTTGGACCAGAAAAGGTCCCTTTGGTTGTTGAGGGACGAGAGTGAAGCTCTGCTATTGGCAAGTTTGTCAACGGGTTGAAAAAGCCGGTGACGGAGTTGAGAGTTGATTTGCATGCAGACTACTGCTGCTAAGCATCCTTGTCTTTCTCCAAATGAAGACATCTGCATATCCTGGCGTCCTCTAAACATCCAGTGGTACAAGTGTGGTTTTAGGTGTACGTATAACGCCCTCTATGGCAGTTTTGAGGTGGTGCACTAACCTGTGTTCGGAACGCCACGGCCTGCTCTGGAAAGCCTGCAGCTGAGAAGTAACTGGCCACATCTGCCACAGTCCACACCATTAAGTTCTGGCTCATTATCTCCTTCTTCACAGAGCTGGAGGAGGATCAGATAGAAAGGAGTGAGAGGCATGACCACAGAGTGACATTTCTTCAGCAGGTTTTCTCTCACTTTGTTGTTGTTGTTGTTTTGTCAAGCCTTCTGTGTGGTCAGTAATTACTACCATGAGTTTGTGCCTCAGAAATATGTAAATGAATTATTCAAGACAATAACTGGGAAATAAAAGTCAACAGTGTATCATTGTATCATGTACCATTGTAGAAAGGGATCGGACATGATTTTCAGGAATCAGCTGAAATGCATTTCTAGTAGAGAATGTCCTTTTTAATAACAGGATACTCACACTTCATCCCCTTTATCGCCGTTCAGAAGACTGTCTTCGTCTGCTGTGAAGGACGATATATCTATGTTGTTCTTTAATGTACCTGTGAACAAAATATAAACAAAATTATTATAAATGTTCTACAAACGTTGCCTTAATAAAACACTGATTTAATAGATAAAATGTCATGCTCTGATAGAAACCTTGACTGAATGCTGTCTGCAATATGTCTTTAACGACCACTAAAACACAATGCAGAGTTGATTTCACTGGTTTCTTTTGGTGACAGTTGAGTCCTGTTAAAATGGAAGTGATGCTTTTTCTGTGGTACTAGTATGCCACAGTGAGGTCTCTACTGCCACGGTACAGTACGTTTTCCCATTAGAGTTTGTTCACGGTTCAGTACAGTGAGGGTACAGGGAATGGGTGTTGATACAGCACCCATTCGATGCAGGACTTGCCCACTGTCACAAGATGATGGCACTGGTCTGTCTTCATGCATGTCATGCATGAAGACAGACGTGCCTCATTTTTAGGGGATTACTGCCCCTTCTAGCCAAACCATTTCCAGGGAAAGTATACTGTGGCACTTGCAGTGTTAAAACACAGTCACGTGTTGTATACTTATGTGATAATGTTAGTTACGTTTTTGGAAGCATCCTGGCAATGGCCACCAGAAAGCCACATTTCATCAAACTTTGCGGCCAAACACAATCCATCGCGTTTGTTGGCAGACAAAAGCGAGCTTGAGGGGCCTCTATTGGGAATCAACCCATGTGTCTCTTCGGTGGTGCTTGGGAACATTATTTTTTTATCAAGTCCACACAAAAATAATTGTTTCCATCACCTGACTTACAAACACAAATAACAAACAATCTAATAATAAAAGATACAAACCATCTGTAAGCACACGTTATTTACCAAACAGCAATTTAAAGACGTTTGTCTGACAGCTTTTAGAAAACCCTCTGCAGCTCTATGCTTATTAGACGGTCTCATCAAAGTGAGCAGCACCTGGAGTGACAGGTAGTAGGACAAGCTTGTGAAGCATTTAAAATGCTTGAGCCAGCCTCAAGGCAAACACAAGTAAAATAAGCCAAAAGGGTAAACAGAATGGCATGTGTAACGTAAGCTGTCGTTACCTAACTCCTTTAACATGTGTGTGTTCTCTCAGAAAACCCTTTCTCAAAACGAGAGCGCGGACTAGGGATAAATTGGTTCTCTGCAAAACAAGGATAGCTTTTAAAAAAGAGAGACTATACTCACTTTTGTCAGATGGCAAAGGCAGTCCCTGTGGTCTTACTTCAGATACATGCTTGCTCTCATCCTGTTGCCCAAACAACAAAACACAAATATTTAACACGAAAATGTTGAGTGTGAAGCAGAGAGATCAAAGAAGCAGGAGACATACAGGTGGTGCTTGTCACAAAGGTATTACAGGCAAATTACCAGCCCTGCCGCATAGTCTGGTACCAACTGGTCCGACAAAAGGCCACTATCCACCATCTTGCCTCCATCTTCTTTCTTCACCCGGTTCTTTAAAGTGCAGGGGCTAGTCGTTGCAGAGTGGATTGCTGGCTTCATGGCTGCTGCTAACAGAGGGGGAACCATTTACATTACATGCAGATATAATCCATGCTGTCACACGCAACTTTATTCTTGACAAACTCTAGTGCTAATCAAAAACGACTGCAGCTGAAAATTATTTAACTGTTCATTAAACCTGAGTAACCTGTACAAATAAGCCAATGGATTTTTTTAGACATTTCTACTGTCAACAACCATGTCAACCCTCCAGCTTCCACTGATATTATATCCAATGCATAAAGCTTGCACACGCAACAATATTTGAGTCCTCCATAATGCTGGGTGTGCATATTAGACTGTGGTTAGCAGCGTGAATACCTTTGTCTCTCTGCATTCCTGGGTGCTGGCGCTCCACTGGGCAGACGGCAGGATGATAGGGCCAGTCATTGTGTGCGAGGGCTCTGGGGCTGGAGGGGGGCAAGGAGCTGGGCCTCTCACCAACCTTCTGGATAGAGGCACAGTCCAGACCGGAACCGGGGCCACAGCCGGGGCCCGGGCCGGGGCCATGCCGAGTGCCAGAGGGGGAGCAGGGAGCAGAGACGGCTCGCACAGAGACACAGTGCACGGTGGCACAGTGCACAGCGGCATCCTCAAACGTGCGGCCGGGAGAGGGTCCGTCCTGGCCGTCCCGGCTCTCATCGGCCCCTTCCTCATCTGCATTACTGTCCGTGTCCATGACCATCGAGGTGTCAGCCTGCAAAACCAAAGCATATAGGTCCCATTGTATTCGATAGCTGTAAATCCCAGCAAATTATATAATATTCATAAAATCTAGAAGGTGGGTGCAGAATTAAAACAAGTCAAGTCTTTTATACTCTTTGCTTGGATCAGTGGGGACAATTGGCTTGAGGGGGTGTGATTGATACATTTAACTCAGTGGAAGCATTATCAACTATTAAGTTAATTATTAAACAAACAACTTAAAAATCCTGCAACGTTGTGGGGGTTGTTTTCATGACTGAGTAATTGCAGGCTGAGCGTGTCACATGAACGCACGCTAGTACAGATGTCGCAATGTGACCGCTGTGGTGGTGAATTATTGCCTTTGAATGCTTTGTCCCTTCCCACGGCGTGGTGTTCCGCCCGCACACGGGACCGCTTCCACCGCAGCCGCGTTTTCTACGCAATCAAACATTTCAATGTAATGTTGTGCGATCGCACACAAGTAGTTGCGGTTTTGTCGACGGCGCCCCGAGTGAAGGAAAAAAAAAAAAAGATATACCTTGTGTGCGACTGCGTGTCTCAGACCCAGCAGCCGAGCACAAGAGCGCGCGAGAGCCCGCCCCGCGCCTGAGCGGAGAGCCGCTTGTACGGCATTCACCCCATCGCACTGCATTTCGCACAAGTTTCAGAGATACGGTCATGAAAACAAAAAAACAAACAAAAAAACACCGTGCCCCCCCCCAGAGGATCTCGATCCTGCACGATTCCCCCCATCGGCTCACATTGCGGCGGCCGACGTGCCCGCTGCGTCCCGCTTCTTTGCGGGCCTGCTTGATTGATATTTCTAACACACGGGGGAGTACAGAAGGGGCCGATGGGAGGCGTTTTAGGTTTTCCTCAAATTCCCTCTAAAGTGCGCATGGAGTTACGAGCCGCGGCAAAGACCTCGCCATTGTGTCTGTGGTCTCTGCGGAGCGCTTCCCGTGGCCGAGACACGGCAGAGCAGAAATAAGAGATTAAGAAAAGAAAGAGAAAAAAACGAGCTTTAACTCGACGGGCAGATCAACGAGCATCAGGCGCCTCGTTTACTAGCCTACTTTGACTTTGCACCGGGTCAACGATTTACAGCGCAAGGCACCGAAACACAGGGAGCGTAACGCAAAAATGAGTCCGTTATCGGACACGTCGCTGTCTACATCTGACCCCCACCGTATTCAAGTGAAATCTGGGGGAGACAAGCCCCGAGAAGCATCGCGTTCAAAGTCATCAAACGCATATTCGTGTTTTTTTTTTTGTGGCCACACACACGCCTTTTTCTGAGAACAAAGTCAATTTGATCTCGGCTTAACCCAAATCGGAGAGGGCACATCCAGCAGCTAGCGCCGGACGGAACAGTTTGCGGTCGCTTCACGTTAGTTCGGGTCTCACGTTGCGACCGGCTCTTACGCATTTCATAACTTTGCGGCGTATGTGGCTCATCTTAAAAGAACAAAACACGTGCCCGAGCACGTAGAGAAGTGATGCAATTGCTGTGTGGGACGAGAGGCCGTGACAACAGCCAACACCAAGCATTAGACGTGACCGGGCTCGGCTGCGTGTCCGACAATGGATCCAGGGGGTTCCACTTTATGCACTGCGTCGGCAATCGTTTATCACTCGAACTACAGACGCAGTTGGCACAATTTGGACTGAATATTCCTTTTATTACGAGTACTTAGGCTCCGATGAGACTATAATGTGTTGCTGTTTTACGGGACAAAAACACAGTGACGGGCACATCTTAAAGTCCAGGCGGAAAGACATGTCGTCATGGGCAGACATGGTGGGTGTCAGGACGTGATAGTTGTTCCCGTCAACAACCCCACCATGGCCCAGCGTCCCCCCATCAGGCTACTACATCCGCGGTGTTTGAGACTTTTTTCTCTCTCCCCCCCTTCACCCACTCCCACATGTACAAGCCAGTGAGAAAGAAAACATCAATTTCCAGCTCAGGCTTCCAAAATAAAAAAACAACAGTCAATGCGTATTCTGACGCTCTTATTTTGAAAGGGGGATTGCTCAACTTCCAGGCGACGTGTCCCCTTCTCGCGCTAGCTTGGCAGAGTCCTCCCCCCCCTTCGCTCAACGCCGACTTTGGGGCTCGAAAAGCGCTTTCTGCTGCCGATAATGGTGGCTCGGGTTGCGGGCGGGCAGGACGGCGCAACTTTTCCTGCCTTCTCTCTGTGCGGTTGAAGTGCTTTTCAACCGGCGCCGTTTAAAATACACCTCCTCACTCTGACTACACGCGCACCTTCTGGGTTTTTTTTTTTTTCCTCTCTCGGCAGCGCTCGAGCGAGGTATAACCGCCGCTCCCCGTCTGCGGCAGTTTAGGGTGCACTTGCAAATCACTCCCCTCCCCACTCCCCGTGTAGCGACACAAAATACGTTGTTTTATTTCTCTCCCTCTCCCAAACAATACAGCGTTCAAATCCACGGCTTTTCTTTCACCTCCACCTGTTAATTAGACAAGACGTGCTATGACAACGAGAGAAGACTCGTCCAACGTGCCTCCTCGCATCAGCCGCCACATACCTCCAGGTCCTCCTCGTCCGGGTCCACGGGACCGAAAGCGCTGTCCCCGTTGCTCAAGTCCGAATGACTGGCTTCTTCCACCGCGCTCCTTCTCGCAGCCGTCGTTAACGTTACATCGTCCTTTTTTCTGCTTCTCCGCTGAACCTTGGCGGCGTTTCGGTACGAAATGGAGCCCTTGTAATTAACTTTTAGCACGGTCTGTTCCTGAATCAGTTTCTCCAGTTCTGCGCAGGTTCGGTCGGGCTCGGACCCGTGTCGCCTCCGGACCATTCGGCAGATCCTCTCCAAGTCCGGCCGAGCTTTCCGCGACCGCAGCGAGTCGATAGTGTCCAGGATCCACTCGCGGTACTTGGTTTCAGACATTTTTCTTGCTCGGTTGGTTCGCTTTTCTTCTACCTTTTTTTTTTTTCTTACCTTGGTGCGTCAACCTTGTACACGGTGTTTTTCATGAGCCGCGGTCCGAGTCCAACCGAGAAGCGGAAACCTCGCCGTACGCCTCCTGCGTTTGCGTGTGCGCTTAAGGTGGACCGACGGAGTTGCAGCGAAAAGTTTAACTCGAGACGGGTTTTAAGGTGGAATTTGCGGTCCTGAACGGGGAACGTGCGCGCGCACTCGGGGCCCATGTGCATCATAATGGGTGAAAAACGGTGGCCATTTACTTCAAGAGTTGGAAAGTGTGACAGCTTCTGATGTAGACCAGTTCACATGTGGTCCATAGGTTTCACTTTGCTTCATACACTCAATTTAAACAACCAGAGGCCTGTAGGCTCAATGTGCCCCATCAGAGATTTGACAATGACATGTGTGTTCCTGATGTACGGTAATACATCAGTAGGTAAAATATAACATACTACTTTATTAAATTGAGAAGTATTTAATTATACGTTTCAAATTGTAACTGAAATCAGACTCACCCTTTTCAAATTAACAAAAAAGTAATCCAAAACACTGAACTGGAACCTGCGACCCCCCATACGATTTTAATAGGCCTCATGGAGGTACAGCTATTCTGTATGACAATTAGTTTTCTAATGCCGTCAACAGTTTGATGATCTAAGTTGTATATACATTTGTGTGTCATCTTTCGTAGATTTATTTACTCATTTGCAGCCTTTGGTATTGTCCAATTATCAGTTACTAAATTAGTTTAATCACTTTCCATTCTTTAGTGGATTCTATTCTTTGAAGGCTTCATATAATTACAAGGTGTTTTACTCTATCTTCATTGCTTTCAAACCATCTGGAAGGCTCTTCGGACCCTTCACAGATAACTGATGCAGATTAATCCTAAAAGGAGCACGCTGAGGGTGGGAATGAAAGGGTTGGAGAGGGTTTCTGAAAGCTGGCTGGTAATTGATCCTGTACTGTGACAGGACAGACACAACGCTGCATTATTCAATTGCACCTGCCAACCCCTTGAAACATTCACAATAACAGACAGGAGAGTTAAAATACAGCATCCATCCCCTCACCTACCAACAAGTGTGTTCCTCTGATCCGGCCACGAGAGTAGCCCGAAGCTGCCAACACCTTCCTTGAGATTTACATGTTAAAAGCAATATTGTTAAATGTGACGAGTCGGATCCAGTGCGTCGGTGTGCATGGTGAAGAAAGATTTGACATAAATCCAGACATATTAGTCTTAACAAGTAAAAGTTTATTGGAATGATACATTTTGCAAAATATTACTTTATGTATATTTTTTTTAACATACTCATTGTGTTCTAAGGGTATCTGTCAAGTTCTCCAGAGGGGAAAGATAGTTAAGACTGTCAAAGGCAAGGATATACAGTATTGTTTCCCAAAAGGTACAATAGACTACACAATCACTGTACCCAGGTCATGAGGAAAAGATTAATGTTCTGTTTTTGCTTTTTTGCTTTTTTTGAAAATACAATTAGAAAATATGAACGCAAAACATCTCGGATGTAAAAAGTGTTATGTTTGAATGAAGAGTGTGTGAAAAACTTGATGATAATAGAAGGCAAACACAAGAGAATAACTCATAATTAGCACAGAGCAGTTGATAGTGTTCAGCTGATAGAAGAGAATTAAAGACAATTGACAAGAAGTTGTGTGTGCGAAACAAAAATAATTTAAAAAGGAAAAAGCATTGTGATGACCTCTGTGTCTGAAGTGGATCATGTGGCGTCGCCTTCCACACACACCAACTCTGATTTAGTCATTTGTCAGAACATAAAGACCAAATATATTACATGTGCTCTCTTTAAAGGATTACATAGTGTCTTAAAAAGTTTCAAATAATTAGGACAAATCAATTAAATAGGAGATTTGAAAGTATGCGGCATGTGCTTCAGTATTTGCAAAAGACCGGACAAGTTGGTTGGTGATCCACTGCATTGTTCAATGTGATGCTCAAACAAACCAAAAGGTTAAACAGCGATGAGACCGTCGGCAGCGGAAACTATGATTTCTCAAAACATGTTTTCAGGTCCAGGAGATGTCTTGCCGTTGGGTTGCTTTACCACATGCAAGAAAAACCAAGCTCACCAGAGGAACATGTATCATAAAAAATACACATCATGTTTCCAAACAGCATTGGAACCATCTCCATCAGACAATTCAAGACATTCAAAAGGTATCCTGTGTTTGATCTCACTTACATTAAGAGACAGCCAAAAATAATTACTCAAGCCTACCGAAATCATTTAGTTGAAAAACACTCAAAAATGTCATGGTACAAGACTTTATGACAAATTGATGCACATCTAACAATTCACAGAAGCTTTTCAGTGAGATGGACAAAGTCTAGCACCTAGGGCCTATGGAGGGTGGGGTGGGGGGCGGGCAAACATCCTTCATCAACCCAAGTGTTCAGTCAACAAACCAGCAATGAGATTTGGTCTGCGATTGTCTTGCATCCACAGAAATAAATTTGGCGAAAGGGGACAGCTTTAGGATAGCTTCCTTAGTTTAATTTGTTACATAGAAAGCTGGGAAACGGAAACAAAACACTCCAATCTCAACAGTCCCAAAAATTTGGTTGGACTTCAAATCTATCTGAAGGCGTTACATGTATGGTATATACAAGAGCTTTGGGCAAGGGAGGAAAAAAAACAAAAAAACAATTATCAAGGTGAGAAGCACAAGTTCAGTGACAATTATCAGCAAACTTTTGCCCTACAAGTGATCAATGAACAAAGCCCAGAAGAACTTTCTGACACATTGAACTGGGTCTTGTTCCATCTTCAAAATAGAGCAGCCGTGAGTCCACTTCAATAGTTAAGTATGTTATCCACGATCTCAGGTACCTCAGCACAAATAAACCATAATGCTCTGCCATCTTTCTTTAAAAGTGATATTGTACAAAAATAACATGCACATTTTGTTGAAACGCTTTGCTACTTTTTTGCGTATTAAAATCCACCACCGTCATAGTTACATACAGAAAACTTTGCAATGTTCTCAGTTTGCAAATTTGGCAGAATTTATATATTTATGAAATCTTAATTTCAGTTTCACACCTATGAGACAATCTTGAAAAAGATGTAATTAATACATTAATTAAATATATATATATATATATATATATATATAATTAATGTATTTATTTATTAAATAAACAATAGTCAGGAGTGTGACCACAATGTTAGTTGCTGCTAAACCACAGCTTTTTAACCCACCCATGAGCACTAAATAACACACAAGCACAGAGATTGACATAAAAAGGACAAAATGATCACCAATAGGATTCTTAAAATGCTCTAATAAATTTAGCTAAGAGAAAGACAGACTTAAATGCAAACCTCAGGTTTACCATTTCTCACAGGTCCCCAAAAGGAGCAAGACATGGATGAAGTTTACTGTGATAAATCATTTTCACTCTGATCAAAGAGGTCGCCACTGCTTCAGCTGCAGTGAGAGCATCGTCTACCCAATAAGCATGCCACATTTAGCAGACAAAAGGCAGATGCAGAGAGTTTTCAAGCTTAAAACCAAATGGGCACAAGGGCTGATGCCACCGTAGCCAAAGCTCTGCACCAATGCTTTCGACACAGTTTTCCAACCAGTTGGCATTATGATAGGCACATCTGTTGGACTTGGTATTGCTTGGACAGATTCAGGATGGAGAGATGGAGGGGGGACCAGGGTGACAAGATACAACAATCACTCTTTGAGAAGCTTGTAGAGAGGGCCCAGTCCGAAAAAAGGAGCCTAGCAGATTCAGTACCTTAACAGAGAATCAATGCCTCAACCTGCAAAGACTGAAAACATGTCATTACACCATCAGAAAGATACAAGTATATAGCTGGACAGCCACAACCTATGCCTGTTCTCCTCGAGCCCCTGTCTCAAACACAAGAGGGATAAATAAAATGAAAAGGTAACAGTTGAGAAACAATCAGAAAAGGCAACACTGCTGGTTCTGTTGGATCTTTCTTCACTTTGCCTACCTTTCCATTTGGAAATTTGGGGGGGTGAGTGGGGGGGTTACATTGTTGTCGTCATTACAAATAAGCAAGTTAGCAGTCCACCCTAGCGCTTCCTTCCTTCCTCCCTTTCGGACCCCTTTTTACTTTCTAAACCCCTCTCTCTCGCTCTCTCTCTCTCTCTCTCTCTCTCTCTCTCGCTCTCCGCTACTCATGGTTGGAATCTAGAACTCGGCAAACTCCTTTGCACACTTCTCTGTGAAGGAGACTCTGATTTCCTCTTCCTCGTAGTCGTCAAAGTTGCTTGTGTCACCGGGGCCTTTGCACTTAGGAATAAAGGGAGCTTCCACCTGAAACATACAAGACAAATCAAATCCATCAGAATGATGCAGTGTTGTCCAACAGAGAGAACCAAAGCCATAGCAGGAACAACATAAACTACTGGATGGCTATGAATAGGTCCCAGGTGAGAAAAGAGACAACTGAAAGTAGATTTATATTCCTCTAGAGTTCATTTAGTTTGGGAGTAAAATGCATTATACAATCAAGAAATCATGCGTGAATACTTGGAAGACATACCGCAGGACCAATTTAGTGATCATGTGCTATCATTTTCTTTCCCTCAAGCCAACTCATTCATTTCTAATTTAGCCGGTAATTACCTCGATTTCCCAGAATTAACTGCATGAAAAAAAATGGATGAACTGGCTGGATTCATTTGTATTACGCACAGGCAGATAAATTAATATTGGTATGAAAATTAAAGTCTGCATATCGTGTTTTTGTCTGCTCACTGTCTGTACTCATTACATGCCTGACTGCCGTTGTGGGGGGAATCCCTCTCTGCAGCATTTTCCTGACGAGTCCAATGTTAGGAAGGGCTCCTTATTTAGTATGTGAACTTTGTGTGATTGAGATTTTATACAAATTAACCTTGTGGAGCAAAACATGTGGTTCTGTTTCCATAACTGTCGTAATGTCACACTGAGAAGGACTTGGTCCCACTTCTGGTATGTTGCGGAGCTGCTGTAGTTCTACTCAATCCAGCAGTTTTTGTGTTTAGATAAGAAAACTGGAACACATGTTTTGTGTTTTAGACATTTTCATGTTTTAGACATTTTCCCCATTTCAAAATGTGGAGGTGAGCTCCATTTGAACCCATTACTACTGTATAAAGGCTGACTCGCTCACCTTCCTCTGGTAGATGGCGATCCAATCAGTGGTGGCAAACCACTTGTGGCCCTTGATATCGTTGACTCCGTTCCTGAGGTTGCCAAAGCGCTTGGTCAGGTCCACCTGCAGCAAATTTCTCAACAGATCCTTCAGGTCTGAGCTGAAGTGGGAGGGAAAGCGAACCTGCAAACAGTGAAAGCAGTGTGTGAGTGTGTGTTCACAAGCCCAACGTTTTATACCTCATGCTATTATTTGTAAATAGCATGAGGAACGCTGTCTTATAACATGCATTGTTGTGTGAGTTGTTAAACTATACAACCTGAATGTCATCAATATGTGTACCTAATACACTATGAAACTAATCTGTGACGTTTTCAGTTATTTCTAGGCAAATGTCCTCCAAGACAAACCGGTAAAGATTCTTCAGTAGAAATGCATAAAAAGTTAATAAAATTGCCCTTTTATTTATTCTAAAAATAAAGACATATTTACAAATAACAAACCAAAAGAAACATTCAAGATTAAACAATCATTCTAACAAAGTCGGAATAATGTTAAGTGCAAGATTCATTGAGGAAAATTAGGTATTTTTGTGTCTTGTTCTAGAATATAGAATAAAGACAATGCACACATAATTTCACCAAGGACTGTATTTCAATGCAAAGGGCTGAGAAAGTGATACGATCATATCAGTACATGCGTTTCCCCCTATATTGGTGACGTAATGGTGTGAATGGTAGGAGGAAAACAAATAACTATAGTTTCTTCAGGAGAATCCACTTGATACAGGAAGCAGAAGTTACATTATTGGACAATTAACCTTCCGACTTTTACTTTACAATTTTAGTCTTAAACTTAAAATGTTCCACACAACCATGTTCATATAATTAGGAATGATGAACTGTGACAATACTGATCATTTGTTACACACCGGCTGAAAACAACCCTGGTGTGAATTATGGGCTTTTGAAATATATTTTAGTTTGCAAACCACCAAGCAGCGTAGACGTGTGCACCGTGTTGTACTTACAAAAATAAAATAAACAAGGAATATTTTGGCCATTTTAACTCACCTTCCCTGATACAATCTTCTCGTAAATCTGAATAGGCTGGTCGGCAAAGAAGGGGGGGTAACCAGCAGCCATTTCATATATCAGCACTCCCAGAGCCCACCAGTCCACTGCTTTATTGTAACCCTGGAAGACAAACAGGAAATAAAGGGCTGTCACTTCGGTCCTCAAACAAAAACTCCCACACATAAGAGTGCTGACCGCAGATAGTAAGCAATCAATTGTCCCACAGTCCTGAAGCCGATGTACGACGAGACCGAAATGGCTTCCTGAATGAAGCCCCATGTGGAGAACTCTCGTGACCTCAGGCGCAGTGCCGTCTGCCGAGCATGAACACCTACCTTACTGAGGATGATCTCTGGTGCCAGGTACTCTGGGGTGCCACAAAGCGTCCAGGTTCGCCCTTTCACCCTTTTCGCGAATCCAAAATCTGTTACCTGGGGAACAGAGTGCACAGCTCTAAGCACTGACCACACACACACACACACACACGAGCACCGAGACCAATGAAACGTAATTGTTGTTGATGGCTACTATAACAAACATGCAATCCTTGCCTGTATGTAACCTTGCTGGTCGATGAGCAGGTTCTCCGGCTTAAGATCTCGGTAGATGAGATCCAGCGAGTGAAGGTATTCAAAGGTCAGTACAATCTGGGCTGCGTAGAAGCGGGCGTGGGGTTCACTGCAAAACACATCGGGCTCAATATTTAATTCGACCAGCGGTGCATTGAAAAATGTCAGAGGTGGCTAAAAGTCAACTCACCTGAATCTACCGATTCTCCTTAAGTGGGAGAACATTTCGCCACCGGGTACATACTCCATTATCATATACAGATTACTGTTGTCCTGCAGAGACATTAGCAAAATATTACTTTGACGAGCAAAATACACGCATTAGGTGAACATGCTGCGAAAACAACCAGATTAACAATTTAATGCATACCTTAAAAGAGTGCTCCAGTCGCACCAGAAAGGGAAAACTGACAGCTTGCAGGATACGTTTCTCATTCAGTGTGTGTTCTATCTGCTTCAGCTTCACTACCTAGCAGGGATCGGCACAACATAGGGCGTCAAATTGGCTGTCGATACAGCGTCAATATAGAAAGAAGAAGAGCGGATCACTACTTGTCCCAGTAGTCTTTTACCCATAGTCTAGCATCTGAACATGAACTCCTCCATCCCCATGCAAGATTTTATCTACGTCAGACACAATCTGCTCTTTAAAAAACAGGCACTTGTTCAGTGGTAGCACACTGGACACTAGGTTCATGGCACTGTAGGACATTTTAACTTTTCTTTTTAGAACAAAGTGATCTTTATGATATTGATAAGACCATAAGAGTCACTTGTAGCACGACAAAAAAGATTTTTGTAGCAAAGTCGCTTCTTCTTTCTCCATCTGCTAACCAATGATCCTCGAACTTTTCACTGGTGATGACCAGTGGGTTCAATAAATGTCAACCTAAATGTCGGCACGTTGCGATCATCTCTTGACTGTATACTTGATAGTACATATGGGTTATTGTTGGCTCTCTAGTTTGAAATTTATATAGGAAAGCACTCAAATAAACACTCTTTAAGAATGACTGTCAAAGTCCTGGGATACTTACCAATACAATTTCTTCAAAAAGAACATTTATATCACGTCAGAAACACAAGTTAAGTATTTATATTCATACTGTAAATAGCAGTACCAGTTCTCTTAGAAATACTCTACCTTCTGTTTGTCAAGTATTTTCATGGCAAAATGCTGGCCCGTCTCTTTGTGTTTAACCAGCATGACTCGGCCGAATGAACCAGTGCCTAAGGTCTTCAAACGCTCAAATTGGTCCAATGCCGCAGTTTGCTGAGGGGTAGAAAAGAATGTGTCAGCGACATACCATGAAAAGCCCTACTTTAGTTCACCGTTTCTCTTAAATAACACCTCCATTAAAATGTATCAACAACAAATGTTTATGAAAGTATTCATGTTTGAATGTGAATTAGACATGTTGTCAATCTATTGGGTCTACATAAGAGGTGCACACACGCACACATGTAGGGGTTTCACTTTAGCCCAGTAGAGGGTGCACTGCCCTCTGCAATACATAGGAAGATATTTGCTGATGGGCGGGACTACTTCCATGAGTCCGCCTGCGAGTGAAGTACAGTATGTGAAAACAGGTCAAACTGATTAAAGATTTATTATAAGATGCATTCTCACACAAACAATATTAGCAAAACACTGCAAAATCAAGACTGACAGAATCATAAAAGAATGAAAGTAATGGTGGTTTAACAGAAAAAGAGAACTAATTCTCTTTCACTTTCTCACCTGTGCTGGATTCTCCCATTTCTTCAGGAAATCTTCTTTGGCTTTGGCAAGAAACTCCTTCACTGTAATTAGGAACAACGAGCATATTCATTAGTGAGAGTTCATCTGTTTTTACGAGCTCAGACTTACAGGATTTTGATTAATAGGTCACCTCAACTAATCACCAAGACCAAGGGAAGGAAATAACGTGAGTATGTGTGTGTGTGTGTGTGTACAGAGATGAACATAACGTGCATGATGCCTGAGGCTTAATTTGTGAATTAAGTTTATGCTAACATTTCTCTGATCATATTAAGTATTAAGTAAAGTACAAGTCAACAGATAGTAGATCGTTTCAGGCCAATAACCATGATAGTATTGCAATTTTTTTATTTATAGTGTGTGTAATATATATATATATATATATATATATATATATATATATATATATATATATATATATATATATATATATCTTGCCTAAATTATCACAAGTGCAGACACTTGCTTTTAGAACGTAGATCAGCTTAATTAAATCAAGGCGTGACCAGTACGTAATACGTAATTAAAGGTTAAAATACACCTGCATGTGCAAGCTCCAACTACTGGAGAGTTAATTTCCTTGCAAAAATGTTGAGTGAAGACAAAAGGACACACCTAATCAACTCATGACAAGTTCACTGAAAATCAGGGAAGGGATAAAAAATAAAAAGCACAGAATATCCCTCGAATACAGCAAGAAGAAGAGAGGAAAAAAAAATAAAGATTAGGTCTGACACAGCTGTAGATCTTTCTCGTGCATGCTTGCCTCGAGTCTGTGCCAGCCAGGTACTAGTGATGGAGGAGGCAACAATGAGGCCTCTAACGACTCTGAAGAAGCTACAGGGTTCTTGGTTGAGATGGGAGACGCTATGCACACAACAGCTTCACAAGTCCCAGCTTTATGGGACAGTGGCAAAAAGAAAGCCAAGCACATGACATTTCAGCTATAGTCTGCCGGGAGCCATGTGAGAGACTGAGAACAAAGTGGGAAGAAGAAAAAAAGGTTCTATGGTCTAATTAAACTAAATGTGGCCATTTTAACCATCACACAAAATGCTATGTTCAGCGAGCTAAACACTGGACATCACCCCATCATCCCCAAAACGATTCACGGTGTTGCCACTGCATCACGATGTGGGGACGCTTCTCTGCAGCAGAATGAGGAGGGCTCGTGAAAAGAGCAGGGCAAAATTAGCGCGGTCCTATTCCTATCTAGAGTTGAAGACATTGCTGTTCCGTCATAGTGCTGCCCATACAACTCGATGCAGCCACTGCCCCACAACACAAAACCCATGCCTCCGCATTGTGGCCAGAGACATGCACACAGTTCTTTTTTTCCTCAGAAGTGGACCCTTCGAATAAGTTAGTGGTTCTACACTTGTGAATGCAATGTTGTGGAAAATTAAACAGATCTGGAATAATAAGTTGATCCAATGCTGAGTGCAGTTTAACCCGATGCCACAATTTAAGACACGGCAATGCAAAATCCCACATGCAACACTGTGTACACGCCTGCCCCTATAGACCAACAGACCCGGGCCTGTGCACAGAGATCCACACCGTGGATCACATACGGTCATATTCACATTCATTTTTCTTGCCCTTATCTTTATGAGGATAGTCACAGTGCTCTGTGGGAACATGTAGATAACCCGTCCTTCCTCATTCCTCCTTACCATCTGTGTACTAGTTTTGAGGACACTAGCTGCCCCGGCAGATGATAGAGCACAGATTCTTCTAATGTTATCCAGGAAACCAAATAGTCGAGTTTGAAATTTAAAATGTACGGTCGACAAAAAACAATAGTTTTAATTTAGTTTCTTTAATCATGATAGTAAATATAAAGAAAGAACATGACAAATGTCATGATTCAAATTGTACCCCTTAACATTTTGAACACAATAGCTCCTACATTTAATGTCCAACCCTAATAACATCAGGAGTAATATAAATCATTTATACTAATGTATTCACAACTAAAAACAATCATAAACCTTGTTAAGCTATTCAGGGTAATGTGGAATGTCCATCTGCCTCGGTAATCGATGCAAAACAAAAGCCAAGGTCACAGTTGAACTAAAGTAAGCCAGTCGGCTGTCAATACCGAAAGTGCATAGTAATGTAATCACCAACTTTTGGATAACAATATTTAAACTAATGGGCTTTTAGACTTGATAAATTGAGAAAACTGAGATAAATGTAATCGTAGACATTAAAAAAATTGCAATGATCTACATAGAAACTGTGCACATCTCTCAGACACACACGAATAGTACACAAAAGGCTTAATCCTCATCCAGCTAATGTGATTTCCTGCAAATTCTCCAAAGACCAGCAGCTCCAACAATAGGATGGGAGAAAGCCAGCAAGAACGGCAGAGACCAAAGTTCGCATAAACATGTCGAGAGCCCTGCTGCTCCCAGAGAGCACTGGAGGCTGGTCAACATGGAGAAAACATTTCCAGTGAAAGTTGCTCAACTCCCACTTCCGAGCAGATGAAGCCACGAATGGGGCTCCTACCGTCATAATTTAGAGTCGTTCAGACGAAAGACGTGGGTGCTGCAAAAGTAGCTGGGAGCGAAATGGCAAAAATCAACAGCTGTCTGAGGAATGCTCTTGATCTCAATAAATAATCCCTGTTCTGAGGCTCGGTTGCCATAGCTACCATGGTCAACGCAGGTGATCAACTAAGACTCGACCCCTCAACCCCAAATTCCTTACCATCTGGGATGACTATGGGTACCTCTGGTGCTGCAGCATCTGCCGAGCGCGACCCTGATTCACTTGAGCGCGAGGATGACTCCCTCTTCCCTGCATGCCTTCTGGAGCTCTTCCTGTCACACATTAGCCCTGCAAAGTCTCCCCTGTTCTTCCTCAAGAGTCACTGATTCATGACCTTTCCTTCCCCTCCGAGAGCACCCTGGTCAGATCAGCAGCCCCGCTCATCCACAGAAACGGGTCAAGTGTCCTTGCCAGCGAGGGGGGGGGGCGTCTTCGGTCTTTTCTGCGACTGTCACTTTGCTGGGGACCAAGTTCAGAAAGTAGCATCCACATCTAGTGTGCAGTCAAACATAGCGTGGAGACCAGCACTGCTCCCTTTCACTCACAGATCAATTGGACCCTTGCTTTGGTTTGTATCAATATTTATTCTGTACACAAAGTACTCTGCCGTTCCCTCCCCTGTCAAAGACACACACACACACACACACAGAGAGGCTATATATTGATCTCAACAGAGGCATAATCACCAGGGGGAGGGGCGTAAATCACTAACTGGTATATTTATCCAACCCAGAGAGGAAGTCATATGGAAAACTAGGCCTAAGTGAAGACCCTTGAGATGAGCTAGACGCATCTAGATTCTCGAAACTTTCCCTAATTAGCAGAACCAATCAGATGTCACCGTTGCAAAAAAAAAACTAAAACTAAAACCTCTCCAAGCTGACCGGGATGTTTTTCAAAACATAAAAGTAGAGAGTTGTGAATCAAGAACACACAAACCACAGTGAAACTTTTTTCTCCCTGCCCAAATGCACCAGAGAGTCTATGTAGTGCCAGTGCTGAATCAATTCTCCAAAAATCAATCCTGCATCTCTCCCCTGGGCCTCACTGGCCCACTGTGACGCAGGAACAGAGGGGTTATATTAGGGCGAGCTGACCGATATTTAACTGTGAAGTGTGCCAAATCAGGTCCCAGGCTTCACCAGGCCTTGTTCAGAAAGCATACATCCCCATGTGGTGCATACAAAATCAGTCAGCTGGGCCAACAGAGCTGCATGTAAACCAGGACGGTGTTTTCATGTGTGTAGAGGTGAGAAATCAATTAGCAGTCATCCGCTCAATACCGGCAGTAGATATTTTACTGTGACTGGTGAGCAAACAGTTACTGGCTAAATATACTACATCCTACTGTAGGAAGTGATTGCTGGTCACATCACGTGTGCCACATCAGGGCTGCACAATTCATCAAAACATTTATTGAAATACCCACAATATTCTTTAAGGCAAAATTTGGATGTGAAGGCCAAGTACTGTACATGCATCCATCTGTCTCACTGTGTACTTGTTGAGTAAAAAAAACATTTTAGTTTGTGTTTTTATAGGTTACAGTGTATTGATTCATAATGCATGACATTATTGTGTGTTATAGCTTGATGTTTCCACAGAGAACAAGATATTTCAAAATCACTGCCCGTAAATAAAACTGCAGCTTTACAAGACAAGGATTACAAATATGCCTATTGTTGCTGTAAGAATCCAAAAGGAAACTACTTTTCTGATCACTGAACTCCATCCTCAAGTTTTGCTCTGCTTGCTGCTGCTGGATTTTGCATCTCAGGATTGTTCCTGGCAGTATGTCAACTTGCCAACTCAGTGCTGTAAGCTTATCGAAGGTGGCTGATTGGCGTTTCAACAGTAAGGTCCACTGGTAATCAGTGCGGGCTTATAACAAAGCCCCTTTAACTGGAGACAGGAAGTGATGAGCGATCCAAACACAAACCTGCCCCTTTTACACAAACCAGCTGCGTGCAGAGCGGGAGCAGGACATGAGCCACACAGATATTTATAGATACAGGGAGTTGCAATTTGACAGGGTGCCACCTCATTATATGAGGTGCAATTAAAAACACAAAAGATTAGAATACAACAATCCATATGTCATAACATTGCATGTGAAGTACAGGAAAATATCTCCAAGCTACCAAACACTCATACAAATCGGATTTAAAACGAGAACTACCACTGAGAAAGACAATGACACAAGAGTTTTCTATCAAAAAATAAAGTACATGTCTGTTTGGACAGGTTCATTACGACACTGCGTAACAGTTTAAGGCAAATAGTATGATGCTGTGCAGAATGGTGCCCGACAGACACTAGCACAGTTACTGAGAAATTCTTTCCTTTGACCTGTAACTGGGAAACAATAGGCCACAGATGAGAGACTAACCACAGGCTGCTCTTTGTCTATTTGTACACAAGATTACTCCACCAATGCCAATAGACAGTCAGCCTACCAGGTCACGTTATTCATTTAGTAACAAACATTAGGAAAAGGGAAAAAACAAATAAAATAAAACAGCTTGATTATCTCTGTTAAATACTACGAATTCAAGCTTGAATTCCGACTGTGAATGGCTAAGCTAGTGGGACAAATAGCATGGACTGCTACCTAACCCATGCTTCTGTCCAGCTCCAGAATGAAAACTCACACCAGCAGCAAGCCTCTAGCTCATCCTGTGGTTGGCCATGTCTGCCTTCGCCACTGCCCGTGTCCCCTAGACAGGGCCCGGCTCGGTGAAACAGCCTTCCTGCCAGCCTGTGAATAACAGACATCATACAAGGCCGGAGGAAGCCAGCTGATAGCCAGTGCAGAGTCTCAAACCTGCAGTATGTCCAGAGGTTCTAACAAGTGGGAAATCCAGAAAATGTGATGCCAACAACGTCTTAAGGGCCAAAACGGCAAGCTATCCTGGCTGGCTGTGTTTAGTTTATAGAGTAGTGGAGGCGATGACCAACTGTGAAAAGCCTGGGCTGGACCTTCCTTGCTCCTTCACTTCCTGCTGCAGTTCACAGAGTGTCTATCCGGCCTGCTTCCTCCCATGGGCCAGAAATCAGCTTTGTATACTAGTACAGCGGCTGTGCGCTCGTCTTCTCCAGCCTCAAAACGTCAGTAGAAAGAGACCTTGTGCACCAGAACAAGCTCTCATTCTCAACACTCTCGCTTTCTCTGTAGAATGAAAACAAGCTGCCATGTTGTCCTTAATTTGTAGCTGCTCTGTGGAAAAGACGCTCCTGGGTGTGGGCTCTGGATCCCTGGTCCACACCCGTCTCTGGGGATCAGGGTGGAACTTCAGCAATCAGGTTGATAATGATGTGAAGCATGATATATGAACAAATATTCCAGTGCGGCAGTGTCTGCTCTGTCTTCTAACATACTAATTCAACAATTTACATTACTTCTTGAGCATTCAATTTTTTTAAAATCTCACCCGAGAGTCATAGGCCTTGTTACAAGGAAGGTTTATCAGTGATGGGTTAGTCTTTCATAGCCAGGCCTTTCTCCACAGCACTGTGCCAGCACTAAAGCAAGGTCTCAATCCGCACATTATCATTCTGGTATCAGGGGGAAAAAAACGCAATGGCTTGTTTATGATATGTTTAAAGACATACAATAGACTTGGGCGTCGCTTAGCGAGGTACACAGCGATGATATCCGTGCAAAATAGATAGCGCAAACAGCGGAAGAGAATGAGAATGCTGGCTGAAACGGGCGGCAGGTCTATACCCACAGTCTACATCCGGTGAGTCAGAATAGAGATGGGTTAACATTACAGAGGGACTGGCAGTCATTCTTCTCTCTCGCACACACACACACACTCTCACTCTCTCTCTCTCTCACACACACACACACTCTCACTCTCTCTCTCTCACACACACACACACACACACACACACACACACACACAGAGAGAGAAGATACCTGCTCAGACTTTGCACACTTGAACGTTATTTATGGGGTCATGGATAAAACGGTGTCCTCCGCAGCATTTTCTGAGGCGTGCAAACCCAACTGGTAAAAAAAGAAACCAAACAAGCGTTTTATTGGGAAATGGGATTAAATGTCTTCCTGATTTAGTAGTTAAACTCTGAGGTTCAATGTAAATGGGTGTATTTTGCTAGCTTATACAAACGTCCCGTTCATTTTTATATTATAGTAATAAAAACTGACGGACGTGTGAGAAGCTCATCAACATAAAGAAAAGTTGTGGGAAACAACAGTCCACAAGACAATTGGCATAAGCGGGGTATCTCTTCTTTACCGTCTTGCACACACACAAACACACACAGTGACGCATACAAGAGCCCTTGTTCCAAATGCTGCTCATCACATGATATTCAAGAGACTCCTCAACTCCCAAGTTTCTGCCTGGAGAGGATCACCCTCATGCATCATATGACCCCGTCCTGGTGGCTTTTACCTTCTCCGATAACAACCAACTTCCCTCTACTCACTGTCAAACGCAGCCTGTGGGACTCGATGCTCGGGTCCACATTGCATTAAGCACTGTGGACACTTACACAACACTTACAGAAACCCAAAATATGTGTACCATCACACTCATCTCAAATCTCCTTGTGTCTTAAAACAATGTTATTTTTGGATACAGGAGGAATATTTTGTACCCAAAAAAAACTACTTTATTAAAAGTGCATAGGAAAACCTCACACACGAGTTTAGGTTTGCAATGTTATTGTAACATTTGACCTTATGAAAGAAGGGAAATAACATCTGAAACGCATGAACAGCAAAGAAACCTATGACTGTTGTATAAGGCTAGTTGTTGTTATCCTACTGACTGGCTCTTCTGAATATAACCTGAGGCTTTTAATCACGAGCTTTCCCACATAATCAGTGGAGAGAATGAATAACATCCTCTCCTGTTGAGATGAACCTAGTGTCACAGTAGCCTGTTTGAAGTGTGTATGTGGATGGCCACGGGTGTCTTTCATGGGCTTGTTTTAAATTGACAAACCAGGAAAGTTGAGCAAATCCTGCACCTCCATGGAGAGAATATGGGTGTCGAAAGCAATATTACATTGGGTCAGTGAGTAGAGTCCCCTTGGCCTTGATACAATATGTAGGTGACAAGTTGCAGTATTTATTATAGGTGCCATTGTGGGTAAACAGGAAATAGCAACACTGCACAACGTCAGGTAGCATGACATAGCTCGCTGCTGCAGCAGCTCCGGGTAAAGGGTACTCACCGCTCTCCATCTCATTGCCCTTCTTCGCGGTGGGCGTGTTGCCCATGATAGCAGGCTGATGGTGGAGTCCCTGGGCTCAGACCGAGTCTTCCTTTACAAGTCGATGAGGGATGCTACACCGCTAACGCAGTCACTGGGCTCAATGACGCTGACAGCTAGCTACTAGCTACCATTATTGACCACCGAGCGTAAATGCGTTTCCCCCGATACGTCTCCTCGAGGAGTTCGGTCAAACTCCGACCAAGCGAGTAAATACAAGCCTGCAGCCGACACTAAAAGCGTACGGTTAGCTAAGCTAGCACGCTAGCTAACTCTCGCAGAGGTGGCCAGTAGACGTTAGCTTCTCTAGTGTTAGCTCGTGGATTTCCAAGCGAGTCCCGGTGAATCAAGATGTCATTCGGCTGTCCTTTACGTCCAGAGACGACTCGGCTTATCCAGAATCCAGTCAATGCCACGAGACGGGTCGTCGAAAGCCGTGTTCTGCCCTAACGTTCACGAACAAGCTCGCGTTAGCTCGTGGCGTCCCTCGCAGTCTTATCCCGGCCTGAACTAACCAGGTGCTATCTCTGTGTAGTCAGGCCTGTTCACTGGAGACCTGGGCAATACAAGTGGGGTCCAGGTTGCTCTTTTTCTCCGCTGATGGTATTTTCAAACGGATCTCTCCCCATTCGTTTCTAAACCAGGCATCAAGTGCAACGGTTTCCTGGGACCGACCATCTGATAGTCGATTCCTAAGATCAACAGACCCCTTCCATTAATCTTCAGACCGCAAGGGAAACTCCAGTCATCCATCCGCCGGGTCCCGCCTCTCGCTGCCTCTGATTGGCTACCAAGACAGATCCTTACGCGACAGAATTCGCAATCCAACTGCTGATTGGATAAGCGTCAACCCATCCAGACATTACATTGATGCAATTCGTCTGTCAAATTATTCGGTCCCGCCCCTCCTAACCTTGCTAGTAGCCAATACGCCCATAAATGTAATTTTTTCTTTTCTCTTTTACTTTGAATTATCAGCCGTTTGTATTTATCCGACTGAGTTTCGTGTACGATACCCCAAAAACTTTTCTGCATCTGTCAATCGCAATCCTATGTTCAGAGTAGTATTTTCCAGAGCCAGTTCTGTAGCCTAGCCACCCCTTTTACCCGACCGATCCGTGATTGGGTGTGACGTTGACACAGGCTATTTTTAGTAAAATGTGAAAATATAAGAGGACATTCACTGTGATATTTATGTTACAGAGTTGGCACTTTGTTATATTTAACCGTATCATGGAAAAATTAAAATAATTGCTCTGTACCTTTTGGTCAAGGTTTGAAAACACTAGTTTTCAGCGCAGACACATTCAAAAGTGGTATGAATATTATATTTCTTTGCTTGAAAAAAAGACAATGAAAACAATATTGGGCAAGTAATAAGGAGGAACATAGTTGTCACTTTCACACAGACGTTCACATACAGATACACAACTAATACAATGTTTTTTTTATTTGGAACACACAGTAGCAAACAAAAAGAACAAAAACTCAGAGAAAGTGATGTAGCCCATCCAAAACTCAACAATCTAAGTGGGTAAAGGTTTAAGTGCAAGATAAATTTGAACACAAATATGATGGCAGAATATAAAATTCCTGTATGGCAATACATTGCAGTTTATTGGCCTATTGCTTCAGTGCTGAAATCTTCTATCAGTACAAATTAGTTCTGCACCAACAAAAGGAAAGGAAGGTGAATCACACATCAACTTGCGGTGCCGATTCAGTTCAGCTGCATCATTTACCGTTCTCCATTCCATGAGTTAAACCACTTCGATATTGCTTTTAACAACATGGCAAAGAGGTCCCCATCTATAAGTGATGATCATAAGTGTGAGATGCTCATAATCGTCCTCGGAACAAACACTTTTCTGAAGTTCAAGATGGGGTCTATTTTTGACAAGCTTCAGGAAAATAAGGGCAGCTGTAAGGCAAAGACATCTGTACATCCACACTACAATGTCCACAGGCATCCTTCAAAAATGAAGATCTCCTGTTGTGAGTCATCACATGTGGGGCTGGGGTCGTCTCTATAAGAAGTCCATTGAGTTATCTGGTAGTATCCCTAAGGGTGGGGCCTTGCCTGGGAGACAAGATGGAGGGAGCATGGTGTTTGACGTGGGATCCACGTTTTCACAGTCTTCCATTCGCTCTGCACAGCCTTCCCAGTTTATATGGAATCTGGTCACACGTGGGTTTGATGCCAGAATATTTCTCTGGAGCTGGAAGGAGGAAGGAAATATAGATACATATTTTCAGATATTTTCATAACGTGAATAGCAATGTCGTTTTTAAGTGTAAACGATGAGAGTTTAGACAACTTCACCATATCATCTGCACTTGGTCACAGTGCAGATGAAAGTACAGAAATTAAATTACACAGCTGGGTACTAACTGGTGTGGCTAAGACAAACATACAATGTCTGCTTACACATTTTATAACCTAAATGGAAACAATTGGTCCACATTTGAAAAAAACTTTCCCCAGAGGTCTGATTAATTTTCCATTAGCTGCAGCTAATGTCCACATTGCTCTTATCTAGTTGGCATCTAGACTCAGGGCAAGAAAATGTGAACCCTCTAGATAAGAAAATGGTACAAAGGTGCCAACTTATATTCATCCCACAATGAATAATCAATGCAAATTATATAATAACCTACATCAAACCACCAATTTGTACTTGTGAGTTAACAGTTACAAATACAATCCTTTGTCATTACAACAAAACTCTGTGGCTTATTACTGAAGTTACCATCTGAATTAAGAACAGTTCAAAGAGTAGTAACATTCCTGCTTAACTAGTTATATAACTGAGGGAATTTGATAGGATTACATGTCATTTTTGGAGGATAACACAATGTGTTCCAAAGTGCAAACTCCACAGAAAGAAAAGCTTCAATTCTGCAATGTTTTAGTGCACCATGCTGCCATATACTACAATTGTTCTTGCTGTTTTCATGGTAAAAACAACATTTTTTTAATCATCTTTCATTGCAAAATTCCTTCAAGTCTTCTTCCACCAGGTAGAACAATATAAGTTTAAGCATCATCATTAAAATATCAGTAATCATTACATTACATTTCATTTAGCTGACGCTTTTATCCAAAGCGACTTACAATAAGTGCAATTCAACCATGAGTAACAGTCTCAGAACAACAGGAATCACGAAAGTACAATTTCTTCAACAAAGTTAAACCACAAAGTGCTATCAGTAAGTGCCATTTAAGTGCTACTAAAGTGTTTTTGTTTTTTTATGTGCCGCGGCTCAAAAAAGGTTGAAAAACACTGAAATAAGCACCAGGCAGCCGACAACAGAACTCAAATTATCCAGAAATCAACTTTTAGTCTGACCTGTGCGTAGTCTGGCTTGTTCGGTGGATTTTCCCGAAGCTCTGGTTCTGTGTATTCATTGTTCACATAGTAACCGATGCGAATGAACTCCTGGCCCCGGTATGTGCAGGTAATCAGCACTACAGTCACACCAACAGCATCACTTTCAGGAATCAATCCAGTGTTTGGGGCATCAGCCTGTTAAAAGAAACACAACACTAAGATGCAAGATGTTTGTATTCATACAGTTCAGGAATATAAACTGCCTATGATGGCATTAGGTTTGTAAATAGGCAAATACATTTATGTCATTCAAAATATGTTTACATTGACCCTTTAATGTCTGGCTGATCCTGAACTGTATAGGTTTCTTGTTTAGGATCCTGTAGCGTTAAACAGATTTGAGATGATCCTGCTAAGCATGTAGGACAAGAGACTGCTTAAGCCGTCTTCTGTTAGTAGTCTATGAACATAAAGAATTACGAGTGTTTTTACGACACAAACGGCTTTTGAAGAAATCTGATGTTGATATTTGAGTTTCAAAAACCCAATAATGGTAAACAGCCATTGTTTTTTTATAGAACTTATAAAAAGTTTTGATAAGGTTCCCTACACTTTTTTGTTGAAAAACAAACAAACAATTTTACCAAGACGTGTACGTGGCAAGACAGTCAAACAATACACCTATTACACCTAGTTACATTAATACTCTTTGTCAAGCCATGTCCTGGTCAGACTCCATATCAGGGATTTATATATATTATTAATATTACCTGGCAATGCGTTTTCCAAAAATATCCTTGGCATTTCCATACTCTAATTTATTTTTGTTTATCGGTTTACATATTTACAGATAAAGATAAATCTGCAATGAGCTGTTATAGACCAGGTTAATTCTCGTAGTCACTTTCTTTACATGCAGGATATCAACCAGTTTGTATGGCTGGAAAAACAACTACCCAAAGTGCGACATTTCATGTAACAGGTTGTGATCGGGAACTGCAGTATAATCTTCTCGTTGTTGAAAGATGTAAGTGTCTGTTTGTAATTTCTGATCATTGAACTTGCTATGTACACATAGAAAAGCTAAGCGGGAGAGGAACAATAACAGTTTTTAAAGGCAAGGCTACAAAGAATATCAAAATGCCATTTCGGAAAAGTGTAATAACATATTGTTATGAAATTACAGATCCCAGTATATGATATATGGCCAAAGCAACACAAACCACTATTTCAGTCAGTTTGCCAGAACCAAACACACCTGAAACACAAACATGTGTCTCCCAGCAGGCACTGGGCCGACCAAGACGGAGTCGAGGATTTGATCGTACTCTTCACTCTCTGCCGAGCCAACGTAGATGATCTTCCATTCCAGGTCTACAAAGAAGAAATACAAAGTAAGTTATGCTTAATATAGAATCAGCAATACATGTATATATTTTGTATGGAATGCTTCTTTATAGTAGTATGTAGTGATGAGACAATTAGTTAATGAATCAATTTGTTGATGAAGAAAAGTTATTGATAATATTTAATATATAATAATATTGATCATATTTGTCAATAATCTAGTAAACATATGTACACCACCTGGTTAAAACTGATCAAATACAGTCAATAGGTAAATGCTTTTTTACAAATAATACCACAAGTGATTTTGCTTTCACTATCCGCTTGAAATACAGAAATGTGTCCAAATTCGGTCACATTTACAAAGACAGTATAGACAATATCCAAGGGAATGCATTACTTGTTATTGTGTAACATTATAATCAATATCCAATGCATGTATGAATAATAATGCCAACAACAATGGAAACAACGTATACTGTATAGTACATTGAAATTCAAAACGACACAGACAACAATTTCTGGACTAAAGTTACGTGTAAAAGTAATCATGCTTATTGGTGAATTTTTTTTAGTTGCACTGTAACCCATAACAACGTCCCTAGTTTCACAAAACTAAACGAGGAGTATTCATTTAAACAATAGGAATAACCTGGAAGCCACAACATGAATGAACTTCAGACCAGAGTTTATGATAATTGTAATAATGTGCACAGGCAAATTTAGCTACATTTCACGGATCTGACCTTAATTAACGTCCGATAAGTTAAAGACGTGTCTACCACAAAGGCCAAATTACTTAAAGCCGTGTAAAACGACTTTGATATTACCTTGTAACGTGACGTTAACTTTCACAAACTCTAATTAGAGTTAAGTTAGACGTTAATGTAGCCAACCTTTACATCTATTGATGACGTGAGCGTTTAGTGTGGTTACACTAACATGACTAACATTAGCAACAGGGATGCAAGGTCTCTTACCTTCGGGAAGGTCCTCCATGCACTCAAACGTTATCTCAAACTGAAAAGGGTTTCCAAAGCGACTCGGGTTATCTAGGACAGCCACATTCAACACTTGGACCTTCGCCATTGTTGCTGAAGCGCTAAAACTGGCGAACCAAAAACAAACGTCACACCAGATACCTGGGAAAGCTTCAAACGCGCCAATAAAACAAGACGTGAACAGAAAGAGAGACCGAGGTTTTATCTACCAAACAACTCCGGTTGTACCTAATTTAAGCCTTAACCATACCCCTAAATGCAGACTACTACACGCTTAATTTAAGTTCAGTATAACTCGCGGACATTACATTTGAGGATAAATATGATGATCCCGCCGCTTTCGCTGTTCAACTACCCAGGATCCTTTGCGGGTACGGCAAGCAGTAGGTACGCGCGCGGAAAAGGTGCCATTTCCACCAGAGGGAAGACAAACTGTCGCAATTGCCCCCTAGTGGCAGGTACAAATAATAATTACAGCCGATAATGTAGGCCTGAGCTTATAAAAACTCATTGCTTACATTATCGGCTGTAATTATTATTTTTACCAGACAATAAAGAGACAAGAGAAATAAATAGACTGGCTAAAGTAGTAAATCAACTGGGAATCAATACTGTAACATGGCATAAACCTTTAATCTATCAATTATCAAGTCAGTCAATATGTTGCAAGTATAGGTACAGAAAAATAAACATGGTGTCCCACCCAAGGAAAGGCGGACAGAACAGGCACATTACACAATATATCCTACAGGGAGATACAACAGTGCCACAATACAACCTTGGAAATAATCCTTGAAACAGTTCTCTACTGAACAAAGCATATAGTGTGTATATATATAACTTATTTGCATCACTTCATTTTTAGGCACATTTCATTGTCCATGTGATGTAGAATACAAGAATGGCAAATACACTACTCAAAATGTTATGTTTTTACATGGAAACTGGTCCATACAAATAAATAAGTAAAAATAAATAACAAGACACAGGTCTACAACTTATGCATAGCTTTTCTATAGTAAAGACAATTATCGTATTTGCAATGAATCCATGTTTTATTTCATCTTTATTCAATTTGATGACATTACTGAATAAAATATCAAATTAATTATTTTTAGCACTACATATTAGCATCTGTCACTACCCCATTTCTTACACCATTGCTTTTTCAATCAGGGTTATGTAATTGTCTGCCTGCCACATAACCTGTCTACTCTCATGAATAGAATACTATCAATCACACAGAAAGAAAAACGTTCACAAATATGTATTGCTAAAACAATTAGATAGTTTAAAAACACACACACACACACACACACACACACACACACACACACACACACACACACACACACAAAGATGGCATGGATCTCCTCAGACTGCTGTAATATAGGAGTAATGTGTCTCTGCTTTTCAAGAACCGCCTCACGACTCTCACACACTGTCCGAATGAAAACTATTTGACCACCACAGATTAGGCCTGAAGCAGCCTACATTTTCTTTGCCCCTCTGAGGCTGAGAAAGGGAGATTAGGTGAGGATTAGAGCCCACTGGACCAGCTGGCCGCCGAATTCATCCCTAAAATATCTCAGGAATGTCGATACCCTTTCTCATGTCGGGTAACATGAAACCTGATGGCGGCGCTGTTTCATGCCACCGCCACGAGCAGCAGCAGCCAGGTTACTAGGTAAGAGCTGTAACATTGTACTCCAGCAGGTTGGTGCAAGTGCGGGCAACCTGCCGTTTAGACTCCTTTTAGAGGGGAAAACGTCACTTTAATACAAGTAGTCTATGAATAGGTTAATAGGCATAAAGTGACACAGATGGGATTAAAGTTATCTTTTAGATAATATAGGGTATTTGGCGGAGGTATTTTCTTTTTGTCAGCAGGAGGACTGCTCTGCTTCAGCGGGCTGAACTGGGGGTTTCTTCGACTTTGTACAAAGGAGTATCTGTCCGCTCTGCTGCAGGTGAATAACTGCGCTCAGGTAATGTAACACGAAACTCAACCATGTGACCAATGGCGATTTGAAGAGTACACGAAAAAAAAAACTGCTTTACATAAAACACCAACGAGAAGAGTGCAGTCGAGGATGTAGATATAAGTATTGGATCCGAGCTATTTCAGAAGCACGGCTTGTGTCTGGAGATGTTACCTCTCGTTTGCATTGGACTAAACCATTTGTTGCCGTTTCCTTTTTGACAAGGTGAGGCGGAAGCGAGGAATCCACCTGCTCGATGTTTCCCGTTTTGCTTCGAGCACCTGAAAACAACCTGATCAATGGTATACCTCTATAACACAGCTTGTGGAAACTTTACCCAACAGCATATTGCAATCTGTATTAGAAGTTATAATAATTATGATAATAATAATAATAATAATATCGCTGCAAATGAATAGGTGTCGAACACTAAAGCGTTTCAATGTGCTATTAATAGTTTATGATGTGCCTGTGGTCTGAGCAGGTTTAATGGTGATTCAACATCAGGCTGAAATGTGTGACTCAATGGCTGAATGGTGTCCCTGACTCAACCTGGGAACAAGGATTTAGTGTGTCAAAGAAATAAAGGACACTTGGCTTTACATTTCTGACATTAATGTGTCTTCAGCTGTTCAAGATGCATGGGCAATAAATCCACGCAGTGAATGCTGGACTCAATGAAATGGACCCGAGCTGATGCCCCAAAGCCAGAGTCTGCCCTCACTTTGCCCTGCTGGTCACGGGTAGAGATGGCAGCGTGTCTGGATGTGCTGGTCATGCCTGGGGTTTTGGTCAGGAGTGTTTTACTGCTGGTACTGAGCAGTAATCCTGTGTGGGGTGAGTCAGTAACCATCCCTTCATCCTCAACACAACCACACAAATAAGACATCTGACCACACCTACAGCACACACACACACACACACACACACACACACACACACACACACACACACACACACACACACACACACACAAACACACAATTATATCCTGCAATGATAAATAATACAAAATGATTGGAGACATTCCAGAGCAGATCTGAAACATGCACAGGTTTGTTATCACGTTGTATGAACATTTGACTAAGAACTGACTTTAAAAAAGACACTACCATATGAGAAGAGTATATTTACATCAGGTTGTATCTTATCAATAATTAAACATACAAAATAATCCAATTTAACAATCCATTCGGCTTTCTCGTTTGAGCATGGCGGCTCCTTCCTGTCACCATGCTTCTTCTTATCTAGTTGTACTTGTGTCCTTGCAAAGTTTACTATTTGCCCTGGTGAATGATTGACTCATAAGATGGGTCAAAAACACAACCTTCTTAATAAAATTATGTTTGTAATGCTCAAAACAATTCAAAAAACAAAACAAGACAATAGTAAATGTTCCTTTAAAAAAAAAAAAACATATTTCAAAGAAACATAGTTTGACTCAGCTGACTGAGAGCTGCAGCACACTCTGCATGCCTGAGCTTCTCCTCCTCCTCCTCATTCCCTCTCCTGGTCAAGTAGTTGCTATTTAGTTTCGTGATGTCACTGCGTGATCACATGGCTGGTCATGGATAAAATGGCAACAGACTTACGAGACATCTGGTGTGTAGCGTTTTGTGTTTGTTGCCTTCAAAGTGCACATAAGGCGAATAGCAACTTCGGTTTTGCCGTTGGTTCCTAGTTCTTTTCTACTTATGTTTCCATTGCATGAAAAGAGGTTTCACTTTGAGCTGAAGGAATCACACTACCTCCTTTAGTTTGTCAACTCAGAAAGTCAGTGACATTTATTTTTGTCATTTTAGTCTTATGATCATTAGTTACAGTAAAACCTCATTACTAACATGCAAACACATTGTGCACCTTCATTCATCTGTGTGTGGATGGTTTTTTTCAGTGACTGTGCTGAAAGGAAAAATTTGACATTTTGAGAAAGATGCTTATTTGCAGAGAGTTAGATGAAAAGATGAATACCACTGTGTGATCTCCACAGTAAGCCTGTAGCTGAGCCAGCTGCTGGTTAGCTTCGCTTAGCAATAAGACTGGAAATAAGGGGAACAGTTAGCTTGGCTCTCTGCCAAAGTAAGACAATCTGCCTACCAGCACCTCAGATTTCCACTAATGGAGACGTTATATCATTATTTGTTTGAACTGTATTAAAGTTGAAATGTAAAAACAACAAGTGACAATTTTACGGAGAGTTATGTACTGGCCTACTTCCTGAATTACAGCAGTTGGATAACTGCTGGGTGAGCTAACATGCGGTGCCCTGGTTACTGAAAAAGCACAAGTTTACATGCGCTCGTCCATTAAAACAACTGGTCCTAAATCCTAGATTATTATTTACTATTTAGTTAATAGGTTACCAGTTACCAGCAGTTGGGAAGCCCATACTCAATTATGTTTAGACTGCAGAGAGTTTGCATTGTTCCTGATGTTTCTGCTCCTTTCACAGGGAATTCTACTGTGCTTGACCATGACATCCGTTCTAATAACACTGCTGTGAGTAAATCACCTTCATCATGACCACTAAATTACACCAGAACATCTTTTATTTCACCAGACTGACCACTGTCCTGTAATTCTCCACTTGCAGGGACCCAACATTGCAGCTATCGTGGCCCCCACGGTGACCCTGGGTGTTCTGGCCATAGTGTTGGCTGTGCTCGGCTGGCTCTTCTGCGTGGTGAAAAAGAGAAGACAGACTGAAGGGACGTACAGACCCAGTGCGGAGGAACAGTCTGGTGCGAGCGGCGTGGCGGTACCAGATGCTCTAAAGTTACCAAAGGAGGAAAGACTCATTTGAGATTTTGTGCTTTATGTTTTTAGAAAATCTTGTACGGATAAAAGCTGCAAGCGTTTGCATAGCGTCGCTCACATGTGAGGAGGCTCACTGCCTTGAGCTGATCAACGGTAGAAAAATCTTTCCAAAGTTTAAGAGGACAGATTTGAGCTTTTATTTCAACAAGCACTGAATAGTTCCTGCATGGCACCATGGGAAAATGCATCTGGATGTCTGGATCGAGCCCATTTTAAGAACAATTGAACATTTCAAGGAGGTTTTGAACATTTCCTCTGCACCAATGATGCTTCAGTATTTTATCACCACTAATCATTTTAGTTTAGAGATGTTTATTTTGTTTCAGTTGCCACTTACTATGTACAAGTACTTGATTTGATTCAGTCTATTATGAAATACTGTCACTGGCAAAATCAATACCAATCTTTTACCTCAAACCTATTTTTTGTTTTTGCTACTGAGTTCTGATGAGTCCATTGTATCTTAAATCAACACATGTTTCTTAGCCTAATAATAATTAGTGCAATTAAACATATTATTATTACAGTACACAAACTCAATTAATTTTATAAAAACAGATGTATGTTAAAAATGAGGTTATACTGAGCAATTGTTTACACTTCAAGAACTCAAACTAATTTAAAGTCACATTGTTTCACAATCATTTCAGTAGCAGTGCATAATTTGACATGTGATCAAGCAGATGTTTTACAATGTTACATGTTTATTTATGCTTTTGTAAAATAAATGGTTGAAAAAATAGTTGAATAATTAAACTTCACAAAACCATAAAGCATCTCTTGAGGACCTTTTCTAATGTAAAGTTTTCCTAAAAATGGATGACGTTACTAAACATATGATTATAGGCACAGTATGTAATTCTAGGCAAAATACAATTTGGGTATGAAGCAGGAGAACCCTTGATAAACATGTGTATTTATCATATCCCAAATAATCTATGCTTTGAGAAAATATGTAAAAGTCCATAACTTTGTTGTCTTTGGCTGATAAAACAGCAGATAAGGAGTTCTGCTTCTGCAACACACTGCAGGAACTGAAACACTGAAGCCTTTGTTACTCTCCCTGGAAAGTGTATTTATAAAGTAATGAAGAACTGTAGACAGACTAATATGTTAAGTTCACGTATTTTCATAAATAAAAAAATATTTGGACTCTGGAGAAAACTATTTTAACATTGACTTACTATATACGCTGTTATTCTTTTGATTAAAAAAATGGAGATAACTATCAACATCCATATTCATTTGTACAGTCATGTTGTGTAATTAGCAAGTTAATACATTTACTTTCTTAAATTCAATCTCACATTTATTTAAGAAGATCGACGTCTCCTCTGATTCTAGTGAACTTCTACCGCTGCACCATCGAGAGCATCCTTACTAACTGCATCACAGTTTGGTATGGCAACTGCTCTGCCTCAGACCGGAAAGCTCTGCAGAGGGGACTCCCTGCCATTGAGTCCATAAACCTTCAAGCGCTGCCTGCGGAGAGCGCACAGCATAGTCAGGGACCCCTCACCCCCGCCATGGCCGTTTTGCCCTCATCCCCTGGGAGGCGCTACAGAAACCTCCGTTCAAGGACCAGAAGGCTCAGGAACAGTTTCTTCCACTCAGCTGTCAACACCCTTAACACTGCACCACGGTGACAGCCCCCCATCACCATCACCAAACACCTACCATAGATATGTGTGTGTATATAGATATATCTATATATAGATATATCTATATAGAATGTATATATCTGTTTATACCATCTATACGTTTATATTGTCTACACCATATTATCCACCACATTGCACTGCACCTTAACTGCTTCTTTTGCCCTCTGGTTAGATGCAAACTACATTTCATTGTCACAGTACTTGAATATAAAAATACATGTTGAAATTAAAGTAGCAGTAGTAGTTTTTTGGAATACTGGATTGACTGAAAAGACGGCTACAGCTCAATACAAGATTATAACGCGTGGATTCTCTCTGACTATACAAACATGCCATTAATCAATAGTTTTCACCACCATCATATGTGCATTATGCTTTACACACCATATTCAGATTTAAGCTGACACAAGCAGACTTTTTAGACTAATTCTCCTACAGGAAAGTGGTTTACAGGTTATTAAGTATTCAGTATTTAAACGGAAGAATCCTTTGAAGAACTAAAGCATTACAGACCCTATGAATCATGATTTGACCCTCCTACGGGGCCGGGCCCTCAGGTTGAGACCGACTTGGAGTGCAGTAAGGCCTGTGGTAACGTTCAGATCACACATTAAATGAATCAATAAAAACTCAGAGGCAGTAAAGTGGCCTTTTAATCTGATTTTATTCACCTTCCAAGCTCAAGGCTTCACAGTTAAAATCACTTCCACAAGGCAGTGACAGGACAGATGGAAGGATGCCAATAATTCAGTGCATTCACAACATACAAAAACAGTTTAAACTAAAACTTGACTAGCTTCAGTACACACCAATGTCCAACACTAGCGCAACAGTGATCTAAATGGTTTCTCATTCAGAGTACGGCAGACTGATTTAATTCATGATTGGGAGGGATGAGAGGGATGGAGTTGGGGGATGGATTAAATTAGGTTTGGCAGCTGGACAGGGTGAGCTTCTAGGCCACTTCCTCCTCTCCATCTTCCTCAAACTCGCCCTCCTCAGCGGTGGCATCCTGGTACTGCTGGTACTCAGACACCAGGTCGTTCATGTTGCTTTCTGCCTCGGTGAATTCCATCTCATCCATGCCCTCACCGGTATACCAGTGGAGGAAGGCCTTACGGCGGAACATGGCGGTGAACTGCTCGGAGATGCGCTTGAACAGCTCCTGGATGGCAGTGCTGTTGCCGATAAAAGTACCGGACATTTTTAGGCCGCGGGGTGGGATGTCACAGACGGCGGTCTTCACGTTGTTCGGGATCCATTCAACGAAGTAGCTGCTGTTCTTGTTCTGCACATTCAACATCTGCTCATCGACCTCCTTCATGGACATGCGGCCCCTGAACACGGCAGCCACGGTGAGGTAGCGGCCGTGACGTGGGTCACAGGCAGCCATCATGTTCTTGGAGTCGAACATCTGCTGGGTGAGCTCGGGCACGGACAGGGCGCGGTACTGCTGGCTGCCTCTGCTGGTGAGAGGGGCGAAGCCTGGCATGAAGAAGTGCAGACGGGGGAAGGGCACCATGTTGACCGCTAGTTTACGGAGGTCGGCGTTTAGCTGGCCGGGGAAACGCAGACATGTGGTCACCCCGCTCATGGTGGCGGACACCAAATGGTTTAGATCTCCATAGGTAGGGGTGGTGAGTTTAAGTGTGCGGAAGCAGATGTCATAGAGAGCCTCATTGTCAATGCAGAAGGTCTCATCTGTGTTCTCTACCAGCTGGTGGACAGAGAGAGTGGCATTGTAGGGTTCCACCACAGTGTCGGACACCTTGGGGGAAGGCACCACGCTGAAGGTATTCATGATGCGGTCGGGGTACTCTTCACGGATCTTGCTGATGAGCAGAGTGCCCATGCCGGAGCCAGTACCGCCACCCAGGGAGTGAGTGAGCTGGAAGCCCTGGAGGCAATCGCAGCTCTCAGCCTCCTTCCTCACGACATCCATGACAGAGTCCACCAGCTCGGCTCCCTCGGTGTAGTGGCCCTTGGCCCAGTTGTTTCCAGCGCCACTCTGACCTGTAGTCAAGCGTATCACAGTTCATTGATGCAGGAAACGCAAATAATCTATTTCCATGGATGTGAGAACAGGTACATGTTCACATAGCTTACCAAAGACAAAGTTGTCGGGTCTGAAGATCTGTCCGAATGGACCGGACCTGACTGAATCCATCGTACCCGGCTCCAGGTCCACCAGGATGGCCCGGGGCACATACTTTCCTCCTGAAATAAGGCCAAATAGCATGTTGTCAAGCATGTTGAGCAGGATGCGTTCAATGTAAAACACAAACGTATTTCTCATGGAAGCAGAGGAAACTTACCGGAGGCCTCATTGTAATAGACGCTGATTCTGTCTAGCTGCAGATCGCTGTCTCCATTGTAGCTGCCAGTGGGATCAATGCCATGCTCATCACTGATCACCTCCCAGAACTGCGACGTGGAAGGAGATGAGGGCGCGCAGATGTTAATATAGGCCAAGAAAATAAAAAAAAATTAAAGAATTACACGAATAATTGAATATAATGAAATTAGGTAACAGTTTCCGTGTTCCCTTAAATGTAACATTAAGATATTAATTATTTAAATGAATGCAGGTTGGTGGAGCGGTCTTTTAGTCTAATAGGGAGTAAAGGTAAAATAGATCATAAAGGAGGAGGGGGAGGGTAGGCTACAGCTACATGCGGTTACATTAGTACTAAGCTTACATTACTAATACCGTCAATCCTTCAAATAATTGCTTTCAGCAATCGACAAAAAAGTGGAAAACGCCAAACAAAGAGATGACGGAGCATTGGGTTTATTCCGGAGAATACGGGGAGGCGATTCTCGCCTGCTCAAGTCTCACCAAAATGACAAAGCAAACAGAGAAAAGGAAATCAGAAGAATACCTTAGCTCCGATCTGGTTTCCGCACTGGCCGGCTTGCAAATGCACAATTTCGCGCATTTTGGACAATTGGATACGAAGATCGTCGACTGAATGGCACACGGAGAAGCAGAGATTCAGGGTGTGGGCTCTTTCCTGCAGTCGGTCATCCGGGATTAGTTTGCCCCGCCTCTGAGACCGCCTACTGGGCGGAAAACGTGGTGCAACGTGACGTCATCGTCATGGTAACCAAAGACCGGAGGAGAGAGGGAGGGACCAAGACTCGTGGAAATGGCGGATAGGGTGCGAGGGGCTGCATCAGTTATCAATAAGACTTACACACACACACACACACACACACACACACACGCACACACACACACACACACACACACACACACACACACACACACACACACACACACACACACACACACACACACTGCAGTTTTGACAGTGTTGTCTATAGTAAAGACCACAAGTTCACTAACACACAGCATCAATTAGCAAAGGCTTAAAAAATATCTCAACTGGAGAATGAGGAATTCTTCTGAAAATACAAACTTGGTATTATCAGAATCAGAACCATTTATTGCCATGTTTTCACATACAAGGAATTTGACCTGGTGGGAGGTGGGTAACATTTAGAGTTCAATAAATGGGAGCATGAATATTTACAATTTAATCTACAGTAGAATATAAAATTAAAGTTAAAATAAAGTGCATGGAATGTAAGTGTTATGTGAAAGTGACAAGTGTAAAGATAAAGTGTATTTAAATACGAGGTGTGGAGGGATGTGCAGGGGAGTGGCGAGGAAATAGTCTCGGGGTGACAAAGTCAGTCAGTGGGGGACACGGGCTCTGTTGATGAACCCGACTGCCGACGGGAAGAAGCTGTTTGTGTGGCGTGAGGTCTTGGTCCTGATGACTCAATGATGGCAGTGTAGAAGTGTACCATCATTGTCCTTGGCAGGTTGAATTTCTTCAGCTGCCGCAGGAAGTGCATCCTCTGCTGGGCCTTCTTGGTGATGGAGCTGATGTTCAGCTTCCACTTGAGGTCCTAATGATGGAGCCCAGGGAGCGGAAGGACTCCACAACGTCAACGGGGGAGTCACACAGGGTTAGAGGGTGGGTGGGGCTGCCGTTCTTTCTGAAATCCACAACCATCTCCACTGTCTTCAGAGCGTTGAGCTCCAGGTTGTTTTGGCTGCACCAGGTCACCAGGTGGTCAGTCTCCCACCTGTAGGCGGACTCGTGCCCACCAGAGATGAGTCCAATGTCCACGAACTTCAGGAGCTTGATGGACTGGTGACTGGAGGTGCAGTTGTTGGTGTACAGGGAGAAGAGCAGAGGGGAGAGACCGCAGCCTTGGGGGGAACCGGTGCTGATGGTCCGAGAGGCTTAGACGTGTTTCCCCAGCCTCATGTGCTGCTTCCTGTCAGACAGGAAGTCTGTGATCCACTTGCAGGTGGATTCAGGCACGTGCAGCTGGGAGAGCTTGTCATGCAGCAGAGACGGGATGATGGTATTAAAAGCAGAGCTGAAGTCCACAAACAGGATCCTGGCGTAGGTTCCTCGGGAGTCCAGATGCTGGAGGATGAAGTGGAGGGTCATGTTGAATGCATCGTCTACAGACCTGGTAGGCGAACTGCAGGGGATCCAGGGGTGGGTCAGTGAGGGCTTTGAGGTGGGACAGAACAAGGCGTTCAAAAGACTTCATGACCACAGAGGTCAGGGCGACGGGCCTGTAGTCATTGAGTCCTGTGATCCTAGGTTTTTGGGGGACGGGGATGATGGTGGAGGCCTTGAAGCAGGCTGGTGCGTGGCATGTCTCCAGGGAGTTGTTGAAGATGTCTGTAAACACCGGAGATAGCTGATCAGCACAATGCTTCAGGATGGAGGGTGAGGCAGAGTCCGGGCCCGCTGCTTTGCGGGGGTTCTGCTTTTTAAGAAGCCTGTTGAGAGCCAGAATAGAGAGGATCGTCACTGGGAGAGGGGTGCATGGGGGGGGAGGGGGGTACAGAGGCATGAGCCCCAGCTGGGCTGGGGGAAGGGGGCTGATGGTCTGTGGCTGGTTGATGGAGCTCTGGGGGATGGCGTCAGGACTGCTCCATTGTCTTTCAAATCTACAGAACTCTTTCAGCTCATCTGCCAGACGGAGGTCATTCATAGAGTGGGGGGTTTTAGGCTTGTATGGTGATCGGTCTGAGACCTCTCCAGACAGAAGCAGAATCACTTGCTGAGAGCTGATGTTGCAGTTTCTCAGAGTACAGTGTATCTCACTGTATATTGTGAATGCTTTTTGGTGTCATGAGATTTGCATGTTCAAACAGGGAAACATTAATGAAGAAAGAGCCGGTTGTGCAGCCATGTAGGTCCGTTACACCAAGAGCCTACGTTTTGATCATCAGCACATTCCTTTTGATCAAAGATGTGCTCTACTTCCTTTAAAAGCACTTCATAGTGACTCCTTTAGAACAAAGGCGGAGAAAAAAAAGGGACTTTTATAGTTATATAAGAGAAAACTATGGGATGGGCAAAGAAGATTATGTGCTTCCACATTTTGTGCAACATTAAACTGTTTGCATTACACAAATCAAAAGGTTATCTTCCAAAGTTACAGGCTATTTCGTACAAACGTCCCTATTTTTGTTACCTCCCCTCCACTGCAGCTCAACAGAGAAACAAAAAAAAGTTGTGTTTATGAACATATACTTTCAGCCATTCAGCCACTTTTTAAAGTTGAAGAAGTTGAACACTGAAAAGACACAATAATGCACATTGTTTTTAAGATTTGGGATCAAGAACACCTAATAAATTATATTATGCTAAAAACCTTTGCACCCATGTGCAGCCATCCGGAAAGTATGAGCTTCGTTTTGCTTTGAATTGTCACTTCTCTTCAGAAAAAAGTAGGCTTTCAGCTCAGATATACACAGTTGTTTTATTATTTCACATTCTGTCTTTCTTGGATTCTTTCTGTCAGAGAAGGAGACGGAAAAAAATTCTCTGGTGCATAAATGTTGTGCGTTATTGTGTAAATCGTCAATAAAACCATAAATGATGTGACATACATGCATATTCATAGTCACATAAACATATATTATCACAACCAATATTATTAATAACCTGTCTTATATACAATGCAGTACATTAGCAGACGTTTCAATAGGTTACTTGTTAGTAACAAAACATCCTTTCTTTCCGAGCCGGTTTAGCCGGTCTGTTTAAAAACTCCCTAAAAGATATATAGAAACCTTCATGTGAACACAGTTGGGCAACAGCGCTGCAGTAAACTCACTGATGTATGAAATAACTTGCAGAACATTGTTTTGACCTGACCACCCTCTGTTTGAATCCAAAATTGCTAACCACACGGTAAATTAATAAGTAAGCTAAAAACGTTTGCTAGTGTGCTGCTAACATGGATGTCAACAATGGAACGTTCACACACACACACACACACACACACACACACACACACACACACACACACACACACACACACACACACACACACACACACACACACACACACACATATCCCGAAATATGACATTCCAAACATGCAGTTACCAACCAGTTTCAAGCTCTCCAACAACCGGCCAATAGGGCTCTATTTCCTGTTTCCCAACGCGGCTACGTACAGTGTTGTTTCACAGTGCTGCATGATTTGAGTTACTCCCACAAAAGTCATGCACAGGAAAACCAAGAGCATTTGCCACTTCATGTCAGGAACAATAGCCAGACTGTCTGTGTGCTCTGAGGCTGTCAGGAGACAAGTTTAATGAGGCACGCGGAATTATTTGATAGCGGGGAAATCATTAAGGACTTAAACTTGGGGACTTATGCTGGTTTGAACTGTGGATTTACTATATTGTACATGATAAGCTGATGATCATGTCACTCCCAGAGGATGATCTCACATGCCCAATATGCTGTGACATCTTTACAGACCCTGTTTTGCTGTCATGTAGCCACAGCTTCTGCAGGAGCTGTCTGAAGCGCTGTTGGGAAACAGGGTTACGTGAGTGTTCAGTATGCAGGAAAAGAGCCTCCAAGGCCAGTCCTCCCACCAATTTGGCTCTGAGAAATGTCTGTGAAGCACTTTTGGAGGCCAGGAGGAGTTCAGCTTTGGTGGAAGAGAAGATGAACTGCAATGTGCACAGGGAGAAGTTAAAACTCTTCTGCCTGGTTGACAAACAGCCTATCTGTGTGGTGTGCCAGTCCTCCAAACTGCACAAAAGTCACGACTGCTCGCCCATAGAAGAGGCAGTGCTGGACTGCAAGGTAAGGCAACTAATTCAACGGGTTTCCAGACTGAGTATACAAGGTGACGCCTAAAGCTAGAATGCGGCCCCACTGGTCGGTTGTGATTGTGATCCACAGTCGTATCTGTATCCAAAGCACTCAAAATACTGAAACATTATGAAGCTATCTGATCTCTGCTGACTGAAGCCGGCTTGATTTCCAGGAGGAGCTTGCTTCATCGCTCAAGAACCTGCACGATAAAGAGGACAGCCTCAAAAGAATTCTCATGACCTCTGCAGACATGTTCAAGTCCATCAAGGTAAATGTGTTGAGATGACAGGAGTTTTGTTTCTGAATAATAATTTTAAAAAAGCTGGTCAAATAAACCACAATTTGCATTTATCTCACTCAGAGTCAGGCACTGGAAACACAGAGACTGATCAAGGGCCATTTTGAGCAGCTCCATCAAGTCCTCTACCAAGAGGAGTCAGCTAGAATAGCTGCCGTGAAGAAAGAGGAGGATGAGAAGATTGCAGAAATGAAGGACAAGATTAAAGAACTTTCAGCAGAAGTGCTGTCGCTCACAGAGACCATTTCAGTCATACAGGAGCAGCTGAAAGAAGATGATTTGATCTTGTTGAAGGTTCGCACAGTCATGTACACATCAACTTTTTAAATCTCCGGCCCCAAAAGCTTCCCACCATGACTGTGTTTTTTTATCTGTCTATTTCCCAGAATTTCAAAGCCACTCAGGACAGGTAGGTTAACAAAGTGGCGGATTTACAATCTTTGTGTTGATTATCACATATTCTCAGCGTAAGATACAGTATCTGTTCCATCACAGAGAAAAAAGCATCGCTCTGGGCTCAGACAACATGTCTGGGGTACTGATTGATGTGACCAAGCATCTCTGCAACCTCGAGTATAAAGTCTGGGAGAAAATGCTGGACCATATTGACTACAGTGAGTAGATCCTAATATTTCTTCAGGTTCGGAGGCCGAAGGAGTAGAATTGTACAACCCTTAATATGTCAACCTTTCTGCTTGTATCCTGTCTTTTAGCTCCTGTGAATTTGGACCCAAACACAGCACACCCCTGCCTCATCCTGTCTGATGACCTCACTTCCCTCCACTACTCAAAGCAGCACAGCTGTTGCCCGGACAACCCCGAGCGCTTCCACATCAGCGCTGAAGTGGTAGGCATGGCCGCACTGGGCTCAGGAAGCCACCACTGGGTTGTGGAAACCGGAAGCAATCAGGACTGGCTCCTAGGG